>NC_141064.1:30891470-31013970 GCF_041138505.1 Cibotium barometz | reverse complement strand
TAAAAATAAATTAGAAAAAGAATAAATATTTCTATCTATACTAAGGTAAAAGACAACCTAGAACACCATATTAGATAAGGTGGGAAAAATCCCATTCCCAGGTTGGTTGTGTTTTTCATTTTTGTGTGCTTTCTGTGTGAAAAAATATTAAAAGATTGTGCAAACTTGTTAGGAAATATATGATATATACTATGAAATTAGGAGCCCCCATGTGCCACACTGTTATTTTAATAGTCCAAGAACAAGATAAAAGAATGGTCCTAGGGCCATTCTAACGTTGGAGAGTAAAGAGAAACTCCTGTAATTTGGTGCTTTGAAATAAAAGTAGAACAAACCCTATATGCAACACATTGAAATTAGATGGGAGTTTGTGGGCAATCAACTATTCTAGCGCTAATGTGCACCTTCAAATAATAAGTAAAGTTTTAGTTCGAATAATAGAATAAGTTTTACTCTAGACATTGCTACAAAGGTCTCTTAAACTATGTACCTTATCTGGAATTAGAAGAGGTAAATATGAGTGCATGCTTGCTCAAGACTCTCTTAAACTTAAGAACAAAAACGTGTATTAATAGAGGAATGGCCCTAGGACTATTTTATACCTTTGATTGTTTATAATGGGAGTGGTACAAGATGAGAAAAATATGAAACTATAAAATAATGTGAAAGGAGACACCAACAAACAATACGCCATGCATGATGGCTACTGATCTTGACACTTAAATTGGTATAAACTAGAATGATTCAAATAACAATAGGCCATGCATGATAGTTACTGATCTTGACACTTGAATTGGTATAAACTAGAATGATTCAAATAACTTGCATTTGTAATTAAATTTGAGACTTCTACATGAATAATAAAGAAAAGAGGAAGACCAATAAACAAGATACATAAGACTTGAGGCTCTAGCAAATAACATTAAATTTTTATTTTTGGTGAGAAATGTACATTTTCATAGGAGAGTACACAGTAGAATTACATTTCTGTTATACAAGTGAAGGGATACCCATGGAGATTTTGTATGTCAAGATGGGTCTTTTGGCTTGAAATATTTACAAGATTTGTGATAACATACATGAATGAACATTGCTTTTGTGTCCAAAGGACCTTTCCTTTAATGGTGTCGCCTCCATAAATATTCCTCCACTACAATCTTTGTTTCAAGATTAATCTTAGTCTGAAAGACATTGTTCTGTGTGTAGTGTCTCTTATCATGAGCATATAACCATTGACACAACCAATGGATAGTTGTGGTTTTTAAGAAACCTTGAAGTTCCTTCGGTGTCTAATTCAACGGCTTTGGAAATACAAGATAGGAACCTGGCATGTTCCACATAATTTGATACGATGTGTCATAAAAAATCAAAGTGTTGTCTCCATCCAAGTCTTGAAAATATGTCCAGATTTTTGGTAGGTTCTTGTGGTAAGCATGCTCATAGCCAAAGAACATAGGGCTTTTAAAGAACATCCCAGTGTCTTGGCACATCTCTTGGCTCAGCACATACTTGAATTTCATATGATGTTTTGGAAGACATAAATTGAGGATGCAAAGAATATCATGTAATTTGCATCTACTCCAAATCCAAACCTCGAACCATTTAAAGCAAAAGTCTAAGAAATTTTCTGCATCCAAACGCACAACATGGCACAATTCATTGCTTTTTGAACTATTCGCATATGCTTAGTCCAATATGGCATCTCATCAACATGGTCTAGCTCTAATGATTCAAGAAGTATTCCAATCATATCAAGAATGAGAACCCTTCTTTGATCTTTAAGTGAAGGCACACATGCGAACATTGGTTGTCGTGGTACCAAAGATAATGAAACATGCCAACATAGCATCAACGGATTTGACGGCTTGCAAACATTTTGATTTGCCAAGATTGCTCCTATGTTATCATCTGAAATAGGAACACACATAATTAGCCAAATTCCTTCATTCATTACAAGATAAGGAAAGAATAAAAACCCTTTATGTCTAGGCTCAAACAAGGGCTTACTAGTGGTATAGTGATCTTGGCGCCATTTCAAAGAGAAATAGTACAAAAGTGTGTATAGTAGGATGGCCCTAGGATCATTCTGTACCCCTTTTTAGAATGCGCTAGGGCCATTCTACCATCCATAGACAATCTTGTTATATTTTGCATCCATGGTGTGCTTGAAACACTGGCCCTAGGGCCACTCTACCATCCATGGTGTGGTTTAGAATGGTCCTGGGACCATTCTCCACTCCCCTGTGTCAACTACCTAGGGTCATTTAATATGAATAAAAAATGGCCATCCTTGTAAGGACCATTCTAAAATGGTCATGCAAGAATGGCCCTAGGGCCATTCTTGGATGCCCCATGGTCATTTCCAATGTGACCTATGTGCCTTGGGGTCATGCAACAATGGCCCTGGGGCCATTCTTTGATGCCCTTGGGCCAATCTTGCATGCTCTTTGAGGCCTTTAAGGCAAAATAGTGGCCTTATTTGCCATGAAAGAATGGCCTTAGGGCCATTCTTGCACCGGTTGTGCATGAAAAGAATGGCACTGGGGACATTCTTGCACCTGTTGTGCATGAAAAGGATGGCCCGGTTGGTGGGTGGCACCAAGGCCATGCTAGAATGGCCCTAGGCCATTGTTGCATGCACAAGAGCATCAAGATTGGCCCTAGGGCCATTCTTGGATGCCCAAGAGCATGCAAGAAAGCTGGTGCCACCAAGGCCATGCTAGAATGGCCCCATATCCATTCTTGCATGTAGAAGAGCATCAAAAATGGCCCTAGGGCCATTCTTGGATGCCCCATGGCCATTTCCAACATGACCTATGTGCCTTGGGGTCACGCAAGAAATGGCCCTGGGGCCATTCTTTCATGCCCTAGGGCCAATCTTGCATGCTCTTTGAGGCCATTCTTTCATGCCCTAGGGCCAATCTTGCATGCTCTTTGAGGCCTTTAAAGCAAAACAGTGGCCTTATTTGCCACCATGAAAGAATGGCCCTAGGGCCATTCTTGCACCGATTGTGCATGAAAAGAATGGCACTGGGGCCATTCTTGCATGTCTGCACACTAGGGTGGGCTTATTTACCGCACTAGCCTGGGCCCTCAGAACTAGGCAGCCTCATAATCTCTCGCCTCAATCGGCAATCCTTATTCTCCCAAAGGTATGAGGGATACCTTGGGCCATTCCCGGGCTTTGCTAACGATGCCGCCCGGCTACACAAGCACGGAACGGAGTTAGCGTTAGATAACAACTTCAATGCAATTTATTAAATATAGCATTCACAATTTATGAAGATAACAATTTCAACGCAATTTGTCAAATACAACATCACATAATTCGTAACTTCATACAATTTTTATGTCGTCATTTTAAAAGGAAAAGATACCATTCATTAACACTAATTTAAGAAAAATCTCTTCTTTTAAAAATTGACCAAGCTAACCTGGCCACCGTTTCCATGAGGAGCTTGAAAAGGGAGGGCTGGTGGAGCCGCGTTGGGGGCATCTTCCCCCATCTTGTTGTTACGTGCTCCTCTTGAGGCAATATTTTGTCGTCTCCGAGAAGAGGCCATCTTAGGCGTCGCCTTGTAAAGCTCGCTGCTGTGATCGAAACGCTTCAGTCCGATCTGAATTCTGAGCTCGTTTGCTCACCGTATGAGCAAAAGAATATGACGCACGAACCCTTTCTAAAGGCAAAAAACCCTTATTAAAGTCTACACAAATGGGGGGGGAGGAATTGTGAGATGTCCTTAAGGGTAAAAACGTGGAGAGGGCTGTGAGGGGCTGCTGTAAGCCTCTCTGTAAGTCTCTTCACGCAGGGGGGGAGAAGAGTTAAGGACACTGGCTCCTAGCAAGAGGGATGGAGGAAAATTGGCTTATCTGAAAAGAGCCAAATGAGGGGGTGTGAGAGGGGTGGCTGCAAGGGCGGCTGTACTGCAACGAGTATGCTACACAGGAGACGGACGGCGGTACAAACGATGGTACAATAGAGCATACGCTACACAGAAATGCGTGCTGCCCGTATAGCTGAGGGGTATGGGTACGGGCGCTGCACAAAGCAAGGACGAAAGGACGGTGTACCTTCAAAGGCTATGGATCAGTGGCCTGCATGGGTCTAGGAGAAAGGTACGATGTCGGTTGTCCGGGAAAGGAGTGGTGCGCATTTGCCTTATCTGGTCTGGGGCAGCATGGGTGTCCACGTAGGGGTACGTGGTGCGCATGTACCTTATCTGGTCTGGGGCAACATGGGTGTCCACGTAGGGGTACGTGGGGACCATACAGTGGACGGCCGTCCTTTGGTTCTTGGTGGCCACCATACAGGCACCCTAGTAAGTGTGTACGGACCAAATTTTGGGACGAGGTACCCAAATTTGGGACGCTCGCCTCGATTTACGTGCCGGACCGCCCCGGGGGCGAAATTTTTTTTTTTGTCCGGGAGGTTCTCCTGGTCATAGGGGTTCACACCGTTCGTCAATCGGACGCCCGGTCGTGCATTTATTAAGGTTTAAAGGTCGCTGTTATTTAACTAAAATGACTGAAATTTGCATATAAGCTTGATCCGGTGTCCGTTTTGGATGCTGTAAAATCCTATATTAGGGTAAAATCGCGCGCAGATTCCAAATTTGGGCTCGGAATTTGAAGATTCTAAGTAGAAATGACTCAAATAATAAAATCATTGATTTTTATACTATAAAAACTCATAATTACATGGACATTTCTTTATTAGTGAAGATGGGTATGCTACATAGTCCACTAATCACTCCCTTAATGGAAAAAACCAACCCATTAAGAGAAATTAGTGAATATAAAGTGGTTTTTTGGTAACTTAGCAACTAGATTGCTAAAGCCGATATGTGATTACTCAATCTCATTACTCTTTTTTAGTCTCTAATTCCCCTAATTTGAAGAGGGAAATTGGGGCTTTAAGGGAAATTTGAAGAGGGAAATTGGGGCTTTAAGGGAAATTTGAAGAGGAAAATTGGGGCTTTAAGGGATTGATTTATGCCTAATGTGCATAGATTGGGTTTTGAAATATGATAAAATTGGACTATAACTAGCTCCTTTGCCACTCTAATCACTTCTAATCAATCCCCATCTCACAAATTGAGTCCAATTATGTGTTTTTTTTTGGATTTTTCAAGTTTAGTAATTACCTACTAATCAAAAAACCAAAAATTAAGAACTAATTAAAAAATCAAATGATTTATGGAGGTTTTGTGTAATGTTTTTCATTCCTAATGACCTTATGAACTTGCTATACAAGATTATGCAAGTAAAACAATTAAAAAATACCATATTAATGCTATACAAGATTATGCAACTAAAACAATTAAAAAACACCATATTAATGCAAAAAAAATAGAGATTTCTCTCTTTTTTTCAAGCATAAACCCTCTTCCTTAATGCTCTTTTTCTTGCAAATTCTCTACTCTAGTGCAATGAAAATTAAAAAAGCATGTAAAATAGCATGTAAACAACATCAAAATCACTTCCAATTCTCTAGTACCATTGTTTTTCGAAGTGTGACCTCCTAATAACCAATAGGCAACATTGGGTGTACCTAATTCTTGGAATGGATGGAATCGAGGCGAAGCCTTAAGGATATTCCCCAATAGCAGTGCCAAATGTGTTAATTTGAAGCACTCACCTTGTCTTCCATCGATTAACTTGTCGTAGGGAACTTTGCCCCAAAGAGCCACATGTGATGGTAATCTGCACCTTCCTCTTAGGTGGCTAGCCGATTATCCACATCCTCACTCCGTTGTCACACTGGAGATCTCCATAAACAATGGGATGTAAAGAGTGTGCTTAATCTTGCTATGATGGAAGCAAGAAAAGGCTCTCTTCTTTGGTAATCTCTCACGCTCACTTGAAAAAGAAAAGAAAACCACTAATCATACCCTAATCACAATTTCACTCCGTCATGCAATGCAAGATTACACAAATCACATGCGAGAGAGAGAGAGAGAGAGAGAGAGAGAGAGAGAGAGAGAGAGAGAGAGAGAGAGAGAGAGAGAGAGAGAGAGAGAGAGAGAGAGATCTCACATACAATCTATTACAAAGGGGAATGATTATGGTTTGCTTATTAAGAAATTGACTTATGTACATGCAACTAGTGTTCACACTTGGCTGGCCATGACTTAAAAGAAGTCCATGGTGGCCTTTCACTAGCATAATCAGTTACATATGAAGTCTAAGACTTCCCCTATTTTACAATAAGCCTAGTGTAAGGCTGAACACTCATAAAGTGCAATTATCGTCATACAAAATGTTGCATCTTTTGAAATACACAGATGCCTTTTTAGTGCAAAAATAAAGTGACGACATCATAAGTTGGCAGAATCCCTTCAAAAATGCGATGGTTAATGCCATGTTAACTGAAGTGGTTAACAAACACAAGGAGCTAGCTACATCAAGTGGTTGGAGGGTCTCCCTTTTGGGAATCTCTATATGAGTCTTTGGTTTTGTGTGTGTGTAATGCTTGGTTGCTTAAGCATTACGTGAAGGGGTTAAACTTAGTGGGGGAGGCAAAATGATTACCCTAACCCATGTGTTAGTTCTAATAGCTTTCCAGGTACTTTTTTTATTCTTTGTGGTAGTTCCATATATTCTTTACGCTTACTACATGATGTAATGAGGATAAGAAGAGGATAAGGTTTGTTCACTCGGGGATTTGAGTAGGGATTTGTTCATTTTTCGGCTTGATTTTTTTTTTTGCTCATTTTAATCTTGTTTATGTTAATGTTGTAGTTAGATTTATGTTTTGTGTGTGTTTTTTTATTAGCCTTAGGTGGATTTTTTAGTCAAAATCTTCATTTTAGCTCTCTATAAGAAATGTACAATAAACTAGTTTTCTTTGCTTTAATTGTTTGATTAACCTAAAAATTAAAAAAATAGGCACTTATATTGAATTATTAATATAATAGGGAGAATATTTAATTACTTATTAATAAAATTATTTATTTTTTAGTATTTTTTCACTAAATCTTTCATAACTCTTAATTCCGGACTCAGAATTCAAATCTGAGACCACCGTTGGAATCAAGAGATCAAGATCTATCATATTATGAATTTAGTTTGAGCTAAGTGGGAATATAGAAAATTTCTATTTTTAGATCTCTAATGAGGATTATTACTATAATGTAGGCTACATGAACTTTGTATTAATGCATTTACATTGCATTTTAGCTTAAGAGCATTTGCAGTATATACACACTTTAATTACCACTTGCTTAGAATTGGTCTTACTTTTCATAGTTGTGTATTCCTTATTGGTTGTGTGCCGTTTCTTATGTTGGATCAATTGCTTGCTTTGGATTCATGCATAATGGCTGGTCATTCCCTTGCTTATTAGCCTATTAACAATTAAGATTAAGTGTGAAGGTTAATTTAGCCAAGAGGAGACGTTAGTGTGGTAAAAGATAATCGATTGATAATGTTCTTCTACCCTAAAATTTAAGTGAATAAAACTTGGGACCATAATACTTTATCTATCCTAGCCATTCTCTTAAAGCATGCATCTCTTTTTGGGCATGAGTGACCTGGGTTTTTCCATTCACATTCGTTGCTTTATGCACTGGGTATTTAGTGGTTCTTTCAAGTTCTACTAGGACCAATCTAGCACATCACTTAAGTTGATAAGTATTGCAATAAGAAAACAGAGTCAACGAAGGGACAACAAAGACCAGTCTCATGACTTCATTTATGAGCCGATTGGTGCATGGCAACTATGACCTTACATGTGGCTTGGCTTTCTCGAGCATTGGTGGTAAGGAGAGAGACTGATATCTAGCATTGGTGGCAAGGAGAGACCGATATCTAGTGTCATTTGCAAGCTACATTTGATATTCTCCAAATGGTTGAGGTGAGCAGTGTGGTGGGTACTTTGATAAGGTCTCATATCCCTCAAACTCATCACCACTCACATGCACTAATTTTGTAACTTTTGTGAGTCCTGACATTAGCAGGCCATGAGCATGAAAACGGTGTCATATTCTTCATTTATCTTATGGGGACTGAAGCTATTCTTGTTAGTTTACATATCCTTGCAAGCGAGTCGAGAAAGGTTGGAAGATGAGGCACATCTAAGAAGATTATGAGGGGATTGAAGCCAGGACCTCATCAGTTGTAAGCTATGATACAACCTCAGTTTGTAAGCCATGACATGACCTGTCAAATTGATGGCAACACCATCAAGTAAATCCTAAACCTTGTTGGTTGCATGTTTTCCACCATTACATCTTATTTAAGCATTCCAACACATAAGGTATGCTAGGGTGTCAAACTAGGTTGGAAGGGTTATGATCTAGAGTAAGTAGTGAGTGTGGTGAAAGTTGCACTTTCCTAAACTATAATAACGTTTGTTGTGCAACAAAAAAATGCTATAAAACTTACATCAATGGAAACATTGTAATATGTAGTAGATAGATTTTGATAGTTTAAACACCCCAATCAAACTCATGATTCCAAAGTTACGAGTGTTCGCAAAAGGAGAACCTATTTGGGGGAGTTGTCAATGCCTAGCAAAAAGTTATCCACACCTGACATTTTATTTCACCTTCGTAACTCTTTTCTAATTTTGACTTTTGCATGATGATACTGAAACTTAGTATTAGATTGGTGCTAGATATGACCTCCAAATGCTAAAATTAGAAATCGCCTAAATCTGGCACCCTAGTCTTTCCTCTTGTGTATGCTTGGCTAAAAATAGCAAGTGAACACTAAAAAATAAGTGGTTCAAAATGCCCCTTATCAAGTCTTGCATCATTTGAACTTGTCTAGACCTATTTTAGACCGCTCCAAAAAAAGGGCACTTTGCAAGGGTCACAAGACTTTGAAGTTATACTTCTTTGAAATCTAGTGTGAAAGTTGCACTTCCTTGAATAGCAATAACATTTTCTCTACAACTCAGAATGGTACAAAACTTTCATCAATAGAAAGCTTGTTTTTTATAGATAAGTTTTGAAGTTGATCTCCCTGATTTGAGTTACGGTTCAAAAGTTATGAGTCACATGAAGACCCTGTTTGGAGACGTTGATTTTTGCCTGTTGTTGAGGAACACTTGTTCTAGCCTTGTGTCACAGGTATGACCCCAAACTGTTAAATTTGGAAATCTTCCAAAATTGGTAAGTTTGCTTTATTTCTCATTTACACTGACTAAAAGTAGCAGGGTGGCATTAGGAATAAAGACCTGAGTACCATAACTGAAGATTAGTAGTTGGACATACCATATATGGAACCTTGTCTTATTTGACAAGTCTTCAAGACCCATTTGTGGACCGCTCCAAAAAAGGAAATTAGCAAGAGCTTATATAATTGAAAATTGAGCTTTTTCGAGCTGAATTGCATGAGGTGTTTACATATGGTCCTAACTTTTAAACAATGAACCCAAATTACTTAAAACTATATAGGTGCCAAGTACTCATCTTGTACTTTTCCAAAATCAAACCGAGCAGTGTACTCGTAATTTTTTGTAGTTCTAAAAATCCAAAGCCAATTATACATTCCAAGCTTTAATTTGCAACCCTTTTATCCATTCAAGACAAGCACATACATAGTGGTGGTCCTTTTCTAGATCTACAACTCTATCCACCCAAATTTCAGTTCTGACCCCACGTGTGAAAATGACAGTTGGGTGGAAACAAAGTAGGATTCTTCTTGCTTGTCCATGCTTGGCTCTAATTGCCCATCTAGAGCCGATAGTAGAAATTGAGCATACAGAGTCATAGGCGGACTACCAATATACCACATTTGGTCCAATTTTACTAGCTATTTTTAGAAGTTTTTAGCTAAGATTTGTATAATTTCCTAGAAACCAAGATGTGAAGCATCCACATCGAGATTAGTACTCTATATATATACCCTTTCAAATTTGCTTTAGCCTGGATGAGTTTAGGCCCTACTTAAGGCTATTTTTAGCCTCTTTCTAAGTAAATATCAAAAAATTTGTCCAAGTCTAGGACGTGCATTTACTTAGTAAAGTGCATATTTGGAGGGGAGATATAACTCTCAACTCGGGAGTCTTTTTCAAACATGGTCTAATACGGTGATAGCCTATTCCTTTGGAATTCAATCTTGTAAGCTCATCTTCTAAAGAAAAGCCTCTAAGATCCTATGCAAACCAACCAAAGTAACTAATAAGTGGGGTCAATATTCTTAAATTGACTCTTGGGCACTCCTCATGAATCTATTTTAGAATATGAACATATGGCTATTCTTTGAACATAGGGCTTTACTCCTCAGGGATCCATTTTTGAGGAGTAAACACCTACCCAGTTTGAGACAAATTTGACAACTTTGAAATCCTACTATTTTTAGATAGCATTGCCCAAATTTAGCCTAAACTTGAAAGTTAGAGAATTGATAAGGCCATAATGATCCGACAAATTTATCTCATTTTGAATTGGAAGTCTGTAGACTCACCCAATGAATGGTGAGATCACAGATCCATTGTTCGCACGCATAAGGAACCTGATGTGAGTATTCGATACATAATACTATAATCGGTTCTAGGATCTTACGCACTAGAGATAAGAGGTACAACCTTGATCGATCAGCAGATTACTCGGGATCAAATTGGGAATATCTCATGTACATCCAATTATGATGTGGGCAGAAAGGGTTTAGCTTGTCACTCTACCACCTTTGGTTACCCTAGGGATTGGTATACATGAGATTGCTTTGGAGAATTAAGGATAACTCCTTTCTAAGACTTTAAACCATTGTTGAACATGATCAATCAATCATTCGTTATGGACTTGCTCAACCAATATGATATACATGTTGTAGCATATTTGTAGGATTGAAAGATTTTTAAGTGGAATATATATTTAAAAATTGTTGTTCTAAACATGATTAATTTACAAACCAAGGCTTTGGTTCTTGTATAATTTTACTAACTAATTGCTAGCAACACTAACCCTTTTTGAGAGCTAGCTAGGATTGAAAGATTTTTAAGTGGAATATATATTCAAAAATTATTGTTCTAAACATGATTAATTTACAAACCAAGGCTTTGGTTCTTGTATAATTTTACTAACTAATTGCTAGCAACACTAACCCTTTTTGAGAGCTAGCTATGAGCATACTTGGGTCTGGCCAAAGTCTCCAGAGCAACGACAGAAACTCAAGACCATTGGTATTGATACCGTAACCCGATCTTGGGCACTAAACGATGTGATCGGGGAGGTCGTGGTAAAATAGTCCTTATCACGTATGCTCACAATGATGAGACTGAAAGAGTAGATATGGACTCCCTACTCTTAAGTTTCTTGCTCTTCTATTAGTAAAAATCCATGTGTTTCATTCTATAATATATGGATGTTTGCTGTGCAACTTTTTTCTACCTTTTTGTTGGCTTTCACAATTGACATATAATGTTTTTCATTACTAAAGATTTTATCTCTTGATGTTAGTTAAAGTCACTATCAAATGGTTTACTTTGACTCATTGATTATAGCAGTAAGCATCACAAATTAAAATGTAAAGGTTAAGTATAGGTGTTTTGGTTTAAATCAACAGTAGGGTATTTAAGATTCAAACACACACATGCACGCGTGCGCGGGTGCACACACACACACACACACACACAGATCTAACTAACTCTCCCCCCCCCCCTCTCTCTCTCTCTCTCTCTCACACACACACACACACACACACACACACACACACAGATCTACCTCTCTCTCTCTCTCTCTCTCTCTCTCTCTCTCTCTCACACGCACACGCACACACACACACAGATCTACCTCTCTCTCCCCTCCCTCTCTCTCCCTCCCTCACTCCCTCCCTCCCTCTCTCTCTCTCTCTCTCTCTCTCTCTCTCTCTCTCTCTCTCACACACACACACACACACACACACACACAGACACATACACACACCCAAGGATGACATCGTACTCAAGGGAATCTATGGTAGCATGGAATGTAAATTCCACATCTCCACACTGATTGTTTGAGTAGCAAATTTATCTACAACATGCCATGACAACATGTACTTCTTTATGACTCTAATAAGTAAAACATTAGTAGTTTCGAGTGTAGGAAACAAATCCCCTTCCTCTACTTATGTAAGATTTTCTCTTGCATAAAGGTCTAGGTAGCCCTTTTTAAGTGAAAGTCGTTTGTCATGAACCTCTTGGTTCTCTCTTGCATTTGTGAGCTTCCTTGCTCTTGAGTTTCTTTTATAACTCTTATATTTATTCCGTTTAAGCTTGTAGCTTCTTCTACCTACATGCAAACTTAGAGCTTATAAGATCATTGTTTTCTTCTAACTCTATATTTATTCCTTTTAAGCTTGTAGCTTCTTCTACCTACATGCAAACTTAGAGCTTATAAGATCATTGTTTTCTTCTAACTCCTTTATTTTTTCATGAGACATGCTATCAATGTCCACCTCTCTAGCTTTTGCTACTTTCTTTTCTAGAGTGAGGGAGTCCATGTGGTCCTTGTGTGGTGGATTTGGTCAATGCATCAAGGGAAGGTTTGGCATATACATCCATGGACACTACGGTGTGCATACTTTTTCTTAGTGGCACTGTCATGGATACACTCAAAGGCACATGCATTTTTGCACTTGTGACTATAGCGTCTATAGACATACCTACACTTGGCATCACATCTTTGTCATTGCCTTGCTCTAGCTCCTCCTGTGCTTTAGTTACTTATGGTGCTTGTTGATAAGGTCATCTTTTCTAGCCCTATTTGTTGGTTGAATACTATACTCACCTCCAATCCTTGTTCTGATATCTTGGTAGAAGTGGGATATGGTGGCATGTCATCAAGAACATCCTCTTCTACATAGTCCTCTTCTTCTTCTCCTCCTTGGGCTATCTTTCCATCTAACACATGTAGTTTTGGTTGTCATGGTGTCTTCTTCATTGTTTGCTTTTCCATATTTTTTTTCTCTATTTGGGAAAGTATCCCTTGTGTGTTGGCAATAAGAGTATCGAGCTCTTGCAGTGCTCTTTCTTCTACATCCTCACCTCCCATACTAGTGCTCTAGGAAGTGGAATACCACTAACATGGCTGATTAGCTTTGTAAGCAAAAATGGATTAAAGCCCTTAATTTGATGGGCATGGAGGTAGCTGCCCATATCCTTATGGATGTAGTAGGTCTAATCATCCTGTTGTTCCAAGTGCACCTTCTGGAGCTTGTGTAAATCCACTATGAAGCTTCTGTAAATGCATTTTATTGCCAAGGGATTCACTTACAAAATTAGTGACAATGCTCTGCAACAAGCTTTTTTGGTAGGGTCCTTGATGTTCTCATACTTAATGCTATTGGTGTTGTACTTCTTTTCCTTTAGCACTTGCTAACCACTTGTATGTGTATAACAACAACTCTATTGGTGTTGTACTTCTTTTCCTTTAGCACTTGCTAACCACTTGTATGTGTATAATAACAACTCTACTAAGATAACAACATACTTATCTAATAATCCTATCCTTGTATACACATCCACCCAACCTAACTACTGCAACTTGGCTTTAACATCTGAGTCCTTTAGAAATACTAGTCATTCTTGAAATTGGACCTTGCCTTTGGGCGTGTCCACTTCATTCTACACAATGTAAGTTGGCTTTGTCCTCTATAAATAACAGACATTCCTAGAATTGGACCTTGTCTTTAGGTGTGTCCACTTCATTTTTCACAGTGTAATATGTTACTTGATTCCTTTATTAGTGGACCCAAGTATGCCTTCTTTTAAGACTTTGGTATTCCTCTTTTCATGTTTACTTTGTCTTGCTCTTGGTGGGCTTCCTCAATATATGGACACTTCTTCTTCTAAAGTGAATGGATCCATGGACTCATATTATCCTCTACCTTTTGGGGATACCCATCATTTTAGAAAAATAAATTAGTAAATCAGCCTCATAAATAGTAGGCTAGTAGGAGACAAGACATAATTTTCTCTTCTTTTATCTATGGCTGGCTACTTCATTTATGTAAGGGTTTAAGAAGCACTTTAGCTTTCATAAGTGTTAGTGTCAAAAGTTGAAATGCTTTCAAGTGACCAAGTCAAGGAGCAAAAGTTTTGGAATCATATATTGGTAATTCATGCCTAGTGCTAGAAGAAGGGCATTTTTAAGGCCTTGTGGACACAACTCATAACTTGGAATGATAGACTCAATTGCAAATATTTTTCATGATGGTGTAAATGGTGTGATAAACAAGAGATTGATGTAAACCTTTTTCATGATGGTGTGAATGGTGTGATAAACAAGAGATTGATGTAAACCTTTTTCATGGTGGTGTGAATGGTGTGATAAACAAGAGATTGATGTAAACCTTTTTCATGGTGTGAATGGTGTGATAAACAAGACATTGATGTAAATGAGTTGGTTTCACCATTTTTGACATGCATTATGTTGAAAAAAAATGATGGCTTGAGGTTATTTTGATGATTTGTGCATTCTTTTGGGTGGTGTGAAAAACCAAGGTTAGTTTTTCATGATGTGAAAAGCTAAGTTTTTCATCGTGACTAAGCACAAGCCTTTTTATGATTTTGAGCTCAATAATGTAGAGTGGAACATTTAGAGATGCATTAAGACTCTTAACTAAGCAATTTTTGTTGACATGAAAAACAAGTGTTGGTTTTTCATGGAATGAAAACATCCTTGGCAAATGCTTTTGGCAGTAGTTCATCTTTCATAAATCCAAGAATTTCACCACTCACAACCAACTAGGGTCACCCTCATTAATTCAAAAGAGTTGATTGGATTCACTCACAATATGCCCATGACACATTATTACCCCATTAAAACATATTAACACAAGCCCAAACCCAATAACTGTGCAAAGATAAGGTAGATGTTTAGTTATTAACTTTAGTCTCTAAACTAGGCCGAAGAAGATGAGTTAAGAAAATAAGGGTGGTTCTCATCCAAGATGGATGAGATGATGGATTGGATGATGGAACCACTAATATACAGGGTTCTCATCCAAGATGGATTGGATGATGGAACCACTAATATACAGGGTTAACTTGATCCAGTGAGGATAACTCCTTAGTACAGGAGGTGGTAAGAGAGACACAAAAGACCTAGGAAAGGCTAGCAACATCAAGAGGGGTGGGTGGATATCCTAACACTAAGAAGGAAATTAAAAAACTAGCAACATCAAAAGGGGTGGGCGGATATCCTAACACTAAGAAGGAAATTAAAAAACTTGAAACATCAAAAGCCTTAGTCTAGGATAATAAGGAGAAATTTGAGTGGATATTAAAAGACAGTAAAGCCATAAAAATATTATACTTACATGATGAGTTTGTGCAGACAAAAGAGTTAAAATTCTTAAACCTATTCATGAGCAAGAAGAGGAAGATCATGGCTCCCATTGTCAGTCAGGTGACGACTTGATTGCTTGAATGTTCATAGTAGGGAATAAATTATACTCTTGTATTTCACAAAGTCATATTGAATGTACAAAACATCTTATGAAAGAACTTAAGATAATAAGTAGGCCACGTGACATGGCAAGCTTGATGTCATTCCTTACATTTGAGGTGAAAATGCCAACAAGACCCTTGCTCCACAACTCTATCCTTTGGGCCCACTTGGGGCATATGATGTCACCAAGGAATGGGTACAAGGAAGATCATAGTCTTGAACTAGCCTAGGTAAAGTGGTAACACAACTCAAAGCTGCCTAGACTAGCTTATTGGGCCCCTAGACATTAGTTGGGCAGTCAGGCATTATATAAATGAGTATTGTATATAAGACATTTTGACTAATGAGAAAAGATCTAATCCCATTCTCACAATTGAGTTTGAGTCTTCTTGCTCTTGTGATTGAAGTAGCTTGTATATGTTTCTCCTCTTCTTCTTGTTGCATGCATGCTTAGGGATTGTTTCAGTGAGTGATGGTGTTAATGTATGCTTTCTTCTCCCTCTCCTTCTCTTATCTTCTCTCTCATGCTCTCACTCACCATGGCATCTGAAGTAGAGGTTTAGCTTTCCATAGCTCTCTCTCTCTCTCTCTTTTCTCCCAACCCCCCCACCTCTAACTCCGATGATAAAAACGGTTGAAGAGACTGACCACCATCACGTGGCCCTGATTTTTTCCACCACTGCATATAATTGACAGACCTGTCAAAATTTTGTACTTACCAAAGTGAGAACACATGTTCTCATGTATGAACATACATTCGTAAGTCCTGACCACACACATTCCTACCTTGAAATACACGTCACAACTCCATAGATTTTACCTAGCCACACATGTTCTTAGTTCTCTATGCACATTCCAAATGTTGTGAATGTATGTTTGCAAGTCTGACTGGGAGATGTGACCACACATATTCCCAACTCACTTATCCATGCATGTACCTACTTGGAATGCATATACTCAACTTGTGAATGCGTGTTCACAAGTCCAATAGAGGTAAAAACATTTTTAAAAAAATCACCTAAATCTAGACTATCCAAGACCATTGCTAGACTTGTGTAAGGAGGGGTGCTCTAAGCTGATCACCCTTACATGAACATGAGGTCAAGTACGATTTTTGGACTCAACACATGGTAGAGGAGAGTGCCTTGAATAACTTCTGATTAAGAGCACCATCTCAAGAGGAATCTTTGCATGCTTCACAATCCTTGGGACCTCACAACTATAGAAACCAAGCATTTGAGCGATAGAGCGAGGATGCTAGCTTGAGTGAGGCCTATTCATGGGAACCTATTTCTTCAGGGACACATATGGACCAAGAAGTTGAAGCACCTGAATCCTCTACAACTAATCAAAGGAGTTTTGTAGACATCATTTAGAGATATCATCACAGGACTAGGAGTGCATCAAACTATCCAACAAGGGAGAGATCATCCGCTAGAAAAACCAAGCATGGAGGCCTTCACTCCCAATATGGATGATAACCAGTCTCTCTCAAGAACACGAAGCATCAAACTTATAGAGGAAGGAGTAATCCTTCCTCAAAAGGGGTTGCATTTGCAACTTTTGGCTTGGCAAGCTTGTAGAATGTGAACCTTGGTGAACAGCTTGGAGACCTACCGTACTTTCTGGCTTTGCTGCATTAGACCTCAATACACGTAGTGCAAGGGGATTTAGGTTCAACATGGCCACAGAGGCCACTCAAACCACTAGGTTTGAGGAGTCAATCTAAGCTGCCAAATTCGCAACCATGGGATGCGGCACAGAGCACTGGGGAGCTCCATATTAGACCTAACTCTAGGAAGAGCATATATGCCATAGTACAAACCAACCTTGCATGGTTATCCTCCACAATAGCCAAACTTGCCTCAGGGAGACAAGGGCAACATATACATGCCTCCACCAACCTATATGTACCTATCCTACCACCCACAACCCCACTGCCTCAACTCCCACCTACACACCACACTACCCTTAACCACCACCACCTACACACCACTACCCTCTACTACCATTGAGGATATATCTTGAGGATAGTAGCCCAAATATGGAGGGTGTACCAATAGGGCTAGCTGCAACATCACCACCGACTGCAGTTAGCAGGACTGAACCTTAGACACCAAACTACTATCAAATGCATGTAAATTATAAAATTGATGTCCAAGTTCAATGGGACTAGAGACCCCATTGCACACCTAAAAGTGTTTGATCAAATATATGCCACATGATACGGCCTAATGACCTTATACAAGTAAGTGCCTTCAAACTTACCATATGGAAGGAAAGGTGAGACATTGGTTTTGATCACTAAAACCACAAGATAAGGGTGACTTTGACTCCCTAAAGATTGCTTTCACAATTGGGTACCCTTGCCAGGGAACTCAATGGAACCGAGTTGATCAAATTTACCATGTCAAGAAGAGAAAGAATCCATCAGAGACTATATCAAGAGTGAGTGAGATACCTTCACTCACAATGCTTGGATAGTGACAAGTTCTCTGATAATTAACTGGGAGATTCCTAGAAGGAATCCTCGATTCAACCTTATATAACTTAGAAAAGCATAAGAACTTTGAGCCATTCTGTAGAAGTGCCATAGACTTTGATGATAACTTCATCAGAATTTATTCAAGGAATCTCCTTGAAGGAACCCCTTTTGAAGCATCCTTTGGCACAATATCTTTAAAGATCGGCATTAAAAGGAAAGTGCCACATGCCATACCAACCTAAAAGACTTAACGACCACACTCACGCAGCAAATGACTGAGCAATCAAAGGTCGGGGTGGTAAGGAAAGATAAGGTAGGATAACCATATCTGTACCATAGATGTGAGTTGTCTAGTGTTCAATATGATGTTCTGACCACACAACCATGGAATTTCCGGACCTAAGACCAAGGCAAGGAGGTATCTAGTGCGCATATTAGATGAGAATGGGAAACCATGGAATTTCCTGACCTAAGACCAAGGCAAGGAGGTATCTAGTGCGCATATTAGATGAGAATGGGAAACCATGGAACTATCTTGCTACAAGAGTTAACCTTAGAGGTAGTAATGCTGGTTGCACTAGCCAACACCTGGCCTTGTAGGCTCCACCAAAAAGACCCATGCTTGCTAATGCACCCTACCTTAGGTAGTATATGTCCCGAAAGAGTCCTAGAACTACCCCTACCACCTCTCTTATTACCACAACAATAACCACCCATTCCTAGAGTGATCCCCATGAACCAATTGACCCAGACTAAAATCCCTGAGAGGAGGGGGAGGAGGAGGGATAGTGGGGACACTATAACTACCTTGAATCACTAGAGGCTCACAGTCCCCCAAATTCTAAGCCACTATGTTTAGCATGGAGATAGTGTCTACTACCTTGTATACATAGATGTGTAATGCAATTTGAATAAGTGAAATTGAATAGGGGGAGGGACATTAATACCCTCGGATCGCATGTCGTTACAGTGCTATCACTATAAAGGACCTCACCTGGGTGTGGCAAAATATCCCAACAAGAAGGCGACTACACCAATCAACCCACATCCTTTAATACCACTCTACAGAGGATGTGGCATTGACTACATCCTTTAATACCACTCTACAGAGGGTGTGGCATTGACTACATCTTTTAGTACCACTCTACACAGGTGTGGCATTGACCACATGTACAAGGATTACCCATTAAGAGCATCCATGAGCATAAACCAAGTATGAGTCTTAATCTGCTAAGAGTTAGGGAAAGAATGTTACAAATGGTTCCTCTTAATGTTGTGTCTAGAATGTAAAATAGAAGGAGAGCCACTATGCTCACAAAGCTAGATAGGATTTAGATCCTAGTATTCAAAGAGCGCATAAGTTGGCCCAAGTCCTACCAGCCGAGAACATGCTAGAGTTGCCCCTAAAACTAGAAAATGAACTAAGAAGAAAGGACAAGGGAAAGACCATGTGATAGTTCAAGAGGGATTAGGTGAGGATACAGTTTCCAACATCTCTTCATCCCTGTCAGAGGAAGAATTAAAGCCCCAACCCGCCAAAGACCTAGAGGAATTAGTTATAGACCCTAGAAACCTTCCTAAGAAGATGGCAGAATATCCCAATCCTATTGAGAAAAAAAGCAAACTCAAAGTAGCCCAGGAAGTGGTAAGAACATGCCAAGCACAAATGGAGGTTAAACCTTTAGTGGTCCCTACCATTGGAGAGCACATCAATTGCAGAAACTAGTTTCACCTTGCTCAGGAGAAGACTAGGGAAAAAACTAATCCATCCCATGACCTAAGAAAACTCAAAACAAGGATTAGGGGATGAGGATAAAAGCTTTAAGGCTAATGGCCTCCAAAAGCTTGGGTGATGACCATAGGGTGTCACACTCAACTGGGCTTGTACACATTCCTACACCATTACCGACTTTGAAAGCTATGTGAGTGGTAATGGACAAACACCCAGAGACATAGCTTGACTCTCCACCTTCCTTTTCTCCCAAGCACAATTTTATGTTGGCTCCTTACTCCAAGGAAGTCCAAGCCTATGGAAGGACACAAAGGGTTGGATGGATGGAAAGTTAAAAGAGGGAAGGGAAGAACAACCGATTCAAGACTCCTCGCATGAGGAGTCAAAGAATGTGAACCTGCTAAGGAAGAGGCAGTTCACTAAGACTTTCCAAAGGTGCCAGTGAACAATCTAGGCCACTACTTTGAAAGTGACAAAATGAATTCCCCTTCCTGTGAAATACAAGGATAGCCAAGTCATCACCATCTTAGATATAGAAGGGCTAGGGTTAGCATATTACCAAGTAGTTTTGGGAAAAGTGGGGCAACCACCATCACTTAACAGAGTGTTAAGGCTAAGAGATAGCTTTGAGGGAAGAACCACTCACCTCAATGTGTCATGGGGATCTTTCTAATGGTGGCTGAGTTCATAACCCTCCTTGAGGTCTCCAATATCAACAATGTTATGGTGGGTAGCTTACCATTCGCCTTCTCCCGTGAGTGTTATCACACCATCGTGTTGCACTACAGGCACTACTCCCTCCTCTCACCTCAAATCACTCACACACACTCACACACACTCACTAGCATGCACATTAGAGAGAATATTAGAGAGAGGTTTAGCAAGAGGGAAATAAATTTCACAATGGGAGAGTGTCCTTGCATTATGAGAGAAATTACCTTATATACATGTCCATAAGTGTTCACACACAAATTGTGACCGGCCAAAGCTTCTATTTAGCAGCCTATTGCTTGTACATTGCTTATACATTGATGCATTACAACACCAAGGAGCACATGCTAGATCACCTACCACACTCTCTTGGAGTGCTTAACACCATTAATTATCCATCCTAGAATTTTACACGCACTCAAGCAAGTTTGAGATTTGGACACCATTACTTCATGGCTTATTTATACATGAGTTTGGTGTGTCCATCCTTGACATTTTATGTAGATTACTCATGCTTTGGCATATAATTGGGTATGGTAAACCTTGTTAACCCTTAAATGGGTTAACAAGATTTACCATATAATTGGGTAACCCCTAAATAGGTAACAAGGTTTAGTGTGTCCATCCTTGAGATTTTATGTAGATTACTCATGCTTTGGCACATAATTGGGTATGGTAAACCTTGTTAACCCTTAAATGGGTTAACATCCCCCCTTACTGATGTCGATTGCGTCCTAGTGAGATTGAAGACTTTGTCAAGGGCTAGATGTATGCTTGGTATTGATAAGTAGATGTTGCATGTATTTAATCCTTTAGAGGGATAAAGAAGAAGCTAGTTAGTAAAGGAAAATGTTATTAGCAGATGGGATCCCAATTGGGTGGAGGCCATTGTGTGTGTTTGCTCTCTTTTTTCTATTTTTTCTTTTTTCCTTTTTTAGCAACAACCACATGTAAGGTTATAATATTTATTGAGGTTAGCAGGGATTCTATGGTGATTAACAATGAAAGAAGAGTGGCCAAGGTTTAGAAGAGCATTGATCCAACAAGCAATCCCTATGAGCACATCTTTTTGTTTTAATGTGTCCCTTTGTAGATTGTCAAAGGATTTTGTAGTGACCTAACCTACTTTACTTTCCATGTGCTTTTTTATCCATTAACAATACTTAGGTCCTCTTTGGACAAGCTCATACACAATGAAGTACAAAAGGGTCGAGTTCTTAAACTCTGGTTGGAAAAGTTTTTGCAATAAAAATATTTGGGGAGGATTGAAAGGATTTAGTCGACTTGCAAGGTTGTGGATCTTTTTGTTGTAAAGGGTCAGAGGCTATTTGGATGAGATCATTGGTTGCTCATGGTGGGAAAGGCTAAACTTTAAGGAATTCAGGTGATGGGTCAAGCATACACTCACCATTGTCCCCCCATCCAGAGATGTACCTAGAAGGTGTCGAGACAAGGTTTCCACTAGTGGGTGAGCAAAAGTGTACTCACATTGAACAACTACTTTCTTTGATTGTGGTTGCGTTGTTGAGTGAGTTTTAGGCTCTGTAATTTTACAGATGGTAGAAATCACAACCGTGATTGTTGAAGAATCAGTGATGAAAAACCTGCGTTTACACCAAATGATGATTGCTATGCATTTAAAACGAGGGGAAACACATGTTAGAGATGGATCTTATTAGATTTGAGATAGTCAAGTTAGCATGATTATGCAGAGATAAGAATCATGGGCATGATTCTTGGAAGAATCACTGTGATAATATTTCATGTACAAAGAAGAAAAAACCAAAAAAATTTGATATTTTGGCTTAAGGAGAAAGATATTTTGGCTTAAGTAGAAAGAGAAAGGCTTATGAGAGTGTAACAATCCTTAATCAAGCCAAGGATAATGCATAAAAAGAAGATTAAGATGGTTAATTTTATGATTTAGCACTTAGGGTTTGTGCCCAACCACTAATTTTGATGGAGATTAGCTTCATTAGTGTCAATGAACAATTTGTTTGGTGATTAAGATCACCATTAGTGTTTAAAAACACGATTAGTGCTTAAGAGCACATTTCTAGCATCTAATGACACTTGCATTGGTGATTAGATTCACCATTAGTGTTTAAAAACACTTTGGAATGACTCCCCTTTACTGGATTAGAAGTCTCATTAGTGTTAATCAACACAATTAGTGCTTATAAGTACACTTTGAAAAGCTTTGTGCACTTGAAGATGTTGTTGATGAATCTTGATGAGAATGAGGCTCATGAATACCTCATGGTGTATGCCCACCACTTCAAGCTCAAAATAGGATCTGCAAACAAGCCCTCATAAGAGCACTTAAGTGATTAGAGCAAAGAGGAGAGGACTAGAGCAAGAAAAAACTTGATTTTGAAGCTTTAATGGAAGCTTCAATGGCTTTAATGGAAGCTTCAATGGCTTCAAGGAGAGCAGCCTGGTTTTTCTCTGATTGTGTGAGAGCTTGGAGCAACCATTAGGGCTAGCATTTGGACTGTACACCCTTGAGGTTATGGGCTTCAAAAGCCCTAAGCCCACACAGCCTGCTATCGCCTACACACAGCGTATGGCTGTACGACTTCAAGCGTAGCAGAAATCGGCACCGGCGCACTCAAACGGCAATACCGCGACAACGAAGGAGGAAACCCGATGATTGATTGTACGAAAATGAGCGCGTGGATGTCCTCTTCACTTTCCTAGTTGAAAGCTCTTCAAGATCTTGCCTCCACGAGTTGCTAGAGCTCATCCACTGGTAGGAGGTTCAGCTCCACAAGGAAAAAGATAATGAAGTTGACCTATTCTACACCACAAAAATGACCTAATCTTGCCAAGCTCTAGATACCATGTTAGAATTTTGTGGTGCTCATGCTAGATCAAAGATGTGGAGGAGAGAGAGACACAAAATACAAGAAAATATCTTGCTTATTAAGTTGCTCAAAATACAACTAGGCTTCTTGCTCAATACAAAGATGCCTTCTAGCTCCACGTTTAAATAGGTGAGCTAGTGGACCATAAGTCCATTCACACACACACCCTTCTCCTCCCCTTTTACAAAACCTTAGTCTCTTAATATTATCATCATGACCATTAGCCAATGATACAGTAGTTTATTTATGTCCGCTCTCTTGATCTCTGGCCATTTTAACTTCTTAACTAATGCGTAGTTAAGGAAGTTGTATGTGGCTCCATCATCAATCATGACAGTGACTCTACGGCCACCTAACTTGCCATACAAGAGGACCAAATTATGTGGTCCCACTGATGGCTGCCACATCGCCTAGGTAACATAGCAAGCATGTGTACTATCCGTATGCCCAACAGTTACCTCTCTGAACTCTGCGGAACTAAGAGGTAACCGTCGTTGGATAGTATGCAACTACTGAGAGGATTTACCATCTTCTTGGCATCACTGGAACTACCTCCAGCTCCTAGCTTTGGACATACTGCCTTGTTATTTCCAGCCTTGAAACAATTAAAACATAGATTTTCCTTTCTAGGTTTCTCATATTAAACCTTCTTAGTGGATTTAGAATGGTTTTTCTCTCAAAAACGACATGGTTTTTTTTGCCAAGCGTCCACTTTTCCCTCTGCTACTCACTCTGGTCCCCTTGCCCCCTGTCGCCCCCATGAAAGATTTTCCTCTTAAAACTGGAGCCCTCTTTACCCTCAGTTGTCTTGTTAAGCTCGGATTTAGAGCGATGTGAAATGTCGTCATAAATTTGCGCATACTTTTTTATGGCCTCATCAAAATCTGTCTGGTTGCTTAAGCTCTACAAAAGCCTTAGATTCTAGGTGGATGTAAGACTCTCATGAATCCATGTAAAGTTTGGAATTTGTCGATTCCCTTTAATTTCAACACAACCTCATAGTAGTTGGAGATATATTGTGTGAGGGAGATGACCTGCATCGAGCCTTTATCCCAATCACACTAGGACCTCTGCAACTCAGTCATGGGCAAAAACTCTTTTCAAAACATTGTTTGGAACTCTACCGAGGTCCTCGGACATCTAGCACTCTTGGCCAAACTCATCCACCATTTGTATGCTTTGCTTATTAATGACGTGCTTGCCTCTACGTGCCTCACCTCCTTTGGCTCCTGCCTGAGGTTGTGGATATCTGCCACTTCTACAGAAAGATGTTCACCAAGTCCTTATTGCATTCTTTCTCCTCTCCCCCAAAGCTTGTTCGCTCGAGATCCTTGAGGAGATTAGCAGTCATCACTACAGACTGCTTCGAAAAGCACTTTGGCCTATGATCCTACTGGAGGCACTACGTCCTCGGTAAAAGGGAAATACACCCTCTTGTGTGCAGATCTCGGCGCAACAACACTCCCCTACAAGAGTAGTAGAACTAGCATCTAAACGGTCATGAAGAATACTCCTAAGCACGGATAAAATCTTGGTGTGATTTCTTTCGAATGTGCTAGCAGTAAACAATTGGGCCAAGGACCCCCTCAAGATATCCCTCTTGGCTTCTAACTCCACATCTGTGGGTCAAGTATCATCTCCATAGGTGTCCTCATCATCAAGAAGATTTTCCTTAGAGTAATTCTCATTTAGTGTTGTCAGCCCCCAAGGACTGATCGTCCACTAACTCCATGCTATTGTCTCGCTGCTGCGCAAGGACTTACATGGTTATCCTACGGACAAGGAAACATTAGGAGCTACGTCAATGAGAACATCCTTGCGAGCTCGAGGGAGATTGTGTCATCTCGGTCTGGGGAGTGGTCACTGCCTGACGAATATGGTTAAGCTCGGCGTGGAATAGGTCGGACATAGAGGACAACATTTGAGAAAACCCCCCTAATCCACCTAACGGCAATAGCAAACTACCCTCGTTGGCCATGATGGAATTGGATTTTTCAAGTCTTATAAATAAATAAATCACACAGGAGAAATTGGAACTAGATACCCGAGTCCCATAGAGTGTGTCGGCCGTTGGAGACGTGGTCTCATCGATGTGCCAACGGGGTTGATGCATTACAACGTTGAAAGCAATGTCCTACGCACTATGATAAGGCTACTCGAAGAAACAACCAGCATGCTATGGTGTGGTCGATCATACAATGTTGCGTGTGCATGCATGAGAGAGAGAGAGAGAGAGAGAGAGAGAGAGAGAGAGAGAGAGAGAGAGAGAGAGAGAGAGAGAGAGAGACTCTTGCTTGGTGTTGCGCTTCTGTATGTGCTGCTGCCGGCTTCTCTCCCCCTTGTTTATGTGCTAAAAATGAGAGAGGAAAATCTTTATTGTTTCTTTTGTTCTTCTCTACCCACACACAATCGTGGTAAACACCTTGCTTGTTGGGCAAGCCGAGAGAGAAAAATAGGGGCAGCCCTGGCTAGCCAACTGCTGCTGGGCGGCTACTGGGCATACACCACGATAACTCAGAGCTATGAGACCTACCTAGGCACCCGGTTTGCTCCCTCGCGCGATTGCTATATGTGCGCCCTGTTGCTCCCCACAAGGAGTTGGAAACAATCAGTGGGTGTGGTAGGTCACCATGGGTGGGACACTTGGGGAATGCACTACTAAAGAAACCCTATTTATCATGTGCGTTCAAGGGGTATTAAAAAAACCCCTTACCTGTGAATTTTTCATGAATAAAATGACCCCTTTTTCTTTATGGACTTACTGGTTTTTTTTCCAAAATCGATTTAAAAAACACCTTTTATAAATATATTTCTATAAATTTACCTTAAAATTTTGACTTAAAAAACCCCTTCATTTGAACTCACGTGATATACTTACATATTTTTAGGTGAACCCTCGAGGTGAGGCAATTGGAGAGGCTAAATCAAGTGGTGATGGCAAAGCATCTTACAACGCTATCAAATTCCTCGCGTTTGTCGCCTGTGAGAGAGAAAGAGAGTGTTTACTCAGCTATCGCTGTGTGTCGTGGCCATTTTGAGCGTTGTTGGATGGCTGCTGGTTTCTCTTGCCCACTTGGGTAAGGGTTGTTGTTGTGAGGTGATTATTGTTACCTTGGTGTTGCTTGCGTGACTAGTGGTGGGTGTTATGGTGCATGAGCTGCCCACACTGTCAATACGAGAGAGAGAGAGAGAGAGAGAGAGAGAGAGAGAGAGTATGAGTATGAGTATGAGTATGAGTATGAGTATGAGTCTCCTTTCCCACACACACTCTATCTTTTTGTGCACTGAAAAGGATCATGCACTTGATAAGGAAATTGAGATGTAATGTAGTAGAGGGTTGGTTATGCATACTATGTCTTAATAAAATATTAATTTAATGATCTAAGATGTGTCGCTTAGAAGAGTTTAAATTATCTTTCTTTCTTTTTTTGAAGGATAGACTTTACCAACCATATAAGTAGGTCATATACGTCACTAGCCCGTGTGTGATCGATTTCTTGCAAGCAACTCTCTTACTAGAGCTGATCTCTTATGCATGGATTTTGTTTAAAACTTTTATATCAAAACTTTAACAAGATTTTGTATAACATAAGAAGGCTAGAAGAACAATCATTATAATTATTTTAAAATAATTATTATAATTGTTCTCAAACAATCATTATAATTAAAACATCATTGGAAGAAAATATTGAAATTTACAACCCTCACTTGAACTTTATTTATTTTTTAATTAAAGGCCTACGATATACCTTGGCTTCGCATGAAACAATTTACTATGACTTTAAAATTTGAGCACTGCATGGTGTCTATAAAGGGGTATAATTTGTAAATGAGTTGGTATTATTTATTTAAGAAAATATATATTGGCCTTTAATCTTCTTGAGAAAAAGTTTAATAATATTTTCTCAAGAAAGGTACCTTTATTCTTGCTCTTCTAGATGAAAGATTAGTATTACTTATTCAAGAAAGGTACCTCAACTTTTACTCTTCATGATGGTTTTGTACAACTCTTGAGTGGCTTCATGACACTTTAGTACTACTTAGCCATTTTCAAGGCACATGTAGAGATGCACATTTGTATTCAGATTTTTTTTCATAGCCTATATCTATACATTTGTATTCTCATTATAAATCATTAAGCCCTAAGTGTAAAGTGCACATTTGTATTCTCAATATTTTTCCTTGCCTATATCTATAGAAATGTCATGAAAATAGAGAAAAGGCACGTAAAGATCCATGGTCTCCTCCATTTTCATTTCATTGGCTCATGGGTTGTGCAAGTTTCCATGTTGGTGGCATTGATTTGGTAAATTGGCATGGTTATAAATTGATGAAGTGGTAAGAATTTAATTAAGGGGAACCAAGAACCTCATTGGCTCATGGGTTGTGCAAATTTCCATGTCGGTGCATTGATTTGGTAAATTGGCATGACGGTTATAAATTGATCAAGTGGTAAGAATTTAATTAAGGGAATCAAGAACCTTAGTGTAAAGGAAACTTTATAGGTCTTAGGTTATGTTTATAGAGATAAATAGGGTAGGTTGTAAGTTTGTAAGGTATCTACTATTATCATAAATAGAGATAAATAGGGTAGGTTGTAAGTTTGTAAGGCATATAATATTATCATAAATTGATGTAAGGACTTTCTTGTTTAAAATTTAAAACATTATGGCTACCACCAGTAGGTTAGGTATAACCACAGAAAAAAATGGTATGGCTCTTCAATCACTAATCAATGGTTTTTGCACCCCCCCTCTCTTTTTTTGGGATGTGAGAGTGGATACTAAAATTCCATTAAGGCAGATTCAACCTCCACTTAGAGAGGCATTGTTGGGCAACATATAAGCATGTTTGGATAGTCACATGCAGTACTACAGAAAGACTTTTTTTCCCAAGCAGTGAGAAAAAAGACAAGTTTGAGTACAATCTGTTTCCCCTATTCGAAATCACATTATTAACCGGCTTTTATAGCAAAAAGCCTATAAATTTTATCGGTTTTTGTAAAAAAAGAGTAAATTCAATTGGTTTTTTTTTGGATTTTAACCGGTACAAAATACGTTAAAGGACAGTTTTTTTTAAATCAGTGGTCACATTATATAGTAGCACCTAGCTAGATGAAGTTTATGTTCATTGTTTGTGTTGGCACTAGCACATAGATATGAGCTAGGCTAGGTTGATTGCCTTTTTTTTTTCCCTTCTTGGCGCTAGTAAAGATTTTAATTTGCCACCCTCTCTCACATAAGCTACGCAAAATCCCTTTGATTGTTTCTACTTTTGGCTATGGTTGATGGGAGACTGTACTTGTGCCAGCGTCCTCTCTCTCTCTCTCTCTCTCTCTCACCCACCCGCTCACCCACCCACACACAGTCTTCTCTCTATTTTCTCTCCTTGGTGTTCTCCTGTGCTTTTGCATCACAGCTGCGCCATGGATGCCTTTCCTGATCAAGCTCTGTGCGTGATCATGTACTTGCTTTGCTTGCTTGTGTTCCTTCCATCAATACCATCTCTCACCTTAGAACCGTGCCCTGTCTCAGATGATGAAGCTTCCTGCCTTGCCAAGGAGCTTCTCTCAGCTGCCCACGAAGAGGAAACCATGGCCTGGCTCAAGTCTGTGAGAAGGCGAATTCACGAGAACCCGGAGCTCAAGTTTGAAGAGTTTGACACCAGCCAGCTGATCAGAGAGGAGTTGCAGAAGTTGGGCATTCCTTATGAATGGCCTTTGGCAACCACAGGGGTTGTAGCTACCATTGGTTCTGGCAAAGCCCCTGTTGTAGCCCTCCGTGCTGATATGGATGCTCTGCCCATGGATGTAAGCCTTCTTTTTTTTTCTCCTATGTGGGATGAATGTGGCTCTGACATGCTATAAATGCTTCATTTTGTATGTGGGGTATCTATGGTATGGATGTTAGTCCTCTTTTTTTTTTAATGTGGGATGTATACATCAAGCAACTGAAGGTTTTTTTTTACGTAGTAGCAACTATGCCAAGAGCCCTAGAAGGACTATCCGATGAAGCTGGACTCAAACTCAGGTAGCTTAAGGGCCCTTGCACTAGCCACTTCTGCCCCACGTCGGGGCTGCAGAAGGGTAGTGTGAGGGTCCCTTTTTATTACACACCCCCTCCCGCGAGAGAGAGAGAGAGAAACTCAGGTAGCTTAAGGGCCCTTGCACTAGCCACTTCTGCCCCACGTCGGGGCTGCAGAAGGGTAGTGTGAGGGTCCCTTTTTATTACACACCCCCTCCCGCGCGAGAGAGAGAGAGAGAGAGAGAGAGAGAGAGAGAGAGAGAGAGAGATTGCCAAGCATAATCGTTTCTTTCCCTTCACAGCATTTATTTTCCTCTTGGTTTCAGGAGTTGGTTGATTGGGAGCACAAAAGCAAGCGCCCCGGAAAGATGCATGCATGTGGGCATGATGCCCATGTCACAATGCTTTTAGGAGCAGCGAAACTACTGCAAAAGAGACAAGACAAGCTTCAGGTTAGTTACCCAATTACAGTAGCATCATGAAAGCAAGTTATCACTTGCAGTCACCCATCTTGAAGGGTAGCTTATGTGTGGTGGTGTGGCAGTGGTACTGTGGGAATTCCTGCAGCTGGGCAATCTGATGAAGTGGGAGTTGGGGGGGGGGGGGGGGGGGGGGGGGGGGTTGTTCTCTGCAAATGCTGTGATGGAGAGGCGGGGAGAGGGTGTGTCTGCAAATGCTCAGCTGGCAGGTTGACTGCTTCTCCAGCCCCAGGATGCTCATGTGCCTTATGTGGCCACATGATGCCAGCTATGCTTGCAAGGGTTGCTTAAGATTATACAGTAGATTAGGTCAATTCAGCCTTGTCCTTTGTTAATTGCAGCATGCATATAAAGACATTAGCATTAATCAGCTTGTTAATCAGCGTTCTACTACTGTCAATCAAGTCACACTTTCGCACCCATGTAACGCATAATTTGATCAAAACTCATCAAAATATAGACATGTTGGTACTTAAATCGACTTGAACAGACCCCGTCTTTCTGTATAGTTATTCAAACCTTTAAAAATATGAACCGTTTTTATTAAAAACTTCAAATTATGATCAATACTAGCAAATGTATACTAAAATAGAAGTCTTCTTCTTCTCCCTACCTCAAAAACTGCCATGATTTTTTTAAAACATGATTATTAAGATATATATATATATATATATATATATATATATATATATATATATATATATATATATGAATCTAATTAATTAATTAATTTTTTTTATTTTTCCAATTTTGAAATCCCTTTTTTCCAAAGGCAATATTACTTCTCTTAGGTTTTCTTTTCTCTAGAGTTTCTAGTGGTCAAGACAAAGGAGAAGAAGCATTATCATTTTATGTAAATGATAAATTCAAAGAAAGATTTACTTAATAATTCACTAGAGTTACTAAAAGCTTTGTACTGTGAGGTATTGTTTGATCAATTGATGGATGAAGGTGTAAATTTTCATCTAACTTTTTTCATGTTATTTTGCAGGGAACAGTCAGATTAATTTTTCAACCAGCAGAAGAAGGGGGTGCAGGTGCCCAACGTATGATGGAAGGCGGAGCCCTTAAGGATGTGGAAGCTATTTTTGCTATGCATGTCCTCCCATTGATTCCGTCTGGCAGTATCTCTTCAAAACCAGGTGCACTTTGTGCCGCCACAGGAGTCTTCCAAGCCTTGATAAAAGGCAAAGGCGGCCATGCTGCCTCTCCTCACCTCACTGCAGATCCTATCGTGGCAACATCGTTTGTCATTGTGAGCCTGCAGCAGCTCGTATCACGCGAAACAGACCCCCTTGACAGTCAAGTTTGTACTAAAACCTCTCTCTTGTATGCCTACTTTTGTTGTCTTGCCACACTATGCATAGCCCACACATACATACATACATTCATGTGCATGCCTGCTCATATGCATGTGCACACCTCTCTCCCTCTATCCCTCTCTAACTCTCTCACTCTATCGAATTCACCCACTCTAATTCTCTTTTAACTTTAACTCTCTCTATCAGAAACTCTTTGTAACTCTAATTCACTCTCTCTCTCTCTCTCTAACTCGAATTAAGGTACACTCTCTCTCTTTCATTGTCTCTCTAAATCTCACTATCTTTCTATCTTACACACTCTCTCTAAATATCTTTGAATCTCTCTAACTCTAACCCTTTCTATAACTCTCTCTCTAATTGAAACTCCCTCTCTAACTCTAACTCTCTATCTCTCTCTCTCTCTAACTAACTCCTCCTCTTTCTCACACATATACTCTCTCTCTCTCTCTTTCTCTCTCTCTCTAACGTCTACAGGCAAGCACAATGCAATAGAATTTTTCTCACACTTTCTCTCGTATGGAGGTTGGCATGTAGGGACTATATTCTCTTCTTCTTTTTTGTGTAATAGAAGATATATTACCAAAATTTACTTTAAAAATGGCCAAATAGCTGCCATGTGATGTACTAGCTTTCTCTCACTAATTACTCTCCGAACCACAAGGGTAGCTCGGAGTACTCTTATCCAATATATAGCCATGTTATTTTCCACCAAATGAGCTGACGTAAGGAAGAGACTTGTTTAATGAAGTAGATTTGGTGTCACACACACATGGGGGATGGGGCCTAGGCACTTGGGTTTAGAGTCATTTACATATGTGCCTTTGGGAGCCTTGGGTTTAGAGTCATTTACATATGTGCCTTTGGGGGCCTTGGGCTATATTGGGCTCATGGGCATTGTACACACAATTATTGATCATTTGACTATTATCTTTCTTGGAGCTTCATGCTTCTTGGCTATGTGGTACTCCATCTTGAGTGCATGTGGCACTCCATTATGAGTGCAATCTTCTCTCTCTCTTTTCCCCATCATAGATTTGGTGTCACACGCACATGGGGGATGGGGCCTAGGCACTTGGGTTTAGAGTCATTTACATATGTGCCTTTGGGGGCCTTGGGCTATAGGATATATTGGGCTCATGGGCATTGTACACACAATTATTGATCATTTGACTATTATCTTTCTTGGAGCTTCATGCTTCTTGGCTATGTAGTACTTCATCTTGAGTGCATGTGGTACTCCATCATGAGTGCATGTGGTACTCCATTATGAGTGTAATCTTCTCTCTCTTTTTTCTCCATCATTACAACTTGCCACGATAGCAGTCCTTTTATATGAGCTTTAATACCAACTTTTGTATCAAATATAAAGGCATTCCTAGTTAAACGAATAGGCCACAAACCTATCCACATGAAAAAATGAAAGAAAACTGAATGTTCGAAATCCTGCAAAAAAGTCAGTCTTTATGGGTCCATATGTCAACGAAATCCATACGCGAGAAAGGAAATCCCATCTCTCTCTCTCTCTCTCTCATGGAGGTTGACATAGAGGGGAGTTTGACATGGTGCAAGATGGAGATCAAGATTGTGATGGGAGGTTGGGGTTTGAGATACTACTTTGGGTTAGAGAGAGTGTGTGGGTAGCATAGGAGTGTATACAAGGGGTGGGGTTGGGTTTTTCCCTCCATTAATTAATATAGCAAAAAGTTTTCGACTAACTAATGTAGCATAAAGTTTCATAGTAGACACCCAAAATGCTTTTCTATTAATTAATTAGTTCATGAAAAGAAAAAAAAACAAAGCACTAAGGTTTTTACGAAAAAAAACAAAGCACTACTCAAAGAAACGTTAGTAGAAATGTTTTAGACCTTGCATACAAAGAATTGTAGATTTTGTTTTCATAATTTTGATGTAATCCAACTCTTTATTTTTGCATGTTGTTGCACATGGAGGTTTATGGGACTTGGGACTTGTGCCTCGCTTGTATCTCGCCTGTATCTTGCCTGCATCATTATCTCTCTTATATTTCGCCTGTGTGTACAGATCAGCTCCGCCCTCCATTTCTTAGACCAGGATGTGGACCGGGCTACTGGCACCTGGGTTCTCTACAAGACCTGCCTCTATCTCTCTTGGCGTCTAGGTTCTTGACAAGACCCGCCTCACCGCCTAGGTTCTCTACAAGACCCACCTCTGTCTCTCTCGCAGCATAGGAATTCTCTCTTGCTTCGTTGCTTCCACATGCTCGCACAAAAAGGTCTCTCTCGCTCTGCTCTCGCATGCTAACCTGTTTGAGAAGATTGTTGATCGAACCTTGGGACTCTCTGGGTGCCTTCTCATTAGGGAAAATGTGGACTGATTTTGGGTCCTCTAAGAAATGCCAAGTCATCATTCTATTATGAAAAGAGAGATTGTGGATAACTCTATCCATAGTACCTCAAAACTATATCATGTAACATATCATTAGAAAGATCTTGATGAGAGGATTCTAACGTACCAACCTCCGACAAATTTGAAGTTTTTATGTCCAAGTTATGGCCTCCCCACCAAAAAGTAACCTCAAAAGTTCTGTAACGGAAGCCTCACCCTCATTGGTCCTTATGGAATATTCCCTAGAATCTCAAAGAGCTTCAAAAGTGAGTCCAAACTTTCCCTAATGAAAACCCCTTGAAACCTTAGTCTCTAAGATTTGAAAGCCTTAGTCTCTAAAGGCTACATTAATTAATTAATGTTGACGGCAAACGAGCATTAATTAATTAATGATAAAGTTTCAATAAGGCACCACAATGTTTTCTTTTGATTAATTCATTTAACTGATCTAATTTTGACTTTACAGATTGTAAGGCTTTTTCCCATTAATTAGGAACGAGCATATGTTGGTGGGCGGACACCCATGCGCTTCTATTTTTGGGAGGCATGTTGACAATTGTCATCTCTCCATGAAAATTTCAAATAGGAGTCATTTTTCTCGCTCGTCTGGACACGTCTGTCTGTGGACGCTCCTCTCTGATTTGCACATCGTTGATCGGGACGGAGACTCTCTGTCTCTCTTCCTGCCATGTCTGCAAAAACAACACTTCTCTTGGCTTGAAGCCACCGACCTAGCCATCGTAGTGTTGGAGTTGGACACCAAAATAGCACACGAACTTCCAAGCCTCCGCCCAAGGCGACCTCCGACGCCGGTCCAAGAGCATGCTCTGCATCTACGTCTCATGTGCTTCCTCTCTGTGTCATGTTTTTTTCGATATCCACAACAGAGAAATCCTCCACGTAAGGGGGATGGCATAAACGGAGGCAGTGGACCAGGGAGAGGAAGAGGGAAGAGCAAAGGAGTTATGCCACAACAGTGACCAGGCAGGAGGTGTTGTTATGAAGTTCTCTGTCTCTCTCGATCATCCATGCCTTGCTTTCTGTCAAGGGAAGTACATTGTCGTGGAGGAGGAGCTAGTTGCCGTGGAGGAGGAGCTGATAGCTTTGGGAGGTGCCACGTTGCATTGAATGGAGGGTTGTATTAATTAAATGCCACATCAATGGCATTTAATTAATACACCATATAAAAAGTTTGTGTGAATATATATACCATATAAAAAGTTCCAGTATGTGCGTATTGTTATATATGTATGTGCATGTTGTTATATAAACTAGTTGGGAACCCGTGCTTCGCACGTCTTTTGAGGCTTCCAAAATCAAATTCTACCCAAACCTCCTCAAACTTCCTCCTTCCTTTCTCAAACCTCCAAATTCTTGCCATGTGGTAGCTTTGTGAAACTCTTCCTTAAGATAATATAGAGAAGTACCTGATGAATTATTTTAAGGTTTCAATAACAACTTTAGGAAAGTCAACTTTGTGTCCGACTATATTTTCGTACTCTCGAGCGACGAGTTTGCAAAGAGCTCATCTCTCTGTGCTTGTCTTGCTCTCTCCTTTGCTCTTGCATACAATCAATGCACACAACCTCAGGGAATCGTATTTTGGACCTGCAAACATATTTTTTCCTGGGAGGAGGATGCAACAGCTGCAGGATCAGAGCAATGTGAACACGCTGTGTACATGCTGCATGCACACTTACAAAACTAGCTGCATAACATATGTACATGCCATGCATGGCATAACATAGGTCACACGTGCATGCATACCTAACATACATGCATCCATAAGATACATACATACATGCATACATGTAAAATCTTGATTTGTTCTTCATACTTGTGTCTAAAATTGCTTGAATGCATACATACGTGTAAGATTTTCACATAGAATTATCAAAATTTGCAAATTATTTGAGCTTTGGACCAATCATTCCTACAGGTAGTTTCCGTGACATTTGTTAAGAGTGGGGAGTCCTTAAATGTTATCCCACAAGAAGTGACCATCAAAGGTACATTTCGCACCACTTCACACGAGGGTTGGCAGAATCTCAAGCAAAGGATAAAAGAGGTTCATCTCTCAACTTTAACCTTGCTGTTATTACTTACATTTTATTTATTGTAACCCTCTATTTGTCTCTATAAAGTCTCAACCTCCCACAGCTACACATGGTATCCTCTGGCTAGAGACACACACATAGACATCTACATCCACACTCACTTGCGCACACACATGCTCGGGGCTTCAATTTGAAGGCCTACCCTAACCTTCAATTTGAAGGCCATAGACTAGGTTTTGACGTTCAAAATATAGATATTCATGTCTAAAATTTAGAGAAATAGTGGCCTTCTTTTGCAACCCTATTTTCTAAGAGGCCTTGTCTAGAAGGTTTGAAGGGCTTGTCTAGAAGGTTTGAAGGGCCTCTCCAAAAAAAACATATTTTTCAACCAATCAAAATAAGGACAACTCTTAAATCTATCCGGCTTTTGCTTACGAAATCTCTGTTTCATAACTAAGATATACGAAAAATCATCCCTTAAAATAAGGGCTACTTAATATCTCAGCTGGTTTTTCTTGATTCTGGCCGGTACAAAAACACTAGTTTGCTGTTTTTTTTTCCCATGCTCCGATAGACACTCACATGATGCACATGCTGATGCCCATGGACATACATGTGCGTGCAATTTGTGTGTGTGTGTGTGTGTGTTCTGCAGGTTATCGAGAATCAAGCTGCTGTCCTTGGCTGTGAGGCATTTGTGGATTTTGACAGTTATCCTTATTATCCGGCCTTAATAAATGATGATAACATGTATGAACATATATACAACGTAGGGAGTTTGGTGTTGGGCAAAAGTAATGTACTGTTTGCTGAGCCAACGATGGGCGGGGAAGATTTTTCTTTCTATTTGGATGAAGTACCTGGTGCAATGCTGTATCTGGGAGTGGGCGATAAGCATGCTAGTGTGAACCACATGCTCCACTCACCTCATTTTCATTTAGATGAAGATACCTTGCCTGTAGGGGCTGCATTGAATGCAGCAATTGCAGAGATGTACATAAAGTCAGTGCAGCAACAAGGAGCTTTGGCACACTGTGTTGTGTCCGAGATCACACATAGTTGTAAAGCAAATCCCCTATGCTAGTTCATGCTTAATGAGACCATTCATATGCTTTCATATGGGATGTTTGGGGCTCCTATCTCTACCCTTTAGGTCCTAACTATCATCTATCCAATCCTACCTATGTAAGTCTCTTAAATTTTTCAATCTCTTTATTATATATTGTGCATATTTTTAATAGATGAAAGAACATTCATTTATCTTCACCATTTTGAATTTTGACTTGTGCAATATTTTTGTCTTTCTTATAATATATATTCCTCTTGGACTTGTTTCCTTACAACATTTGAAACTTTTGGTGTAGCACACATCTATAGCTAAGGCTTAGTTTAGAAGGAGACATCAATAACTATGGCATAGTTTAGGACACATCTATAACTCTATGGCTTAGGTTGGATTATAGTGGAGGAAACCATAGTAATGAAAGAAAACAACCAGTACATGAATTTCAAGGGAAATTGACATATATCAATAAGAAATTAACGCAAAAAAACCTCTCTTTATAATTGTTGTAGGTTGGAATCAACAATGTGTAGCGAAGGATAGCTATTTGTTGGATATCAATATCCACCCTTACTCTATTTTATATGGGTTTAGTTAGCTCATGTTTTGATAAGGCTTCTATTATGAGGAGAAGCCATGGTTGAACAACTTGTCTCATAGGTGTCAGTTAGACACCAAACAGTGGTCCTAGAGGTTGGATGGTTTTTGTAGGTTTGGTACAATTCCATGTAGACTAGAGATAGGTCTGGTTCATTAGCCAAAAAACGAGATGCATTGGACAAAGTAGACGTTACACTGTGATATCTTGTCTTCCTATCTAACTTAGCTTTCTATCACTAAATGGTAGAGGACAAGCATGAGCGGTTGTGCTATTTTGCAAGTTGGGACATCTCTCAAAATCAGCCTTCAAATAGCAAACTGTCAAAAGAAGCTTTGCCTAGAGCTTGAACTCTGATACCATTTATAAAAACACAATAATGAAAGTAGGATCTTCACAATAAAAAACATTGAATTGTAGAAAGAAGTAGAGAGAGTAAACAAAATTACTACTTATAAACTGATGGTTGTTTGTCTAGCCGTGTGCTTTGGGTAAAAAGCTTTGATGGTAATCTAGACAAACTCTAGATAGATGTGTTGCTTATAAGAGCATTTGAACATAATGCACTTGATGTTGAATAAAGGCTGCCAAACTGGTTTATATAGGGTCAACATGGATATAGGTTAGCCATGCCGGCCAACTTATGACTTGGTCCAAAATGACCAATTGATTATATCATCTAATTGGAACCATGTTAGACTATAACATCATGTCATAGGGGCTTAGTGCAACTCCCATAGGCATCTGGGACTATTTGGATCTTTAAATGGGCCCTACCTCATCATTCCAATCTAAATGTGTATTGGAAAACTTATTCTAAGAGTAGAGTGACTTATTCTGGGCCTCCCCTACATTATCTCTTTGAGTGGCTATCCCAAAGGCTCCTCGAAGCTCAAGTGAGTCCTTTCTTTGAGAAATGCAAGCGAGTTCTCCTTTTTGGGAATGAATGATTTCTAACCTATGTTGAGAAAGTGGTGCCAAAGTGCACAAAAGGGAGTGAGTATGAGTAGCTAAGCAAGAGCAAAGTTCAAGAAGCCACATGAGCAAAACTAAATTATCCCACATTGACGTACGAGACCAAGGGTGTACCTCCTCATGTAAATGGGAGCCATTTTAAGCAATGAAATATGAAGCAAGCTCTCAAGCCTCTTTATGAGTATAAATACATTGAGACATTTTGAATCATAGCCATTGAATGAACTTAAAACAATATTTGTTTCTTTAAGCTTCGATTTTCCCACTCTTTCCCATGTTTCATAAGACATAAGGTTTTTATGAGCTCCCAAACTAAGAGAACCAAGAGTGTAGCCTTATTTATATAAGCATGAATTTCTTTTTGCTAGGCTTTTTTAGCTTGCACTCTAGCCTTTAGTTGTGCTGATTTTTTTTATTTTTATTTATTTTTTGCTTGTTTTCTTTCTTTAGTTTTGTGTATTCCTTTCACCATGGTTTCAGTTAATGACCCATAGAACTTCCACAATTTGCTTACGTTCACATATAAATTGAAACGAATTTCAGTGAGGGTTTCTAGTCATGCCACCTAGAGGGGATGAATTTTGAGATTAGAAGCAGTCTCATGTCTAACAATTTTAACTTCATTTTATTCTTTTTTATAGCATACATAAGCACTAGGTCTCCTTCCACTGGAAAAAGAGCATCTGAGTCACTCCCACTGGTAGCATTTCCACTAGGCATTTCTTTTATATGGACATGACATTCATTATAAAAGGATTAGCTTCTAGATTCTCATCTCTCTAGAATCTGTGCATTCCAACTGGTGGTGTTGGTAAGGCTAGTAGCCTTTAAGGGGTAGGCAAACTAATTAGCCTTAAGTGTTGGGTTAAACCTATAGCACGACTAGTGCATGGTTGCCCATGCAACCACAGTAGTAGCCACACTATAGATTTGGCCTTGGCTTTAGGTGTGGACATTTTGTTGTAGTATGATAAGATTTACAATACATGCACCAAACCATATCTCTTCTCAAATATAGACATGGGGATTTCTCGCTTATTTTGAAATGATTGTAAACTCCTCTTTCAACTATTTTAATAGTGTGTCAATAAGATTAAGTTCTTCTTTCTTCTCATCATTTTTGCATCCACTCAATCAGTCATTCTAGATCTGGTTTTGAAAGATGCTTTGGAGCCATGAATTTCCTTGGGAGGTCCCATGAAGTTATCATTGTACTCAATGGCATCCAATGCACACTCATGTGCCTTTGAAAATAAAGCATATCGTGCATCCTTTCATTCTGTAAGCCTTCTAAGAAGAGTGAAATTAACTGTGTTTGGCTAGGTTTTTCTTTTGGTTTGCATATCTGCTATAGAGATACTTGGCTCCATTGATATATTCTCTTTATCTTTTTGCTTAAGAGTATTGAGTTGATTAACCGAGCTCCACTTGGCACCAATCTTGGCATAAGCAATAAAAAATGATTTCTTCGAATCTTCATAAGTTGCTTTGCCTTCAGGTTTCAAAGTTATGAACCATTTGGTAGAGCCTCATCCTCTAGGGTGGTGAATCCAAATGCTTTGATCCTTGTGGGATCATCATTGACATCCAAAGCATCATAGACTTGCTCAAAGGTTTCTAAATGGCCATGGGCATCTACTAACCCACTAAATTTCTACATAGCTTGATACAGTTCAAACTTTAGAGTTTTGTCATCATGTCCTCTTTCTCTAGTTGTATGTGGTGCTGTTGCTATAGGAACTTGAGGTTCTTTAGTTGCAACTGCTCTTGTAATAACTTTTTCCATTCTTATGGCATCATCAACACCATTCCCATTGGAGATGGAACTCCAACAACTGCGAGTCCTCCTGTTGGAATTGCATGCACCCTTGGTGGTGTTTAAGTAGGACTTGGGTGATGTGACCCTACCAATAGTTCAAGACTTAGGGTAGTGCACATTGGCCCCATAGTTGTAACCATTGTTGGTGATGCATGCATACTTCTTACTAAAGAATGAGCATACAAGTGTTCCCTTAGAGTAATAGGTGGAACAACTATATTTACATAACTTTTATGACAAACAGACTCAATGCCATAGGTTCTTGTAAGAGAATTTGGCACTACAAATTCATGATGAGGTGGAGCATCTGGAACTGTCCCATTCACTGGGGTACTATAGAAAGTAAATTCAGGAAACCCACTAGATGCCCGAATCTCCTAGGCTCCTTTTGAGAGCACTTCTTCTTGTCATGCCCTTGCATTAGCATGTGCATATGTTGAGCCAAAGCCCAATGGATGCGGCTCAAGATCAGGAATAAGGGAAGGCTCCTTCTTCTCCTACCTTAGCTCTTTAAAAGCTGCTCAACTTTGGGCTCATCTCATGGAATGTACTTATTGCCTCAAGATGAGGAATAAGAGAAGGCTCCTTCTTCTCCTACCTTAGCTCTTTAAAAGCTGCTCAACTTTGGGCTCATCTCATGGAATGTACTTATTGCCCCAAACATCTCAGTAAAAATAGAATCCCAAATTGGGTTTATCCGTTTTAAATACATTTGCATTTTTTGGACACTAGTTGCTTCATTAGGAATTATATAGAATACTCTATTTTATGAGTCCATATATAGATACCTTGATATGGAAAATACAAAGAATCTTCTCAAAAGTGAGGTTCTAGAGGACATCATTGCCCAATCACTAGGAGAGGCCAATTAATGCTTGTTTGGTAGGGTCTCTAGATTAGAAGATGTTCTAAGGAAAGGATTGGGGTTGCCACTTGACATGTATCTTTCCTTCCTAGCAAATGTGGTTTTTACTTCTAGTGGAATTTCTTGAAACCAAGAGTCTTCATTGGAAATAGATACGTGGTCAGACTCATTACTTAGCTCCTCTAGCAGGTAGATTTTTAGTCCACTTCATTAAGTTTTAATGGGCTCCATCCTATTGCCTCTTGTGGGCACGTGAGAAGCTTTGTCACACACAAACCCTCCAAATTGAGAGCTACATAAGACTCCACCACTTCGCAAGTTCATAGAATAAATGCCTTAATGAGTCCAAAACTCTAAAGAGCCTATTACAAGGCACAATAGCTTATTATAAGTGAGTAGAAAGTTATTGTTCTCTTACATCGTTTTCTATCTTCTCAATTTGGCTTCTATTGATTTTGACGTAAAGAAGATTTATACTCTGAATCGTATTAGCATCATAAGGATGAGGCCAAAAAATAGATAATGTGCATAGCGAAACAAGAAAAACTAACCTGCTCTTTGACAACGGTGGTTGCCCTCAGGTAGCTAACGCAAGAGTGGCCATGTGTGCAAGTAGAGAAGCCCACCAAGACAATCACTGGGAGGTCTAAGGCCCTTCAGTAGTAGAGAGATTGTATGCCTTATATGTTAAATAACATTGAGATACCAATACTCAGAGATTGATATGTGTATAGAATGCCCAAGCAAGCTCTCTTTATATAGAAGCAATCACTATAGATGCAAGAGATAGCCAAGAATCATGTTCAGCTATAGTAGATAGAAATAGAAAAGCCAGGAACCATATTAAAGCTCACCCGAATAGCTGACACCCCAGTTGAGTATATGTAACATGTAAGCGAAACAAAAAATGCATCAGCTTTACTCGTAACATGCGTACTTGAAAGAGAAGCGCATGATGCTTCTACCCATGCATGACAAAAGAGGATAGAAACCCTATTTTTATATGCATAAGCACGAATAATTTACTATTAGAATAGGTGCTTGAAAAGAGTTTAAAAGAGTTGAGACTAAGAGCCTAACCATAAGAACCAATGTCGAGGTAAATATGAGACTTACCCCATTTACAACCATAGTTCAGGAAATAATTTTTAATTGAACCTAGCAATAAAACCTTTACAATTTGATTTGAAAAGGAAGTATTCATATTTGAGAAGTATTTTTAATGTATATGTGTGTGTGTGCGTGTGTGTGTGTGTGTGTGTGTGTGTGCGTGCGTGCGTGCGTGCGTGCGTGCGTGTGTGTGTGTGTGTGTGTGTGTGTGTGTGTGTGTGAGAGAGAGAGAGAGAGAGAGAGAGAGAGAGAGAGAGAGAGAGAGAGAGAGAGAGAGTCAAATCTAGTGCATGGATTTTTGTGAGTGCAAGTACCCACCAAAGATTAAAAATAAGCAAGAAGGAAGGTTACATATTAGCTAAGTACATCATATAGGAGAACTTATTTATTTTCAAATAACAGCCAAACAATATGTTTGACATATATACATGGACACGTCATGTTTAATCTTTCTTATCTCATAGCTTAAACTTGTCCTTTTCTAGTACTACTCCTTTCTCTAAATCCGTTTGAATATATTTTCTAAAATATAATTTTTTTGTGATGGGGTTGTATCTTTGTTCTAATTCATACTTTATAATCCACACACACACATATAATTAATTATAACTTAACAAGCATGGCAACATCCATATTACTACGTAGCAACAAAAAGGATCATAACATCCTTTTTGCTACTATGTCGGTTTGGTATGAGGACATATTTATCTACACATCTCCCTCCCTCTCTCTCTCTCTCTCTCTCTCTCACACACACACACACACACACACACATTCTAATTGTAATCCTAACCCTAGTTCTAACCTTGGTTTAAATATAACCTTCATCCCTAACCCTAGATTTAATCATGTACAAAACACTAACCCTAGTTGTAAACTTTGTTTAAATATAACCTTAATCCCTAACCCTAGATTTAATCATGTACATAACCTTAACCCTTGATTTAACCCTTGGTAAACCCATAACCCTAAACCTATATAACTTAGCCACACGATTTTGTTATATAAATAGCTACCTAAACAAATTAGCCATTTTTCTCATTTGGTATCTCATGTTTCCGTATCTCATGTTTCCTATATTATTTTTATTCTCACTGAGGGGAGGCACCACTTTTCCTATATTATTTTTATTCTCACTATGGGAAGGCACCACTTTTCTTTCCTGGGAGTGAGACAAGAAGTCCCTTAAAATTCCTTTTTTAGCGATAAAAAAAGGCATTATTGGAAAATATTTTCTTGATCTTCAACTAGAACCTTTGAGTTTTAGGTCTATTGAAGTAGTAATCATGTCTAGAATTGGTGAGACATTTCATGTATTGGCATAGAAAGCAAAGAGACCACTTCGTCCTTGTCTCGAGTTTTGAGGTAAATGCAGTGGACAATGTTCTCCAAGCTATAGTTCATTGATGCTGAGCCAAGATTTGTAGAGAACCCAAAGGTGCAAGTGTCTATAGTGGACAATGTTCTCCAAGCTATAGTTCATTGATGCTGAGCCAACTTCTGTAGAAAACCCAAAGGTGCAAGTGTCTTCAACCTTGAAATCAAAAAGTGTCATTGATTATATTAGTAATCAAAGGAAAGACAACTTGTTGAAAAATTTATTGAGATAAATCTTAACAAATATCCCAAGTGATAGAGCTTCCAAAGACTTAGGATGGTGAAGTAATCTCAAGGATGAGTCATATATGAGCCATTGCATTAGTGTGTTGGGGAGAATTTTTGCTTCATCTATGAACTCCAGGTCTCATAACTAGGGAAACTTGAAGGAGGCTTGTACGTTGGGTTTATAGGCTGACATAGACGGGAAAATGGTTTGTCACTATTACAAGAAACCAAGCACTTGCATAGCAATATGCGGATGTTATATGTTTATTATGTCATGCCGAATGAGAGGCAGGATGACATAGTTGGGAAAAAGGTTTGTTAACCACACGCTTACATAGCAATATGCAGATGTTGGGTTTATAGGCTAACATAGATTGATGTTTAAATAGTGTTAAAAATATTAATGCAAGATGATTCTATAAAGTTAGTTTGGATTTTTAGGTCGAAAAGAGTAAGAACATTGCCTGTGCACCTTGGACTAACTTAGCTTAATCAAAGCATGGTAGTTGGTTGGGCCACGTGAGGGGCTCAAGCCAAAAACTTCATTGTACAAAATGCATGTGTGGCCAACATTGCAAAGACATTGCTACAAAGTGTAAAAGCGACATTCGTACCACATCAAAAAACACATTAGTCGAGGCCCTAATTTAGAAGAGGCCTTGGTCTAGAAGAGCCAATGAAGATAGCAAATGTTCATAAGATTCCCATCCCTACACTAATTATTGTTGCGGCATAGGTTATAAGGACCATGATGAATAGCACTACAAGTATGCTAATGTATAAAGCACCAACCTCTTTGATTTGATTGAGGGTGGCTATTACATGAACTCGACAAATACTAGGGTGAAGGTTTTAAGAGGGCATTAATAAGTGTGGGCACATGATTATAGGTTGTTTATATTTGCACCTTATTTTTACTCTAGTAGATCACATGTTGTAGGAAAAATAACACTATAAATAATGTAGTTTTGTAGTACCAATATAATGTATACATGGATTATGGATAAGAACATTGACCATCCTCCACACAATGTTATTGCTATGGCCTATAGCATAGGGTACCAATCTTTTCAAAGAAGACTCAGGTGGAAGCATTGATGCAAGTAGGGTTCAAGTTACAAACAAAAGTCATAGAACACAATCCAAAGTAAATGAAAACACCAAAAACACCCAAATGAACACTCCACCCATAGATGATAGCAACATAGCACATGATGGTAGGCATGTAAGCTCAACTAATCATTACTAAGGATGCTATAAAAGGAATTCAAACAACACTTGAAACTAATGTAGTTATCACACAAGAGAAGGTGATTTAGTATGGGCTCAATAAATTTTTATATGGAGATTTTTGGAGGAGATTTTGAAGTGGAGTTATGAAATCTTTCTCTCTCTCTCTCTCTCTCTCTCTCTCTCTCTCTCTCTCTCTCTCTCTCTCTCTCTCTCTCTCTTCTAAATTTGTTTATTACATTTAAAATTAAAAAAACACCTCTCTCAAACATCTCTCTCTCTCTCTCTCTCTCTCTCTCTCTCTCTCTCTCTCTCTCTCTCTCTCTCTCTCTCTCTCTCTCTCTTCTAAATTTGTTTATTACATTTAAAAATTTAAAAAAACACCTCTCTCAAACATCTCTCTCTCTCTCTCTCTCTCTCTCTCTCTCTCTCTCTCTCTCTCTCTCTCTCTCTCTCTCTTCTAAATTTGTTTATTACATTTAAAAATTAAAAAAAACACCTCTCAAACATCTCTCTCTCTCTCTCTCTCTCTCTCTCTCTCTCCTCTCTCTCTCTCTAATTAGTTGTACTCACCAAAACAAAATGTGAATATCCAATGTAGTGTGTACTTAATGTGTATACAATAAGGAAGGGTTATTTTGATACCCGTCTTGTATACACTCACATAGTTGCAAGTAAGGCAATTAAGGGTATTTGCTTATGTGTGCAACAAGGAAGTGTGACTTTGATACACTATATGATGCAGTCACACATTTTCAAGCAAGCCAAGCAAGAAGAGATGTCACATTTAGAAGAAGGGTGACTGATACCCTTGCAAGCAATCACATAAGCAAGACAATCAAGAGCATTTATTATCCAAAAAGAAGAAAAATCTAAGACATTGAGAATTAGAAGAGCCAAGATGAGGACTAAATATTTGTTCAATTTGTTTAAAGAAAATGTGTTAATGATATGTGATGACTATATGGCTATCACAACTTCAAATCCTCCACCTAAAGCATTGAAAGGAGTCACAGAGTATCCAAATCCTAATAAGGAGAACCTAATAAGAAAATAAGTAGACTAGAAGAAGCTACAAAATTAGTATGGGAGAACCAAAAAAAGTTTGAAGTAGAGCTCAAGTCTAGTAAGAGCACTAAAAACAATGTATACCAATGTCATAATAAAAGAATAAGAAATCTACAACATTAGTATGGGAGTTCCAAGAAAAGTTTGAAGTAGAGCTCAAGTCTAGTAAGAGCACTAAAACCAATGTATACCAATGTCATAATAGAAGAAGTAGAAGCTACAAGTATGGGAGTGCCAAGAAAAGTTTGAAGTAAAGCTCAAGTCTAGTAAGAGACTAAAAACAATGTATACCAATGTCATAAAAACAAGTAGACTAGAAGAAGCTACAAAATGTCATTAAAACATGTATACTAGAAGAAGCTCAAGTATACCAATGTCATAAAAACAAGTAGACTAGAAGAAGCTACAAAATTAGTATGGGAGTGTTAAGAAAAGTTTGAAGTAGAGCTCAGGTCTATCAAGAGCCCTAAAAACAATATATACCAATGTCATAGTAGCCTTGCAACCTACAAAACCTTTGGATATTCTAAGCTATATCTTAGAGCTTTTGGAAGAGTAATCAAAAGTTTGAAGCAGAGCTCAAGTCTAGTAAGAGTACTAAAATAGTGGATACCAATGTCTTGCAACCCATAAAACCTTTGGATATTCTAAGCCATATCTTAGAGCTTTTGTTGGAAGAGTAGGTGTTGAGCCTGATCTGATGACCAAAATGTTCAAGGAAGAATGGAAAACCCCTCTAAGGGATATAGCTAGCATCGAGTACTTTCAACCCTATCTATGTTCCCATGATGGCCTAAGAACATGCTTATCCTTTAGCTGTAGAGAGACCTCGCAATTACGAAGTACCATTATGAGCTCAATATATATGAGTGTTATTTCATGAAACAACTCAAATCCCAAATCATTTACCTGGCTTTAACTATTTATGCCATGGATGTGGGAGCATCAACTCTATCTCCGTGGGCTTTTGAAGATTGAGAAAAACCTTTGGAATCCTATGAAAAACCTTTTGAGAAAAACCTTTGGAATCCTATGAAAGGGTCTCGGGAGCTAGGATGCATGCCAGTTATATATGACCAGGTGGAGTGGCATAAGATCTGCCTTTGGGCTTGAGTGGAGACACTTTTCCATTCACACAATAATTTGCTTCTCATATTGACCAATCAGAGGAAACACCAACCAACACCATATCTAGAAATAACATATTAATGCCACAATATACCCCACAATAACATGCACATGATCCTATGGATTAGGAGCAAGATGTGAAAATGTACCCAAAAGATATTGTAGGTCTCATTGCATTTTTATCCTCAAAATTATTATTTAGTTGTTGCTCCAACTAAATCTAAGTCTTTGGATAAATCTCAAAGACTAGATGGATGGCAACCTATGGGTAGAAAATAGATTTGCTACTCGGAAGCTTCCTATACAAGAAGTAAACATACAACCTTGGTGATATTTTGAGAAGAACGACACCAATGTCACACTACCAGTGGTATGTACAAGTTGGGAAACCATATTGATCCTATATGGTGGTGTTGATGTTATAATTGTAACTAAGCATTACTGAGAGAAATGGAGTAATTGAGCATTACAATTATAAGAAAAAATTATAATTATATATAACTAAGCATTGATATGAGAATGGGGTAAACTACATTTGAAACATTAAGAACTCATTATAAAGATAGCACATGGTAGTCACTAGGCCCAATGTTTGAAGATAACAGATGGTATAGTCACACATTTGAAGATAGCAGATAGAAATTCTTAGTGACCTTAAAATCCCAATTCTTGTTATTTAATTATCGTCACACCTGTGTAGTGATGAACTTCTTTATGCAAATATTGGTGGTGATGTTTTGAGAAGAATGACACCATGTTACACTATCGATGGTATGTGAAAGTTGGGAAACCATATTGATCCTAGATGGTGGTGTTGATGTTATAATTATAACTAAGCATTATTAGGAGAAATGTAGTAAAGTACGTTTAAAACATACCAGCTAATGGCCTGCAAACTCTCTCTCTCTCTCTCTCTCTCTCTCTCTCTCTCTCTCTCTCTCTCTCTCTCTCTCTCTCTCTCTCTCTCTCTCTCTAATCTCAACTCCTTGGAAGGTTATGGCATGCACTTACTCCCTCTAATCTCAACTCCTATCCCTCTCTCTCTCTCTCTCTCTCTCTCTCTACTGTGATCTTAGGGCCTCCCTCTTGTTTTCCACTATCAACTCCTTCTAAGCACGGCATTGTATGAAATCATTAACACTAATGTGCCATTGAATCGACGCAAGGTGGATTTGCATGTGCGGGTGTTGGAATAGTATGCAACTTCGGGCAAGGTTCATCTCGCAGAACACTATCGATGGTATGTGAAAGTTGGGAAACCATATTGATCCTAGATGGTGGTGTTGATGATATAATTATAACTAAGCATTATTAGGAGAAATGGAGTAAAGTACGTTTAAAACATACTAGCTAATGGCCTGCAAACACTCTCTCTCTCTCTCTCTCTCTCTCTCTCTCTCTCTCTCTCTCTCTCTCTCTCTCTCTCTCTCTCTCTCTCTCTAATCTCAACTCCTTGGAAGGTTATGGCATGCACTTACTCCCTCTAATCTCAACTCCTATCCCTCTCTCTCTCTCTCTCTCTCTCTCTCTCTCTCTCTCTCTCTCTCTCTCTACTGTGATCTTAGGGCCTCCCTCTTGTTTTCCACTATCAACTCCTTCTAAGCACGGCATTGTATGAAATCACTAACACTAATGTGCCATTGAATCGACGCAAGGTGGATTTGCATGTGCGGGTCTTGGAATAGTATGCAACTTCGGGCAAGGTTCATCTCGCAGAACAGGAGAGGAATGTACGTAGACAAGGGGGTCACACTAATGTGGATCTATGGGTTGATGGGCATCTATACCCAGCTGATCCAATAGCACATTACCCACCCACTTTCAAAGGCTTACCATCATTTAGTGAGAATGGGATGCTCAACTACTGCAAGAGATTAGCAATAACTGACGCTAGTAGAGTATTCTACTTGTGATCACATTTGCATACACTCCAAGTTAACCTTGCTAGTGTACACCAAGGCCTACTTCAGGCTCAAGAGAAAATCAAGAAGCTTGAGGGTGTAAATCAAGAGAGAGGAGCGTGTGTGGAAAAGCTTACGCAAACCATCTCCCACATGAAAAGCACTCCTATTGGAGCTAGGGAGTGTAAGAGGCCACTCAACCACATCAAAACACTTGCCGTTGGAGGGGGTGGTCTCGTAAGTTGGGAATTAAAGCAGCACGGTATGGCTCCTCTTTCTTATTCTCTAACACTTCTAATTCAAAATGATAATGTAAATCACGTGTGCAATTGTGTAATGTCAATGTAATTTTTATGGTTTTTAGAGTATTCCTTCAAGATGCCACAGGTTCTGATCAAACCGAGGATTGTAATGAGCTCTTGCGCTCTTTCACAACAACGAGGGAGCATGTGCTTAAAATGATTAGGGGATCCCATTGCAAGAAGATACGTATGGCTGTTTTCAATGAAATCATACAAGAGGTTTCCCAAAGTATCAGCAGTGTTGATGTTGTAAATGCATGCGACGAGGTAGGCATTAGCCCGAAGGGTTGCTCAAAAGGTTTCAATGAGTGGAGGCAAGGCGAGAAGGTTTCTCCAGAAGCCTTGCAACAAGCGGGACAAGGTTCAGAGAAATGCAGACAAGCAACATGTCAAGGAAGGTGAAAATATTCTTGCAAAGAGATGGGAGCTGTGGAAAGACCTTTGTGTGCTTGTACTACTTCAGACTTCTTGGATGCAAACATTGTTGTTTTGCAGGGCAAGTGTGGAAAAATTTCAATAAGGTAGTGCAGTTGATGAATCAAAACAGCACGATAGATGAAAATCGCAAACAATTTCAAGCAGAGTTGAAAAGCCTCATTGAAGTCGTGGTCCGCACATGGGGTGAATTGAATATTGTGCATTACATGGTAATATAATGCTTTTAAATGTTTTGCAAAATAAATTTCTTCTTCTAATGCACTTTCCTAAATGGTGGTTTTGTTTTCTATCTGGCAACACATCATGTACGCTCATGGTGCATATTTCATGAACACCTATGGCTTGCTTGACATGTGGAGCACCCAAGGAATGGAGAAAAGTCGTTACCGTGCAAGGGGAGTATATTTCAAGAACACAAGACATGGAGGTGTGGTAGGACTCGATCAAACACAAGACATGGAGGTGTGGTAGGACGACTCGATCAAACTATCTCAAAGAAATGTTTGATTGGTTCTTCCGCTATACCTTTAGAAGAAACCTTTCAAGGGAGAGGGCTCGAATGTCCAAATTGGCCCAAATTGCCAAATTGAAAAGTAAAGGTCAGAAAACAGCAAGGTGGAGGGCAGGGATAGGACCTACATGTGATGCGGAAAGTATGGGTCCCTATAGACTTGAATGAGGCCTAGGGTTGATGTGTAGCTGATCTATGGGAATACTATCTATTGAATGTAATCATGTGTTATAATGAGAATGTAAATGGTTCTTTTTTGCCTAATATGCATCTATGTTATCTTTCGTGTTTAAAAACCCGCTTTTCTAGAGCATGATATTTTTAAAAAAACTAGGGTTTCGTGTAATGATTACGTTGGCCACTATAAATGAGCACCCTCTCTCTTTTTGTCCATTTTGTACAAGCACTTTGAGAGCACACAAGCACTAACACCTCATGGGCACAATCACTGCTTCCAAACTCGCATGGTACTTATTCTCTATCGAGGTCCCCATGCAACTTGATGAGGATGCTCTCTCAGCCCAGGAGCTAGAAGCCTTGCCACCCAGATCGACAATTTTGTTTTTGAAAATCTTTTGACTAGCAAGGTCAGAAGGGGCACTGTCAGAGAATACACCATCCCTAATGTGCGCATGTATGGCATAGAACGTTCTTGTTATGCTCCTTATGGGCTACTCCTCAATGATATTGGAAGGGAAAATATCTAGAAATGAGAAAACTATCAAAAATAAAGTTGAAAAGAATAGTTCAAACACCATGTATACTAACATACCAAAGTGAAAGCATACAATTGCAAGGGAAACAAGGACTATGACAATGTGGGCTCAAAGAAATTTTCGATGCCGAGTACACATGTCGCACTAGGGCCACCAATCCATCATGCCTTGTTTCCTTGAATCCTAGTAGACGCCCCTTCCAATGGTGCTCAACCATATCTGTTGGAATTAGGGTTGCAGGAATGCACACACAACTTCAAGAAGATGAGGAAGCTTGAGCACAACACAGTAGTGTATTATGAGTGCCAAAAATGAAAGATAACAAGCCCTAGAAGATAATGGGCGTATATACAATGCACGGGGGAAAAAACCTCCTAGTGAGGGAAAAAGTGCCCCGGCGGTCCTAAGTGTGTTCACACACATCACTACTATAATATGGTAACAAATCCCCCCTGGAGTGATGCGGTGAACAAGAGCTAGCACTCATGTATAGGGAAGTGTCTAGCTATGTGGATGAATCCACAAAAGGGAGTAAGCCCAAAGCTTTGCGAAAAGCTTCGAACTTCTCATGAGGCAGAGCCTTTGTGAAAAGGTCTGCAAGGTTATCCTGTGTTGGCACATAAGCCAAACTGATCTCTCCTGCAGAGAGTCTCTCCCTGACATAATGGTAGTGCACCTCAATGTGCTTCGTACGAGCATGGAACACTGGGTTCCGCGCAACTGCCAATGCGCTCTGACTGTCAGTGAAGATGGTGGTGGCAGATGGCTGCCCAACACCCAAATCAGCCATAAGGCGTCTGAGCCACACACACTCAACCGTAGCTGTGAAAGCTGCCCTGTACTCAGCTTCACAACTAGAAGTGGCCACAGTAGGCTGCTTCTTGCTCAACCATGATATGCATGAGCTTCCAAGCATGAAGCAAAAACCACTCGTGGACACGCGTGTGTCATAACAACCAGCCCAGTCAGAATCTGAAAAAGCATGTAAATCTGGCGGCAATGATCCCCCCTTGGGATAAAACAACCCAAGATGCCGAGTACCACTCAAATAGCGAAAGATACGCTTCACTGCCTGCCAATGCTTAATGCCTGGGCTATGCATAAATCTGCTCACCTGTGAGACTGCAAACTGAATGTCTGGCCTCGTAATGCATACATAAATGAGGCAACCAACAGCTGTCTGATAGAGTGTGACATCAAAGTGATCTCCAGCATCATGAAGACTCAACTTCAAACCTGTCTCCATTGGAGTAGCAATAGGCTTGCAGTCTTCAAGGCCAAATCTCCGCAACAATGTTTCAATATACTTTGTCTGACACAAAGCAATACCTCCATCACACTGCTTAAATTGTATCCCCAAATAATGATGCAAATGCCCCAAATCTGACATCTCAAAAGAGGCATTCAAATCAGCCTTAAAATCAGCAATATGACTCTCATTTGGTCCTGTGAGCAGCATGTCATCGACATAGAGAGCAATGATTAGATGTACACCATCCACACGTTTAGCATACAAAGTGCTTTCTGTCGGACTATTCTGAAACCCATGTGCAGTCAAATATGCATGTATTTTTTCATACCAAGCTCGTGGAGCTTGCTTTAAACCATATAAAGCCTTTTTTAACCTGCACACTTTGTTTTCCTGCCCTCTTTGAACAAAACCACGAGGCTGCGATACATACACCTCCTCATGCAAATCTCCATTTAAGAACGCAGTCTTTATGTCCAGCTGATGTACATTCCAACCATTATGAGCTGCTAATGCACAGATGCTACGAACAGTGGTCATACGACATGTGGGAGCAAAAGTCTCATCAAAATCAATGCCCTTCTCTTGAGCATAACCTTTTGCAACAAGCCTAGCCTTATGGCGATCCACCGTGCCATCAGGCTTACGCTTCAATTTGTATACCCACTTAGTGCCAATGGCCTTCTTGCCAGGGGGCAAGTCACATAAAGACCATGTACCATTCTTCATAATAGCATCATATTCTGCTTGCATAGCAGCCATCCAATTTCCTGAACTTTGTGCCTCATCAAATGAAACAGGCTCACTTTCATCGCACATACTAGAAACAGCCAATGCATAACATTCTGACGCATAAGAGGCACCATGAGAGCCAGAACGAGTGCGACTAGACAAAGGGGCATCCAACTTGCTGTCACGCAAAGTCTGCACCAGCCATCTAGGCATATTCCTAGAGCCCTCAATCTCTTGTCTCTCATCCTCAAGTGCATCATGCACATCTGCATCAGATATAGGCTGATCTGTGCCATCATTTAAAACCTGCATAGGCTGAAAAACTGCCTCATGAGGTATTGCACTTGACTGTGCACCACTGAAAAGAGGCAACAATGTATCATAGACATCACGTGAGCTGATATCTGTCTCCTTAGTACATGAAACCAAGGGCTGAACTGCATCTTCCACAAATACAACATCACGGCTAACCAAAATGCGCTTTGTCTGTGGATGATACAAACGATAGCCTTTGCTCTCAGCACTATATCCAACAAAAATACATTTGACAGCTTTGTCATCCAATTTTCTGCGATGTTGCACAGGCACTAATGCATATGCCAGGCAACCAAAAACACGTAAATGGCCAACAGATGGCTTGCGGCCATGCCAAGCCTCATATGGAGTGACAACCTGTAATGCTTTGGTGGGACACCTGTTTAGTACATAAGTGGCACACATGACAGCCTCAAGCCAAAAACCATGTGGTAGACTTTGACTCTTAACCATACATCTTGCCATTTCCATGAGAGACCTGTTTTTTCTCTCAGCCACACCATTTTGCTGTGGTGTATACGGCACTGTACATTGGTGTTTTATCCCACGCTCAGCCAGAAATGCATTAAATTCTGAAGACATATACTCCCCCCCTCGATCTGAACGAAGGGTGCCCATCTTACTTTCTGACACATTTTCAGCCATAACCAAAAACTGTTTGAAGCACAAAAACACTTCGGACTTTGCCTTCAAAGGATATACCCATGCATGCCTGGTAAAATCATCAATGAAAGTCACGAAGTAAAGGTAGTTTCCAAATGATGGAGTTTGCATGGGACCACAAACATCACTGTGAACAAGCTGCAATCTGCGTTCAGCTCTCACTGATCCATCTTTGGGAAAGGAAGCACGCTGCATTTTACCCAATATGCAGCCCTCACAAACATGCTTGACAGGTGCCTCAAGCTTAGGCAAAGAAGACACCATTTCAGATTTCTGCAGGCGCAGCAAACTTGCAAAATTCAGATGACCAAAACGTGCATGCCACAGTTTTGCATTTGAAATAGCCTGCGTATCCATAATAGCACATGCTGAATCCTCTACACATTTGCCATCCATATTGAGCTTATACAGCCCTCGACATAGTGAACCAGATGCTACAATGATGTCACCACAAGAGAGATCATGAACAGTACATCTGTCATCCACAAATTTTACAACCAAACCTGTTTTGGCAAATGCGGAGACTGACAGCAGATTCTTTTTGATCCCTGGCACATACAATGCATCAAAAAGTGTAAAGGTGTTGCCATTTGCAACATTCAGCACAATCTGTCCAACTCCTTTAACGGGATAAGAGGAGTTATTGGCACAAGTGACAGTATTCCCTGTGGGAGCAGACTCAAGGAAAGTGAATAAACTGCGCTGCGAGGTGATATGCTTAGTGGCACCACTGTCAAAGTACCATACATCTGAATCTACTGCAGACATACATGTGTCATGCAAAGATGGGTCATAACTGCACTGCGCATTGAATGCCCATTCTGTATCTAGCACAACATTAGCAGATTCATTGTTAGAAGGAGAGGCATCTGCAACAGCCATACCAGCCTCTTTCTTCTTAGCCTCTTTCGCAGCCAGCTTAGGACACGCTTTGATGACATGATCATTTCCCTTACAGTACTTGCAAAATGTCTTCTGTTTGTCACCCTTCTTCTCATCTTTGTCTTCCTTCTTTGGTTGCGCAGCATTTGCAGATTTCTGCTTACTAGAAGAAAAGCCAGCTTTACCTTTCCCGCTTCTCTGACTAGCACCGAAAGCTTGATCTGCGACACGCATACTATTCCTGTTTTGCCTTGACTGGTCTTCTTGCAGCAAAACAGAAACTAACTCCTCAAATGATAAGGCATTGGGATTGCCTTTCATCATCAAGCGAAGAGTGGAAGCAAAACCCTGATAAGAATCTGGTAGACCATTCAAAACAGTCTGCACAAGTGAACTGTCTGACAGGATTTCATCTGCAGAAATGAGCTGCTCTTTGAAATCCTTGATCTTTGTCAAAAAGCTATCCATAGAATCACCTTCGTTCATATGCTCACTCTCCAACTGTTTTCGGAGATAAGCAACACGAGCCTCATTTCTTGCCTGATACAATGTGGCAAGTACATCCCAAGCATCCTTAGAAGTCCTGCAGGAGCGAATATGTGGGATAATGGTACGTTTGACAGACAGCGCAATCAAGGCATGAGCCTGCGCATCTCTACCATCCCAACGAATCTGCTCTGCTGAAAGTGGTCTCGAACAGCTGCTACGGCACTTGTGCCTGCACCATCATCAACAGTACCTGTTTCTGATGTGTTTGCAGCATTCCCAGCCACAATGGGACGTGCATCAATTCCCTGCACAATGTTCCATAACCCCTTTGCTACCAATACATGTCGCATCATATATGCCCACAATGGATAGTTGGTGCCATCCAACTTATCCTCAGCAGCCAACATGCGGAATACATCATTGTTGTCAGCCATGGCCAATGACTGTACTACTAGATGTAAATGCTGTCTGTAAGAGGTAAACCTGTATAAAATCGACCTGTGCTATATAGCACAGCCCAAAACAGACGAATGGGCACCTGTCCTGCAGATTTTAATCTTGACAGAAAATCTGCACAGTAGGACGATTTTGCCTGCGCAGTACTTGGAATGCAAAAACGGAGGGCGAAATGACTTCAGATCAAAATTCTGAAACGACCGAGCCCTATGGGCGCTCCCACGGCATATACTAACCTGCAGACGCTCGTGAAACCTCGTTGCAATCGGAGGAGATGAAGCGGCAGGTGCCGGTGATGCTGCCCGGGAGGAGGAAGCCTGCTCTGATACCAATTGTTGGAATTAGGGTTGCAGGAATGCACACACAACTTCAAGAAGATGAGGAAGCTTGAGCACAACACAGTAGTGTATTATGAGTGCCAAAAATGAAAGATAACAAGCCCTAGAAGATAATGGGCGTATATACAATGCACGGGGGAAAAAACCTCCTAGTGAGGGAAAAAGTGCCCCGGCGGTCCTAAGTGTGTTCACACACATCACTACTATAATATGGTAACAATATCTCGACGCTGAACTTGATGGGGTCAGTGGCACTGGGCTGCAAATACACCCAATCTCCCTTTTGAAATTATTTTTCAACCCAAGCACTGTGTTCATCCTTGGTATTGTGCATGAGCAGAGCCCCAACCTCTTCCCTTGGCCTTCTCCTCGACAAAGATGCACTACCCTCCATAGTGTGTTTTGCTAGAAAGGTTTTAGGGGGGAGAGAGAAATAAGGAAGGTTGCACATTACATATTAGAGGTTGTTGAGGAGAGGGAGTTAGATGTGGGTGTGAGGAGATTCGAATGTGTACACGTACGCGTGATAGAGATAGAGAACATTGCAAATCTAAGCACACGAGAGAGAGAGAGAGAGAGAGAGAGAGAGAGAGAGAGAGAGCTATGGAGATTTGAGGTTTGGGGTGAAGAGGATGATGTTGGAGAGAAGAATAATGTGTAGGGAGAGAAATCTGAGGTGAAAATATAAGTTTTTTAACATAATATGGTTGGGGTCAGATTTTGAGAGGGAAAAATGCACTTTTGAACTTTTTTTGAAAAATCCAAATTTTTAGGAGCCCTCTACTTTTTAGATAACTACTTTTTAGGTATCTTGATGTAGAGAAGGCTAAAAACTTGCCTATAACTTCAATTAGCATGATGAGTACAAAGAACAATCCTATTAGGAACAGTGGCACTCGAGTTATGAATTTAAGCCATAAAAGTTGCTACACAATTGCATCACTCATCTTGAGTGTAAGAGAAGACACCTCACCTAGAACTCCATATATTAAGGTTTGGATAGACTTTCTAGTTGGAAAAACAAATAAATCTCATCAACTCTAAAGTTAGCCATGATCTTTTATCATGGGTGAAACTTGCTCAACCACAACACTTAAATAACCAATGTTCATGACACTTCAATCATTGGTGCCAACTCTCTGCATACCATTTCAAGGTTTGGATAGACTTTCTAGTTGGAAAAACAAATAAATCTCATCAACTCTAAAGCTAGCCATGATCTTTTATCATGGGTGAACCTTGCTCAACCACAACACTTAAATAACCAATGTTCATGACACTTCAATCATTGGTGCCAACTCTCTGCATACCATTTCAATAGTTTAATAGGTAGTTAAATGGTCCAATGGACCATTGCAAGGAACTATACCCCCACCCCCCTGTGGTGTCTAATTCTACTATGTCTAGTTTGGCAAAACTAAATAAAGCATAACACCCACACCTCCAATGCACCCCCCCCCTGCATGTATATATCAACAAAGGCCCTACTCTACGCCAGATACTTGGCTACTAACAATAAAGTATAGTGGGTGAAAGGCTAAAGGATGATCACATTTGAAGATATGTTCAAAATTTCCTTCTGGATATATTATACGGCATTCCAATACACCACCCAGTAGTACACGAAGTCCCATTTTGACTTCTACTAAAACTTCAGTGGCTTCTACCATTGACTCCCATGAAGCTTCACTGCCAATTTTTCCAAGGATGAAACCATGATTATGGACGGGGTATGTTAACCACATAAGCTAACATTATTTCAAATTTGCGTCAGTATTTTTGAGCCATATTTTTTATATCACACGGTGCATATCATGTAAATGATTATGGGAAATCATCGAGCTTATGACTTGTGTAATGCTGATAGTGTATACTTAGACTAGGAAATTAGCCTAGACTAGCTTTTGGGCCCCCCCAAACATTACTTGGACACAGTCAGGAATTATACATAAAAGTCTTGTCTAAAACATTTTGACTAATGAGAAAAGACAAAAACATGCAATGCGCTTCATGTAAATGATTATGGGAAGTCGCGCGAGCTTATGACTTTTGTAATGTTGCTAGTGTATACATGGACTAGAAAATTAGCCTAGACTAGATTTTGGGCCCTTGGACATTACTTGGGCCGTCGAGCATTTGTAAGGTTCCCCCCTTCCACAAATAGGGGAAACGCTTAAGATAGTCCACTAAGTCTTATCTTGGGAAAAATTTCCTATTCATCGACACCTTGACCCTGGAGAGATTCAAGGATACGATTCATAGGTAAGACCTAGTTCTATCCCGCAGGGGGAGCGTGGTCTTCTAAAATCAAATCACCCATAGGGTAATTGATCACATAAATTGGGCAACTACTAGTCTTGATTCCTAGAGACAATGCTTTTTTCCTCATCCATGCAAGGCACAGCCGTTGGCCTAGTCTTCTAGAATAGAATTGCTCGAGAACCTATTTATCTAACGTAGGGCTTTCACTTAATATGTTGGAAAGCTACCCGACTAATCGGGTCCACCCGTCCGTAGGATGGTGCCGTCGGGGCATTCCATCCTCCCACTTTCCACCCTACTCACGCGTCAATTTGTTTTCTAATTAATCCTACCACACTGTTTGACATAAACAAACATGTTCCTTAATTAAGGCCCTTTCACAAGGTTTATTAAAACAGCCCTTGCCTTTTTCCACAATACAATAATGCCAAAGATAAGATTTATAAAAACAAAGTTTAAACATGAATCAATTTCATACAAGCCAAACTGGCTCTCTTATTCTTTTCCTTTATACCGCCGATGATCTAGAATTCGGCCTTCCAGCCTCCACATGCTGGGCAAAACCCTACGGGACCATACACCTCATCGTCGGCCGCTGGCGAGGACTCAAGCCGGCCTGTCGCCCTCTCAGGCTCCATCGCTCGATCCTCCCGCCCCTCAGAGGGATGTCTGCGCACTAGGGTGGGCTAATTCACCGCACTAGCCTGGGCCCTCAGAACTAGGCAGCATCACAATCACTTGCCTCAATCGGCAAACCTCATTCTCCCAATGGTATGAGGGATACCATGGGCCAACTCCGGGCCTTACTAACGTCTCCGCCGTCCGGCTATACAAGCACAAGAACGGGGCAGCGTCAAGGCAGGGAGAGTTGTACCTGTACCTTAATTTAACCAAGATAACAATCTATTTACTCACTAAACCATAGGACTACAATCCATGTTACTTTCTTTAGAAAACAATCCTTTTCTCACACAGATTTTAGCATTTCAACTTGAGATTGCGATAAGACATTCTTAATTAAGGCATATGCTGTTGTTTAAAAGAATACAAACTTTAAATGGTAAATCAATCAAATAGATCACTGTTAACAATCAATAGAGAAGCTGGGGCCATACCTCAACCCCTAAGAATGACATATAATTGAAAAACAAAAAATGTATATACCTTATAGAAATTTATCGTTGCCTTTGCTCGTTTATCGTTGCCTTTGCTCGTTAACAAGAGCTTTAGAACATAGAGGCTTCTAATACCTTCTCTTACGATTGAAATCATCCAATCATCTCCAAGCTTTATCTCCTCTTACTCATACTGTAACTCTTCTCTCTTTCTAAGATCTATGGTGGCAAAATAGCCTTCTCTTTTACAGGGCTATGGCATACTATTCTTTCTCTAAAAGAAAAGCTATGGAGTTTTGGTCTCTTCCTCCGAAAGACTATAGCAATCTAAGCTTCTTTTCTGAGATATTAGATAAGAATGAAGGGATATATACATCTCAAACTCTAGGATTACCTTGAGGCTACTTGTTGCCTTCTCACAGTTTTCTCTATGTAGAGACCCTGACAGAAACAGCAAACTGTTTCGGCCATAACTCTCTGATAAAAACTCAGAATATGGTCATGTAACCAGTCAAAAGAACGGGAAGGCATCTAGTCTACAAGCCAACGCGGGCAGAATAGGCAAAAACGTCTGTATATAGCCGCAAATGCACCATTTTTTGAAACGCGTTGTTTTTCCATATTTTTAGTATGCATGGACTCTAAAGGTGTAAAAGTACTCTAAATATGACCTCTTATCACCTAAAATCGAAATTCTATTTTTGGGGATACTTATCTCTTAATAGAACTATTCTTATGTTCTTATTTTTTTTTAATAGGATTTTTGGAGCTAATATTTATATTCTAACACTTTTCTAATGTTTCTAGCCTTATTGTCTCACTCTTTCTAATTACACTCTCTTTTCTTATTGAAATCTATATTAAAAGAGACACATACATACGTGGCTTGGGAGGGACGTTACAATCTCCCCCACTTAAAAGATTCGAGATGTCCTCATCTCGCGAGCTAGGGTAGTATCTAAGTAAATCCTCCTATCTCTTTCAAATTGGTGTCCCCACCACTAGGTAAAAATCCTCTTTTATCTAAACATTGTTCTTAAAGATTCGTTTATTTCATGTGCTTGGCTCATTTTGTTGTGCCTCCAAAAGATCTTTATTATTCTAATTTCATGTATCCATATACCTCTCATATGGTATGAACCTTCGAATTCCTTATTCTATACCCCCATATAATATAGTACTTAACAAATTTTCATGGAAAAATGTAAGGGAATCAATCCTTTACGCAATCTAACCTATGATAGCAATTTCATAATCTTAGTATCATCTTGTAGAATACCTCTATTCATCATGCACATTACTTCACATAAATCTTGCACCAATCCTCTTCTATTTACTCATAGAAATACTTGTTAAATTCGGTTATCTTTAACCCAGCTATGCCTATTTCTTGACCTAATTTTTGCTCTAGCTCATGATTCCTTGTAGCCAAGGGTGGACTTGACGTTCCTCTTGAATTAGGGGACCTCTTCTTGATTAACATGGAAGGACTCATGTCCTTCTCGACACTTTCTATATAAAAACTTTATCATAGTCTCTGGCTATACTTATGGCTTTTGAAATAGAGGATGGTTTCACATTCTTGATGAGGTTATTCAATAGATAGATTAAGCTTCCAAATGAATCGATGGAGAAGAGTTACCTCATCCATCTAGAGCAAATCGGAGAAGTTTAACAAAAGTTTGGTGGTATTCTTTTAGGGTCTTCCTTTCTTGGGTTAGCTCAGAAAATTCATTCATTTTATCCTCTCAAAAATCCTGGAGAGCAAAACCTTTCACGAAGGTGTACTTTCATGGCATCTCATAACTGATTCTAGCTCCAGAGGTTAGATTGACAACAATGCTTATAACTTTCTAGCTCCAATGGTTAGATTGACAACAATGCTTCCAACTAATTTGGCATTTCTTACGATTTTTAGACACGAGCAAGGGTGAGCTTGCTTCTTTCATTGTATCCATTAAAAGTTCAAAACTATCAAATACTTATCATAGCACCACATTTGAAGGCAGTCAGGATTAATACATTTGAGATCTTCATTTCTTGAGAATTACACATCTGGTGCCTTGGGATTGACACATCCAAAGATTATTAGGATTGACATATCTGAGATGATTAGTTTTCTAGTATCTTGGGATTAACACATCTAAGAGCATGATCCTCTGGGAATTACACATCCACCGAAGTTTGTCTGAGATGGGTTCTGGATCATGGATGATCATCCTAGTGTAAAGCATCCAATGGATGGCATTCACACGTCAACTATTCAAATCTTAATGGAGTTATAATCTTAATAATTTATAATATGCAAGTTAATGAGATATCCTAAAAATTTCTCTAAACAAAGTTTCGGTCTATCCTTCTATTCAGTCTCTCACTAGTTTCTTAATTTGATCACCCTATGTTTTCCTCACAAAAGGTTTTCTCCCCAATCTCATTTCTCAAATTTATTGTACAAATATCTTGCGTGTGCACCCCCAAGATACAAGCACAATTTCATAAGATGATTGTCTCAACATGTGAGGATATTCAAATCACTTCTATGGCCAGTAGAGATGATTGATTCGTCCTCATATGATAAACAATCACTTGTTTTAATCCCTTGCTAGTTAACCTTTGAAAAACAAATCCTAGGAACTAAGATCGGCTCTGATACCACTTGTAAGGTTCCCCCCTTCCACAAATAGGGGAAACGCTTAAGATAGTCCACTAAGTCTTATCTTGGGAAAAATTTCCTATTCATCGACACCTTGACCCTGGAGAGATTCAAGGATACGATTCATAGGTAAGACCTAGTTCTATCCCGCAGGGGGAGCGTGGTCTTCTAAAATCAAATCACCCATAGGGTAATTGATCACATAAATTGGGCAACTACTAGTCTTGATTCCTAGAGACAATGCTTTTTTCCTCATCCATGCAAGGCACAGCCGTTGGCCTAGTCTTCTAGAATAGAATTGCTCGAGAACCTATTTATCTAACGTAGGGCTTTCACTTAATATGTTGGAAAGCTACCCGACTAATCGGGTCCACCCGTCCGTAGGATGGTGCCGTCGGGGCATTCCATCCTCCCACTTTCCACCCTACTCACGCGTCAATTTGTTTTCTAATTAATTCTACCACACTGTTTGACATAAACAAACATGTTCCTTAATTAAGGCCCTTTCACAAGGTTTATTAAAACAGCCCTTGCCTTTTTCCACAATACAATAATGCCAAAGATAAGATTTATAAAAACAAAGTTTAAACATGAATCAATTTCATACAAGCCAAACTGGCTCTCTTATTCTTTTCCTTTATACCGCCGATGATCTAGAATTCGGCCTTCCAGCCTCCACATGCTGAGCAAAACCCTACGGGACCATACACCTCATCGTCGGCCGCTGGCGAGGACTCAAGCCGGCCTGTCGCCCTCTCAGGCTCCATCGCTCGATCCTCCCGCCCCTCAGAGGGATGTCTGCGCACTAGGGTGGGCTAATTCACCGCACTAGCCTAGGCCCTCAGAACTAGGCAGCATCACAATCACTTGCCTCAATCGGCAAACCTCATTCTCCCAATGGTATGAGGGATACCATGGGCCAACTCCGGGCCTTACTAACGTCTCCGCCGTCCGGCTATACAAGCACAAGAACGGGGCAGCGTCAAGGCAGGGAGAGTTGTACCTGTACCTTAATTTAACCAAGATAACAATCTATTTACTCACTAAACCATAGGACTACAATCCATGTTACTTTCTTTAGAAAACAATCCTTTTCTCACACAGATTTTAGCATTTCAACTTGAGATTGCGATAAGACATTCTTAATTAAGGCATATGCTGTTGTTTAAAAGAATACAAACTTTAAATGGTAAATCAATCAAATAGATCACTGTTAACAATCAATAGAGAAGCTGGGGCCATACCTCAACCCCTAAGAATGACATATAATTGAAAAACAAAAAATGTATATACCTTATAGAAATTTATCGTTGCCTTTGCTCGTTTATCGTTGCCTTTGCTCGTTAACAAGAGCTTTAGAACATAGAGGCTTCTAATACCTTCTCTTACGATTGAAATCATCCAATCATCTCCAAGCTTTATCTCCTCTTACTCATACTGTAACTCTTCTCTCTTTCTAAGATCTATGGTGGCAAAATAGCCTTCTCTTTTACAGGGCTATGGCATACTATTCTTTCTCTAAAAGAAAAGCTATGGAGTTTTGGTCTCTTCCTCCGAAAGACTATAGCAATCTAAGCTTCTTTTCTGAGATATTAGATAAGAATGAAGGGATATATACATCTCAAACTCTAGGATTACCTTGAGGCTACTTGTTGCCTTCTCACAGTTTTCTCTATGTAGAGACCCTGACAGAAACAGCAAACTGTTTCGGCCATAACTCTCTGATAAAAACTCAGAATATGGTCATGTAACCAGTCAAAAGAACGGGAAGGCATCTGGTCTACAAGCCAACGCGGGCAGAATAGGCAAAAACGTCTGTATATAGCCGCAAACGCACCATTTTTTGAAACGCGTTGTTTTTCCATATTTTTAGTATGCATGGACTCTAAAGGTGTAAAAGTACTCTAAATATGACCTCTTATCACCTAAAATCGAAATTCTATTTTTGGGGATACTTATCTCTTAATAGAACTATTCTTATGTTCTTATTTTTTTTTAATAGGATTTTTGGAGCTAATATTTATATTCTAACACTTTTCTAATGTTTCTAGCCTTATTGTCTCACTCTTTCTAATTACACTCTCTTTTCTTATTGAAATCTATATTAAAAGAGACACATACATACGTGGCTTGGGAGGGACGTTACAATCTCCCCCACTTAAAAGATTCGAGATGTCCTCATCTCGCGAGCTAGGGTAGTATCTAAGTAAATCCTCCTATCTCTTTCAAATTGGTGTCCCCACCACTAGGTAAAAATCCTCTTTTATCTAAACATTGTTCTTAAAGATTCGTTTATTTCATGTGCTTGGCTCATTTTGTTGTGCCTCCAAAAGATCTTTATTATTCTAATTTCATGTATCCATATACCTCTCATATGGTATGAACCTTCGAATTCCTTATTCTATACCCCCATATAATATAGTACTTAACAAATTTTCATGGAAAAATGTAAGGGAATCAATCCTTTACGCAATCTAACCTATGATAGCAATTTCATAATCTTAGTATCATCTTGTAGAATACCTCTATTCATCATGCACATTACTTCACATAAATCTTGCACCAATCCTCTTCTATTTACTCATAGAAATACTTGTTAAATTCGGTTATCTTTAACCCAGCTATGCCTATTTCTTGACCTAATTTTTGCTCTAGCTCATGATTCCTTGTAGCCAAGGGTGGACTTGACGTTCCTCTTGAATTAGGGGACCTCTTCTTGATTAACATGGAAGGACTCATGTCCTTCTCGACACTTTCTATATAAAAACTTTATCATAGTCTCTGGCTATACTTATGGCTTTTGAAATAGAGGATGGTTTCACATTCTTGATGAGGTTATTCAATAGATAGATTAAGCTTCCAAATGAATCGATGGAGAAGAGTTACCTCATCCATCTAGAGCAAATCGGAGAAGTTTAACAAAAGTTTGGTGGTATTCTTTTAGGGTCTTCCTTTCTTGGGTTAGCTCAGAAAATTCATTCATTTTATCCTCTCAAAAATCCTGGAGAGCAAAACCTTTCACGAAGGTGTACTTTCATGGCATCTCATAACTGATTCTAGCTCCAGAGGTTAGATTGACAACAATGCTTATAACTTTCTAGCTCCAATGGTTAGATTGACAACAATGCTTCCAACTAATTTGGCATTTCTTACGATTTTTAGACACGAGCAAGGGTGAGCTTGCTTCTTTCATTGTATCCATTAAAAGTTCAAAACTATCAAATACTTATCATAGCACCACATTTGAAGGCAGTCAGGATTAATACATTTGAGATCTTCATTTCTTGAGAATTACACATCTGGTGCCTTGGGATTGACACATCCAAAGATTATTAGGATTGACATATCTGAGATGATTAGTTTTCTAGTATCTTGGGATTAACACATCTAAGAGCATGATCCTCTGGGAATTACACATCCACCGAAGTTTGTCTGAGATGGGTTCTGGATCATGGATGATCATCCTAGTGTAAAGCATCCAATGGATGGCATTCACACGTCAACTATTCAAATCTTAATGGAGTTATAATCTTAATAATTTATAATATGCAAGTTAATGAGATATCCTAAAAATTTCTCTAAACAAAGTTTCGGTCTATCCTTCTATTCAGTCTCTCACTAGTTTCTTAATTTGATCACCCTATGTTTTCCTCACAAAAGGTTTTCTCCCCAATCTCATTTCTCAAATTTATTGTACAAATATCTTGCGTGTGCACCCCCAAGATACAAGCACAATTTCATAAGATGATTGTCTCAACATGTGAGGATATTCAAATCACTTCTATGGCCAGTAGAGATGATTGATTCGTCCTCATATGATAAACAATCACTTGTTTTAATCCCTTGCTAGTTAACCTTTGAAAAACAAATCCTAGGAACTAAGATCGGCTCTGATACCACTTGTAAGGTTCCCCCCTTCCACAAATAGGGGAAACGCTTAAGATAGTCCACTAAGTCTTATCTTGGGAAAAATTTCCTATTCATCGACACCTTGACCCTGGAGAGATTCAAGGATACGATTCATAGGTAAGACCTAGTTCTATCCCGCAGGGGGAGCGTGGTCTTCTAAAATCAAATCACCCATAGGGTAATTGATCACATAAATTGGGCAACTACTAGTCTTGATTCCTAGAGACAATGCTTTTTTCCTCATCCATGCAAGGCACAGCCGTTGGCCTAGTCTTCTAGAATAGAATTGCTCGAGAACCTATTTATCTAACGTAGGGCTTTCACTTAATATGTTGGAAAGCTACCCGACTAATCGGGTCCACCCGTCCGTAGGATGGTGCCGTCGGGGCATTCCATCCTCCCACTTTCCACCCTACTCACGCGTCAATTTGTTTTCTAATTAATTCTACCACACTGTTTGACATAAACAAACATGTTCCTTAATTAAGGCCCTTTCACAAGGTTTATTAAAACAGCCCTTGCCTTTTTCCACAATACAATAATGCCAAAGATAAGATTTATAAAAACAAAGTTTAAACATGAATCAATTTCATACAAGCCAAACTGGCTCTCTTATTCTTTTCCTTTATACCGCCGATGATCTAGAATTCGGCCTTCCAGCCTCCACATGCTGAGCAAAACCCTACGGGACCATACACCTCATCGTCGGCCGCTGGCGAGGACTCAAGCCGGCCTGTCGCCCTCTCAGGCTCCATCGCTCGATCCTCCCGCCCCTCAGAGGGATGTCTGCGCACTAGGGTGGGCTAATTCACCGCACTAGCCTGGGCCCTCAGAACTAGGCAGCATCACAATCACTTGCCTCAATCGGCAAACCTCATTCTCCCAATGGTATGAGGGATACCATGGGCCAACTCCGGGCCTTACTAACGTCTCCGCCGTCCGGCTATACAAGCACAAGAACGGGGCAGCGTCAAGGCAGGGAGAGTTGTACCTGTACCTTAATTTAACCAAGATAACAATCTATTTACTCACTAAACCATAGGACTACAATCCATGTTACTTTCTTTAGAAAACAATCCTTTTCTCACACAGATTTTAGCATTTCAACTTGAGATTGCGATAAGACATTCTTAATTAAGGCATATGCTGTTGTTTAAAAGAATACAAACTTTAAATGGTAAATCAATCAAATAGATCACTGTTAACAATCAATAGAGAAGCTGGGGCCATACCTCAACCCCTAAGAATGACATATAATTGAAAAACAAAAAATGTATATACCTTATAGAAATTTATCGTTGCCTTTGCTCGTTTATCGTTGCCTTTGCTCGTTAACAAGAGCTTTAGAACATAGAGGCTTCTAATACCTTCTCTTACGATTGAAATCATCCAATCATCTCCAAGCTTTATCTCCTCTTACTCATACTGTAACTCTTCTCTCTTTCTAAGATCTATGGTGGCAAAATAGCCTTCTCTTTTACAGGGCTATGGCATACTATTCTTTCTCTAAAAGAAAAGCTATGGAGTTTTGGTCTCTTCCTCCGAAAGACTATAGCAATCTAAGCTTCTTTTCTGAGATATTAGATAAGAATGAAGGGATATATACATCTCAAACTCTAGGATTACCTTGAGGCTACTTGTTGCCTTCTCACAGTTTTCTCTATGTAGAGACCCTGACAGAAACAGCAAACTGTTTCGGCCATAACTCTCTGATAAAAACTCAGAATATGGTCATGTAACCAGTCAAAAGAACGGGAAGGCATCTGGTCTACAAGCCAACGCGGGCAGAATAGGCAAAAACGTCTGTATATAGCCGCAAACGCACCATTTTTTGAAACGCGTTGTTTTTCCACATTTTTAGTATGCATGGACTCTAAAGGTGTAAAATTACTCTAAATATGACCTCTTATCACCTAAAATCGAAATTCTATTTTTGGGGATACTTATCTCTTAATAGAACTATTCTTATGTTCTTATTTTTTTTTTATAGGATTTTTGGAGCTAATATTTTTATTCTAACACTTTTCTAATGTTTCTAGCCTTATTGTCTCACTCTTTCTAATTACACTCTCTTTTCTTATTGAAATCTATATTAAAAGAGACACATACATACGTGGCTTGGGAGGGACGTTACAATCTCCCCCACTTAAAAGATTCGAGATGTCCTCATCTCGCGAGCTAGGGTAGTATCTAAGTAAATCCTCCTATCTCTTTCAAATTGGTGTCCCCACCACTAGGTAAAAATCCTCTTTTATCTAAACATTGTTCTTAAAGATTCGTTTATTTCATGTGCTTGGCTCATTTTGTTGTGCCTCCAAAAGATCTTTATTATTCTAATTTCATGTATCCATATACCTCTCATATGGTATGAACCTTCGAATTCCTTATTCTATACCCCCATATAATATAGTACTTAACAAATTTTCATGGAAAAATGTAAGGGAATCAATCCTTTACGCAATCTAACCTATGATAGCAATTTCATAATCTTAGTATCATCTTGTAGAATACCTCTATTCATCATGCACATTACTTCACATAAATCTTGCACCAATCCTCTTCTATTTACTCATAGAAATACTTGTTAAATTCGGTTATCTTTAACCCAGCTATGCCTATTTCTTGACCTAATTTTTGCTCTAGCTCATGATTCCTTGTAGCCAAGGGTGGACTTGACGTTCCTCTTGAATTAGGGGACCTCTTCTTGATTAACATGGAAGGACTCATGTCCTTCTCGACACTTTCTATATAAAAACTTTATCATAGTCTCTGGCTATACTTATGGCTTTTGAAATAGAGGATGGTTTCACATTCTTGATGAGGTTATTCAATAGATAGATTAAGCTTCCAAATGAATCGATGGAGAAGAGTTACCTCATCCATCTAGAGCAAATCGGAGAAGTTTAACAAAAGTTTGGTGGTATTCTTTTAGGGTCTTCCTTTCTTGGGTTAGCTCAGAAAATTCATTCATTTTATCCTCTCAAAAATCCTGGAGAGCAAAACCTTTCACGAAGGTGTACTTTCATGGCATCTCATAACTGATTCTAGCTCCAGAGGTTAGATTGACAACAATGCTTATAACTTTCTAGCTCCAATGGTTAGATTGACAACAATGCTTCCAACTAATTTGGCATTTCTTACGATTTTTAGACACGAGCAAGGGTGAGCTTGCTTCTTTCATTGTATCCATTAAAAGTTCAAAACTATCAAATACTTATCATAGCACCACATTTGAAGGCAGTCAGGATTAATACATTTGAGATCTTCATTTCTTGAGAATTACACATCTGGTGCCTTGGGATTGACACATCCAAAGATTATTAGGATTGACATATCTGAGATGATTAGTTTTCTAGTATCTTGGGATTAACACATCTAAGAGCATGATCCTCTGGGAATTACACATCCACCGAAGTTTGTCTGAGATGGGTTCTGGATCATGGATGATCATCCTAGTGTAAAGCATCCAATGGATGGCATTCACACGTCAACTATTCAAATCTTAATGGAGTTATAATCTTAATAATTTATAATATGCAAGTTAATGAGATATCCTAAAAATTTCTCTAAACAAAGTTTCGGTCTATCCTTCTATTCAGTCTCTCACTAGTTTCTTAATTTGATCACCCTATGTTTTCCTCACAAAAGGTTTTCTCCCCAATCTCATTTCTCAAATTTATTGTACAAATATCTTGCGTGTGCACCCCCAAGATACAAGCACAATTTCATAAGATGATTGTCTCAACATGTGAGGATATTCAAATCACTTCTATGGCCAGTAGAGATGATTGATTCGTCCTCATATGATAAACAATCACTTGTTTTAATCCCTTGCTAGTTAACCTTTGAAAAACAAATCCTAGGAACTAAGATCGGCTCTGATACCACTTGTAAGGTTCCCCCCTTCCACAAATAGGGGAAACGCTTAAGATAGTCCACTAAGTCTTATCTTGGGAAAAATTTCCTATTCATCGACACCTTGACCCTGGAGAGATTCAAGGATACGATTCATAGGTAAGACCTAGTTCTATCCCGCAGGGGGAGCGTGGTCTTCTAAAATCAAATCACCCATAGGGTAATTGATCACATAAATTGGGCAACTACTAGTCTTGATTCCTAGAGACAATGCTTTTTTCCTCATCCATGCAAGGCACAGCCGTTGGCCTAGTCTTCTAGAATAGAATTGCTCGAGAACCTATTTATCTAACGTAGGGCTTTCACTTAATATGTTGGAAAGCTACCCGACTAATCGGGTCCACCCGTCCGTAGGATGGTGCCGTCGGGGCATTCCATCCTCCCACTTTCCACCCTACTCACGCGTCAATTTGTTTTCTAATTAATTCTACCACACTGTTTGACATAAACAAACATGTTCCTTAATTAAGGCCCTTTCACAAGGTTTATTAAAACAGCCCTTGCCTTTTTCCACAATACAATAATGCCAAAGATAAGATTTATAAAAACAAAGTTTAAACATGAATCAATTTCATACAAGCCAAACTGGCTCTCTTATTCTTTTCCTTTATACCGCCGATGATCTAGAATTCGGCCTTCCAGCCTCCACATGCTGAGCAAAACCCTACGGGACCATACACCTCATCGTCGGCCGCTGGCGAGGACTCAAGCCGGCCTGTCGCCCTCTCAGGCTCCATCGCTCGATCATCCCGCCCCTCAGAGGGATGTCTGCGCACTAGGGTGGGCTAATTCACCGCACTAGCCTGGGCCCTCAGAACTAGGCAGCATCACAATCACTTGCCTCAATCGGCAAACCTCATTCTCCCAATGGTATGAGGGATACCATGGGCCAACTCCGGGCCTTACTAACGTCTCCGCCGTCCGGCTATACAAGCACAAGAACGGGGCAGCGTCAAGGCAGGGAGAGTTGTACCTGTACCTTAATTTAACCAAGATAACAATCTATTTACTCACTAAACCATAGGACTACAATCCATGTTACTTTCTTTAGAAAACAATCCTTTTCTCACACAGATTTTAGCATTTCAACTTGAGATTGCGATAAGACATTCTTAATTAAGGCATATGCTGTTGTTTAAAAGAATACAAACTTTAAATGGTAAATCAATCAAATAGATCACTGTTAACAATCAATAGAGAAGCTGGGGCCATACCTCAACCCCTAAGAATGACATATAATTGAAAAACAAAAAATGTATATACCTTATAGAAATTTATCGTTGCCTTTGCTCGTTTATCGTTGCCTTTGCTCGTTAACAAGAGCTTTAGAACATAGAGGCTTCTAATACCTTCTCTTACGATTGAAATCATCCAATCATCTCCAAGCTTTATCTCCTCTTACTCATACTGTAACTCTTCTCTCTTTCTAAGATCTATGGTGGCAAAATAGCCTTCTCTTTTACAGGGCTATGGCATACTATTCTTTCTCTAAAAGAAAAGCTATGGAGTTTTGGTCTCTTCCTCCGAAAGACTATAGCAATCTAAGCTTCTTTTCTGAGATATTAGATAAGAATGAAGGGATATATACATCTCAAACTCTAGGATTACCTTGAGGCTACTTGTTGCCTTCTCACAGTTTTCTCTATGTAGAGACCCTGACAGAAACAGCAAACTGTTTCGGCCATAACTCTCTGATAAAAACTCAGAATATGGTCATGTAACCAGTCAAAAGAACGGGAAGGCATCTGGTCTACAAGCCAACGCGGGCAGAATAGGCAAAAACGTCTGTATATAGCCGCAAACGCACCATTTTTTGAAACGCGTTGTTTTTCCACATTTTTAGTATGCATGGACTCTAAAGGTGTAAAATTACTCTAAATATGACCTCTTATCACCTAAAATCGAAATTCTATTTTTGGGGATACTTATCTCTTAATAGAACTATTCTTATGTTCTTATTTTTTTTTTATAGGATTTTTGGAGCTAATATTTTTATTCTAACACTTTTCTAATGTTTCTAGCCTTATTGTCTCACTCTTTCTAATTACACTCTCTTTTCTTATTGAAATCTATATTAAAAGAGACACATACATACGTGGCTTGGGAGGGACGTTACAATCTCCCCCACTTAAAAGATTCGAGATGTCCTCATCTCGCGAGCTAGGGTAGTATCTAAGTAAATCCTCCTATCTCTTTCAAATTGGTGTCCCCACCACTAGGTAAAAATCCTCTTTTATCTAAACATTGTTCTTAAAGATTCGTTTATTTCATGTGCTTGGCTCATTTTGTTGTGCCTCCAAAAGATCTTTATTATTCTAATTTCATGTATCCATATACCTCTCATATGGTATGAACCTTCGAATTCCTTATTCTATACCCCCATATAATATAGTACTTAACAAATTTTCATGGAAAAATGTAAGGGAATCAATCCTTTACGCAATCTAACCTATGATAGCAATTTCATAATCTTAGTATCATCTTGTAGAATACCTCTATTCATCATGCACATTACTTCACATAAATCTTGCACCAATCCTCTTCTATTTACTCATAGAAATACTTGTTAAATTCGGTTATCTTTAACCCAGCTATGCCTATTTCTTGACCTAATTTTTGCTCTAGCTCATGATTCCTTGTAGCCAAGGGTGGACTTGACGTTCCTCTTGAATTAGGGGACCTCTTCTTGATTAACATGGAAGGACTCATGTCCTTCTCGACACTTTCTATATAAAAACTTTATCATAGTCTCTGGCTATACTTATGGCTTTTGAAATAGAGGATGGTTTCACATTCTTGATGAGGTTATTCAATAGATAGATTAAGCTTCCAAATGAATCGATGGAGAAGAGTTACCTCATCCATCTAGAGCAAATCGGAGAAGTTTAACAAAAGTTTGGTGGTATTCTTTTAGGGTCTTCCTTTCTTGGGTTAGCTCAGAAAATTCATTCATTTTATCCTCTCAAAAATCCTGGAGAGCAAAACCTTTCACGAAGGTGTACTTTCATGGCATCTCATAACTGATTCTAGCTCCAGAGGTTAGATTGACAACAATGCTTATAACTTTCTAGCTCCAATGGTTAGATTGACAACAATGCTTCCAACTAATTTGGCATTTCTTACGATTTTTAGACACGAGCAAGGGTGAGCTTGCTTCTTTCATTGTATCCATTAAAAGTTCAAAACTATCAAATACTTATCATAGCACCACATTTGAAGGCAGTCAGGATTAATACATTTGAGATCTTCATTTCTTGAGAATTACACATCTGGTGCCTTGGGATTGACACATCCAAAGATTATTAGGATTGACATATCTGAGATGATTAGTTTTCTAGTATCTTGGGATTAACACATCTAAGAGCATGATCCTCTGGGAATTACACATCCACCGAAGTTTGTCTGAGATGGGTTCTGGATCATGGATGATCATCCTAGTGTAAAGCATCCAATGGATGGCATTCACACGTCAACTATTCAAATCTTAATGGAGTTATAATCTTAATAATTTATAATATGCAAGTTAATGAGATATCCTAAAAATTTCTCTAAACAAAGTTTCGGTCTATCCTTCTATTCAGTCTCTCACTAGTTTCTTAATTTGATCACCCTATGTTTTCCTCACAAAAGGTTTTCTCCCCAATCTCATTTCTCAAATTTATTGTACAAATATCTTGCATGTGCACCCCCAAGATACAAGCACAATTTCATAAGATGATTGTCTCAACATGTGAGGATATTCAAATCACTTCTATGGCCAGTAGAGATGATTGATTCGTCCTCATATGATAAACAATCACTTGTTTTAATCCCTTGCTAGTTAACCTTTGAAAAACAAATCCTAGGAACTAAGATCGGCTCTGATACCACTTGTAAGGTTCCCCCCTTCCACAAATAGGGGAAACGCTTAAGATAGTCCACTAAGTCTTATCTTGGGAAAAATTTCCTATTCATCGACACCTTGACCCTGGAGAGATTCAAGGATACGATTCATAGGTAAGACCTAGTTCTATCCCGCAGGGGGAGCGTGGTCTTCTAAAATCAAATCACCCATAGGGTAATTGATCACATAAATTGGGCAACTACTAGTCTTGATTCCTAGAGACAATGCTTTTTTCCTCATCCATGCAAGGCACAGCCGTTGGCCTAGTCTTCTAGAATAGAATTGCTCGAGAACCTATTTATCTAACGTAGGGCTTTCACTTAATATGTTGGAAAGCTACCCGACTAATCGGGTCCACCCGTCCGTAGGATGGTGCCGTCGGGGCATTCCATCCTCCCACTTTCCACCCTACTCACGCGTCAATTTGTTTTCTAATTAATTCTACCACACTGTTTGACATAAACAAACATGTTCCTTAATTAAGGCCCTTTCACAAGGTTTATTAAAACAGCCCTTGCCTTTTTCCACAATACAATAATGCCAAAGATAAGATTTATAAAAACAAAGTTTAAACATGAATCAATTTCATACAAGCCAAACTGGCTCTCTTATTCTTTTCCTTTATACCGCCGATGATCTAGAATTCGGCCTTCCAGCCTCCACATGCTGAGCAAAACCCTACGGGACCATACACCTCATCGTCGGCCGCTGGCGAGGACTCAAGCCGGCCTGTCGCCCTCTCAGGCTCCATCGCTCGATCCTCCCGCCCCTCAGAGGGATGTCTGCGCACTAGGGTGGGCTAATTCACCGCACTAGCCTGGGCCCTCAGAACTAGGCAGCATCACAATCACTTGCCTCAATCGGCAAACCTCATTCTCCCAATGGTATGAGGGATACCATGGGCCAACTCCGGGCCTTACTAACGTCTCCGCCGTCCGGCTATACAAGCACAAGAACGGGGCAGCGTCAAGGCAGGGAGAGTTGTACCTGTACCTTAATTTAACCAAGATAACAATCTATTTACTCACTAAACCATAGGACTACAATCCATGTTACTTTCTTTAGAAAACAATCCTTTTCTCACACAGATTTTAGCATTTCAACTTGAGATTGCGATAAGACATTCTTAATTAAGGCATATGCTGTTGTTTAAAAGAATACAAACTTTAAATGGTAAATCAATCAAATAGATCACTGTTAACAATCAATAGAGAAGCTGGGGCCATACCTCAACCCCTAAGAATGACATATAATTGAAAAACAAAAAATGTATATACCTTATAGAAATTTATCGTTGCCTTTGCTCGTTTATCGTTGCCTTTGCTCGTTAACAAGAGCTTTAGAACATAGAGGCTTCTAATACCTTCTCTTACGATTGAAATCATCCAATCATCTCCAAGATTTATCTCCTCTTACTCATACTGTAACTCTTCTCTCTTTCTAAGATCTATGGTGGCAAAATAGCCTTCTCTTTTACAGGGCTATGGCATACTATTCTTTCTCTAAAAGAAAAGCTATGGAGTTTTGGTCTCTTCCTCCGAAAGACTATAGCAATCTAAGCTTCTTTTCTGAGATATTAGATAAGAATGAAGGGATATATACATCTCAAACTCTAGGATTACCTTGAGGCTACTTGTTGCCTTCTCACAGTTTTCTCTATGTAGAGACCCTGACAGAAACAGCAAACTGTTTCGGCCATAACTCTCTGATAAAAACTCAGAATATGGTCATGTAACCAGTCAAAAGAACGGGAAGGCATCTGGTCTACAAGCCAACGCGGGCAGAATAGGCAAAAACGTCTGTATATAGCCGCAAACGCACCATTTTTTGAAACGCGTTGTTTTTCCACATTTTTAGTATGCATGGACTCTAAAGGTGTAAAATTACTCTAAATATGACCTCTTATCACCTAAAATCGAAATTCTATTTTTGGGGATACTTATCTCTTAATAGAACTATTCTTATGTTCTTATTTTTTTTTTATAGGATTTTTGGAGCTAATATTTTTATTCTAACACTTTTCTAATGTTTCTAGCCTTATTGTCTCACTCTTTCTAATTACACTCTCTTTTCTTATTGAAATCTATATTAAAAGAGACACATACATACGTGGCTTGGGAGGGACGTTACAATCTCCCCCACTTAAAAGATTCGAGATGTCCTCATCTCGCGAGCTAGGGTAGTATCTAAGTAAATCCTCCTATCTCTTTCAAATTGGTGTCCCCACCACTAGGTAAAAATCCTCTTTTATCTAAACATTGTTCTTAAAGATTCGTTTATTTCATGTGCTTGGCTCATTTTGTTGTGCCTCCAAAAGATCTTTATTATTCTAATTTCATGTATCCATATACCTCTCATATGGTATGAACCTTCGAATTCCTTATTCTATACCCCCATATAATATAGTACTTAACAAATTTTCATGGAAAAATGTAAGGGAATCAATCCTTTACGCAATCTAACCTATGATAGCAATTTCATAATCTTAGTATCATCTTGTAGAATACCTCTATTCATCATGCACATTACTTCACATAAATCTTGCACCAATCCTCTTCTATTTACTCATAGAAATACTTGTTAAATTCGGTTATCTTTAACCCAGCTATGCCTATTTCTTGACCTAATTTTTGCTCTAGCTCATGATTCCTTGTAGCCAAGGGTGGACTTGACGTTCCTCTTGAATTAGGGGACCTCTTCTTGATTAACATGGAAGGACTCATGTCCTTCTCGACACTTTCTATATAAAAACTTTATCATAGTCTCTGGCTATACTTATGGCTTTTGAAATAGAGGATGGTTTCACATTCTTGATGAGGTTATTCAATAGATAGATTAAGCTTCCAAATGAATCGATGGAGAAGAGTTACCTCATCCATCTAGAGCAAATCGGAGAAGTTTAACAAAAGTTTGGTGGTATTCTTTTAGGGTCTTCCTTTCTTGGGTTAGCTCAGAAAATTCATTCATTTTATCCTCTCAAAAATCCTGGAGAGCAAAACCTTTCACGAAGGTGTACTTTCATGGCATCTCATAACTGATTCTAGCTCCAGAGGTTAGATTGACAACAATGCTTATAACTTTCTAGCTCCAATGGTTAGATTGACAACAATGCTTCCAACTAATTTGGCATTTCTTACGATTTTTAGACACGAGCAAGGGTGAGCTTGCTTCTTTCATTGTATCCATTAAAAGTTCAAAACTATCAAATACTTATCATAGCACCACATTTGAAGGCAGTCAGGATTAATACATTTGAGATCTTCATTTCTTGAGAATTACACATCTGGTGCCTTGGGATTGACACATCCAAAGATTATTAGGATTGACATATCTGAGATGATTAGTTTTCTAGTATCTTGGGATTAACACATCTAAGAGCATGATCCTCTGGGAATTACACATCCACCGAAGTTTGTCTGAGATGGGTTCTGGATCATGGATGATCATCCTAGTGTAAAGCATCCAATGGATGGCATTCACACGTCAACTATTCAAATCTTAATGGAGTTATAATCTTAATAATTTATAATATGCAAGTTAATGAGATATCCTAAAAATTTCTCTAAACAAAGTTTCGGTCTATCCTTCTATTCAGTCTCTCACTAGTTTCTTAATTTGATCACCCTATGTTTTCCTCACAAAAGGTTTTCTCCCCAATCTCATTTCTCAAATTTATTGTACAAATATCTTGCGTGTGCACCCCCAAGATACAAGCACAATTTCATAAGATGATTGTCTCAACATGTGAGGATATTCAAATCACTTCTATGGCCAGTAGAGATGATTGATTCGTCCTCATATGATAAACAATCACTTGTTTTAATCCCTTGCTAGTTAACCTTTGAAAAACAAATCCTAGGAACTAAGATCGGCTCTGATACCACTTGTAAGGTTCCCCCCTTCCACAAATAGGGGAAACGCTTAAGATAGTCCACTAAGTCTTATCTTGGGAAAAATTTCCTATTCATCGACACCTTGACCCTGGAGAGATTCAAGGATACGATTCATAGGTAAGACCTAGTTCTATCCCGCAGGGGGAGCGTGGTCTTCTAAAATCAAATCACCCATAGGGTAATTGATCACATAAATTGGGCAACTACTAGTCTTGATTCCTAGAGACAATGCTTTTTTCCTCATCCATGCAAGGCACAGCCGTTGGCCTAGTCTTCTAGAATAGAATTGCTCGAGAACCTATTTATCTAACGTAGGGCTTTCACTTAATATGTTGGAAAGCTACCCGACTAATCGGGTCCACCCGTCCGTAGGATGGTGCCGTCGGGGCATTCCATCCTCCCACTTTCCACCCTACTCACGCGTCAATTTGTTTTCTAATTAATTCTACCACACTGTTTGACATAAACAAACATGTTCCTTAATTAAGGCCCTTTCACAAGGTTTATTAAAACAGCCCTTGCCTTTTTCCACAATACAATAATGCCAAAGATAAGATTTATAAAAACAAAGTTTAAACATGAATCAATTTCATACAAGCCAAACTGGCTCTCTTATTCTTTTCCTTTATACCGCCGATGATCTAGAATTCGGCCTTCCAGCCTCCACATGCTGAGCAAAACCCTACGGGACCATACACCTCATCGTCGGCCGCTGGCGAGGACTCAAGCCGGCCTGTCGCCCTCTCAGGCTCCATCGCTCGATCCTCCCGCCCCTCAGAGGGATGTCTGCGCACTAGGGTGGGCTAATTCACCGCACTAGCCTGGGCCCTCAGAACTAGGCAGCATCACAATCACTTGCCTCAATCGGCAAACCTCATTCTCCCAATGGTATGAGGGATACCATGGGCCAACTCCGGGCCTTACTAACGTCTCCGCCGTCCGGCTATACAAGCACAAGAACGGGGCAGCGTCAAGGCAGGGAGAGTTGTACCTGTACCTTAATTTAACCAAGATAACAATCTATTTACTCACTAAACCATAGGACTACAATCCATGTTACTTTCTTTAGAAAACAATCCTTTTCTCACACAGATTTTAGCATTTCAACTTGAGATTGCGATAAGACATTCTTAATTAAGGCATATGCTGTTGTTTAAAAGAATACAAACTTTAAATGGTAAATCAATCAAATAGATCACTGTTAACAATCAATAGAGAAGCTGGGGCCATACCTCAACCCCTAAGAATGACATATAATTGAAAAACAAAAAATGTATATACCTTATAGAAATTTATCGTTGCCTTTGCTCGTTTATCGTTGCCTTTGCTCGTTAACAAGAGCTTTAGAACATAGAGGCTTCTAATACCTTCTCTTACGATTGAAATCATCCAATCATCTCCAAGATTTATCTCCTCTTACTCATACTGTAACTCTTCTCTCTTTCTAAGATCTATGGTGGCAAAATAGCCTTCTCTTTTACAGGGCTATGGCATACTATTCTTTCTCTAAAAGAAAAGCTATGGAGTTTTGGTCTCTTCCTCCGAAAGACTATAGCAATCTAAGCTTCTTTTCTGAGATATTAGATAAGAATGAAGGGATATATACATCTCAAACTCTAGGATTACCTTGAGGCTACTTGTTGCCTTCTCACAGTTTTCTCTATGTAGAGACCCTGACAGAAACAGCAAACTGTTTCGGCCATAACTCTCTGATAAAAACTCAGAATATGGTCATGTAACCAGTCAAAAGAACGGGAAGGCATCTGGTCTACAAGCCAACGCGGGCAGAATAGGCAAAAACGTCTGTATATAGCCGCAAACGCACCATTTTTTGAAACGCGTTGTTTTTCCACATTTTTAGTATGCATGGACTCTAAAGGTGTAAAATTACTCTAAATATGACCTCTTATCACCTAAAATCGAAATTCTATTTTTGGGGATACTTATCTCTTAATAGAACTATTCTTATGTTCTTATTTTTTTTTTATAGGATTTTTGGAGCTAATATTTTTATTCTAACACTTTTCTAATGTTTCTAGCCTTATTGTCTCACTCTTTCTAATTACACTCTCTTTTCTTATTGAAATCTATATTAAAAGAGACACATACATACGTGGCTTGGGAGGGACGTTACAATCTCCCCCACTTAAAAGATTCGAGATGTCCTCATCTCGCGAGCTAGGGTAGTATCTAAGTAAATCCTCCTATCTCTTTCAAATTGGTGTCCCCACCACTAGGTAAAAATCCTCTTTTATCTAAACATTGTTCTTAAAGATTCGTTTATTTCATGTGCTTGGCTCATTTTGTTGTGCCTCCAAAAGATCTTTATTATTCTAATTTCATGTATCCATATACCTCTCATATGGTATGAACCTTCGAATTCCTTATTCTATACCCCCATATAATATAGTACTTAACAAATTTTCATGGAAAAATGTAAGGGAATCAATCCTTTACGCAATCTAACCTATGATAGCAATTTCATAATCTTAGTATCATCTTGTAGAATACCTCTATTCATCATGCACATTACTTCACATAAATCTTGCACCAATCCTCTTCTATTTACTCATAGAAATACTTGTTAAATTCGGTTATCTTTAACCCAGCTATGCCTATTTCTTGACCTAATTTTTGCTCTAGCTCATGATTCCTTGTAGCCAAGGGTGGACTTGACGTTCCTCTTGAATTAGGGGACCTCTTCTTGATTAACATGGAAGGACTCATGTCCTTCTCGACACTTTCTATATAAAAACTTTATCATAGTCTCTGGCTATACTTATGGCTTTTGAAATAGAGGATGGTTTCACATTCTTGATGAGGTTATTCAATAGATAGATTAAGCTTCCAAATGAATCGATGGAGAAGAGTTACCTCATCCATCTAGAGCAAATCGGAGAAGTTTAACAAAAGTTTGGTGGTATTCTTTTAGGGTCTTCCTTTCTTGGGTTAGCTCAGAAAATTCATTCATTTTATCCTCTCAAAAATCCTGGAGAGCAAAACCTTTCACGAAGGTGTACTTTCATGGCATCTCATAACTGATTCTAGCTCCAGAGGTTAGATTGACAACAATGCTTATAACTTTCTAGCTCCAATGGTTAGATTGACAACAATGCTTCCAACTAATTTGGCATTTCTTACGATTTTTAGACACGAGCAAGGGTGAGCTTGCTTCTTTCATTGTATCCATTAAAAGTTCAAAACTATCAAATACTTATCATAGCACCACATTTGAAGGCAGTCAGGATTAATACATTTGAGATCTTCATTTCTTGAGAATTACACATCTGGTGCCTTGGGATTGACACATCCAAAGATTATTAGGATTGACATATCTGAGATGATTAGTTTTCTAGTATCTTGGGATTAACACATCTAAGAGCATGATCCTCTGGGAATTACACATCCACCGAAGTTTGTCTGAGATGGGTTCTGGATCATGGATGATCATCCTAGTGTAAAGCATCCAATGGATGGCATTCACACGTCAACTATTCAAATCTTAATGGAGTTATAATCTTAATAATTTATAATATGCAAGTTAATGAGATATCCTAAAAATTTCTCTAAACAAAGTTTCGGTCTATCCTTCTATTCAGTCTCTCACTAGTTTCTTAATTTGATCACCCTATGTTTTCCTCACAAAAGGTTTTCTCCCCAATCTCATTTCTCAAATTTATTGTACAAATATCTTGCGTGTGCACCCCCAAGATACAAGCACAATTTCATAAGATGATTGTCTCAACATGTGAGGATATTCAAATCACTTCTATGGCCAGTAGAGATGATTGATTCGTCCTCATATGATAAACAATCACTTGTTTTAATCCCTTGCTAGTTAACCTTTGAAAAACAAATCCTAGGAACTAAGATCGGCTCTGATACCACTTGTAAGGTTCCCCCCTTCCACAAATAGGGGAAACGCTTAAGATAGTCCACTAAGTCTTATCTTGGGAAAAATTTCCTATTCATCGACACCTTGACCCTGGAGAGATTCAAGGATACGATTCATAGGTAAGACCTAGTTCTATCCCGCAGGGGGAGCGTGGTCTTCTAAAATCAAATCACCCATAGGGTAATTGATCACATAAATTGGGCAACTACTAGTCTTGATTCCTAGAGACAATGCTTTTTTCCTCATCCATGCAAGACACAGCCGTTGGCCTAGTCTTCTAGAATAGAATTGCTCGAGAACCTATTTATCTAACGTAGGGCTTTCACTTAATATGTTGGAAAGCTACCCGACTAATCGGGTCCACCCGTCCGTAGGATGGTGCCGTCGGGGCATTCCATCCTCCCACTTTCCACCCTACTCACGCGTCAATTTGTTTTCTAATTAATTCTACCACACTGTTTGACATAAACAAACATGTTCCTTAATTAAGGCCCTTTCACAAGGTTTATTAAAACAGCCCTTGCCTTTTTCCACAATACAATAATGCCAAAGATAAGATTTATAAAAACAAAGTTTAAACATGAATCAATTTCATACAAGCCAAACTGGCTCTCTTATTCTTTTCCTTTATACCGCCGATGATCTAGAATTCGGCCTTCCAGCCTCCACATGCTGAGCAAAACCCTACGGGACCATACACCTCATCGTCGGCCGCTGGCGAGGACTCAAGCCGGCCTGTCGCCCTCTCAGGCTCCATCGCTCGATCCTCCCGCCCCTCAGAGGGATGTCTGCGCACTAGGGTGGGCTAATTCACCGCACTAGCCTGGGCCCTCAGAACTAGGCAGCATCACAATCACTTGCCTCAATCGGCAAACCTCATTCTCCCAATGGTATGAGGGATACCATGGGCCAACTCCGGGCCTTACTAACGTCTCCGCCGTCCGGCTATACAAGCACAAGAACGGGGCAGCGTCAAGGCAGGGAGAGTTGTACCTGTACCTTAATTTAACCAAGATAACAATCTATTTACTCACTAAACCATAGGACTACAATCCATGTTACTTTCTTTAGAAAACAATCCTTTTCTCACACAGATTTTAGCATTTCAACTTGAGATTGCGATAAGACATTCTTAATTAAGGCATATGCTGTTGTTTAAAAGAATACAAACTTTAAATGGTAAATCAATCAAATAGATCACTGTTAACAATCCATAGAGAAGCTGGGGCCATACCTCAACCCCTAAGAATGACATATAATTGAAAAACAAAAAATGTATATACCTTATAGAAATTTATCGTTGCCTTTGCTCGTTTATCGTTGCCTTTGCTCGTTAACAAGAGCTTTAGAACATAGAGGCTTCTAATACCTTCTCTTACGATTGAAATCATCCAATCATCTCCAAGCTTTATCTCCTCTTACTCATACTGTAACTCTTCTCTCTTTCTAAGATCTATGGTGGCAAAATAGCCTTCTCTTTTACAGGGCTATGGCATACTATTCTTTCTCTAAAAGAAAAGCTATGGAGTTTTGGTCTCTTCCTCCGAAAGACTATAGCAATCTAAGCTTCTTTTCTGAGATATTAGATAAGAATGAAGGGATATATACATCTCAAACTCTAGGATTACCTTGAGGCTACTTGTTGCCTTCTCACAGTTTTCTCTATGTAGAGACCCTGACAGAAACAGCAAACTGTTTCGGCCATAACTCTCTGATAAAAACTCAGAATATGGTCATGTAACCAGTCAAAAGAACGGGAAGGCATCTGGTCTACAAGCCAACGCGGGCAGAATAGGCAAAAACGTCTGTATATAGCCGCAAACGCACCATCTTTTGAAACGCGTTGTTTTTCCACATTTTTAGTATGCATGGACTCTAAAGGTGTAAAAGTACTCTAAATATGACCTCTTATCACCTAAAATCGAAATTCTATTTTTGGGGATACTTATCTCTTAATAGAACTATTCTTATGTTCTTATTTTTTTTTTAGGATTTTTGGAGCTAATATTTTTATTCTAACACTTTTCTAATGTTTCTAGCCTTATTGTCTCACTCTTTCTAATTACACTCTCTTTTCTTATTGAAATCTATATTAAAAGAGACACATACATACGTGGCTTGGGAGGGACGTTACAGCATTATACATAAAAGTCTTGTATAAGACATTTTAACTAATGAGAAAAGATAGAATCCCAATCTCACAATTAAGTTTGAGTTTCTTGCTCTTGTGATGGAAGCTTGCTCTTTTTAATTGGTTGCATGCATCCTTCAGGATTGTGTGAGTGAGTGACAAGTTGATTCAAGTTCTCTTCTCCCTCTCTCCTTCTCTTCCCTTCTTTCCCATGCTCTCAATCACTGAGGCATTGAAGTAGAGGCTAAGATTTCCATATCTCTCACTCTCTTTTCTCCCCACCCATTCACAAAGCTCTCTTGTAGTGACACTGTACTTGCATATTCACTAAGGTCCTATCTACATGCAAAATCTCTAAAAACGATGTGCACACATGTTCTCTTCTTTGCACGCACATTCAAATATATGCACGTTCTCTTCTACACACACACACACATTCACTTCTATGCATGCACGTTCTCTTCCACACACGCACATTCACTTCTATGTGTGCACTTTCCCAAATGCACATTTACATTGTTTTGCCTCATACACGCACATTCCCAAGAATGGCCTATGAATGTACATACCAACTTGAGTATGTAAATTCCCATGAAAAACCTATATAAGCTAGGGGCCCTCCTGTCATTTTCCACTATTCACTCTCTAGCTAGCCAAACTCTTGCCATTTGTATTCAAAAATGCTCCACACCTTTGCCTCGTACAAGCATGTTTCCAAGAATGGCCTATGAATGTACATACCAACATACCAACCTGTGTATATACATTCCCTGTGCCCTCCTCTCATTTTCCACTATTCACTCTCTAGCTAGCCATACTTTTGCCATTTGTATTCAGAAACCCTCCACACCCTCATAGTCCTCTATAGTGTTCTGCCCATTCCTCTCCCCCACCACCATCATCATGGTGGCAGCAGCAATAGGTGCATCAAAGACCTCATCTAACATAGTGTTGCTTAAACCCACCAAGAAGAGGAAGGCCACAAAAGTCCAAAGCTTTTGGATATGAAATGGCTACTACCGACTTCACCCCACCACTAGGAAATGAGCTGCTTTGAGAAGTTAGAGGCTATATAATCCATAGCAAGATCTAGTCAAAGAACAAGGCAAAGCACAAGCTCACCTATCATGCTCAAGAATTCTACCCCATAGAAAAGAGGCCAAAGGTGATGGAGCAAATGGACAGTTGATAGGTTGGTAACTCTTTTAACTTGGGGGTTGGACCTTAGTACATGCTTCAGATTCATTTCTTCTTATGACACACATCTCAGCATTGGCATTATTAGAGATTCCATTGGAGCTAACTTAACCTTGGGGCCTTGACCTTGGATGCTATTTCTAAGATGCCTTACACTTGCCCAAAGCCGTCAAACCCTATCAGAAGCTGTAACACCAATCCTGCCAACATTTTCAGATCTTCCAAGATCCTCACCAAAGTCTTCTACTATGCCATAGGTACTACGCCACAGGTTAGGAAGAGCTCCCCAAACCATATAGCTACCAAGGTGCTGCCATCGCAAGCAAGCCTCTTCCATAGCATGGCCCTCTGGCTCCCTCCCCCATAGACTCCCCTCAACCCAAAAGCTAAGAATGGATCATGAAGTTGCCGCTGCTGCTACAAATTCTTTTGCAAAGTTCTTGGAGACAAACTTGATGGACACCCCCACATAGCAGCATGTAGCTGAGGCAAGTGGTAGAGCCAAGCCCCTAAAGAGCATGCCCAGTAAAGATGCCCCTCTACCAAAAATTTTACCATGGTAGAAGGTACCTAAAGTTTTTCGGGTGTGCAATTCACTTCCATGATAGCTGATTATCTAGTTCATATGAAGCTACATAGAATATCACAGAGACACACGAGGCAGATCCAGGAAGGCCACCCCAACTCATCTCATAGCTTCTCATCATAGGCCATCTTTAACTCTCAGGGCTTCCTTTCAGAATTCCCTTGCAGCCTTTAGTTCCATGATTGATAACCTTGTTGACCACATGATTGAGTTCATGACAAGACAAAAAGAGCAAGCAAACGCAGCCCAACAAGCACCAAGTCAAATGTGCCCAGTTGGAAACACAAGGGAATGCCGCAATTGCACTAAATGAACATCTGTAGTAGGGATCTCAAAGTTGACTCACCTACAACATGAGTTGGATATGTTGCACACAAAAGTTGAGGGAGTTAGAGCAACAAGGGAACAAACTTAAGAGGAGCTAGAGCAGCAAGGGCACATACTCAAGAGGAGCTCACATAGGCAACCACTAAGACAATGGCACAAAATAAGCAAAAGCTCATGGATGAAGTCAACAAAAAAACTTTCAAAACATAGAAAGAACTTCAGGAGAGACATAGATGCAAAAGATAGAACCATTTCCAAGATAGAGCCCCACTGGAGCAACAAATCATAGACATTAAATCCCGATCACACTAGAATCAGGTCACGCAATAATTCTTTTCTTCGAGAACACCATCTCCTTTCATAGAGTCCTCCACCATCTTATGCTCACTCACCATGTCCTCTACCTCAACTTTCAATCCTGGTGTAGAGTCCTCGCTTTCTCCAATTGCCTGTTAGAGGGCAATTACATTGAGCTCTTTGTTCCCAAATACCTTTTCCCCTCAACAACCCTATCAATGCCATCAAATGGATGTGCACAATGGTTGGCGCCCACACACAGACATCTTACATTAGAGGGTGGCATCGTCTACAAATGCATTAGCATATTGGTGTTGTATCATGAGATCTAGAAGTGACTACAGCTCATGAGGTAAAGCCATCCAGTGCCATTTATTTGACACTATTTTTTATGATGAATATGTGGAGACCCATGAATTTTATAGATCCATGAGACTATTGGCCACTATGAAGGAAGAGGAGGAGAACACTAGTGACACTGCCAAGGGACAAGGACAATGATGATGCATCACACAACAAAGTCAGTGAGATTATGCTAGTGGCCTAAGTGAGGCTCCCTAGGACCCTTGCCCACCTGGCCCCTCTTAATATGCACCCACTCTAGATGCTTTCACCAAAGGAAAAGCCAAAGAATTTCATGCCCAACCCTCAACATAAGCTCCCCCTCCTGTCACCTCCATCTCGGCACCTACCACTCCAACCAAGATTACACCCCCAGACTCTCCAATGCCACCATCCCCCCTTGTGTCTCCTCCCAAACCATTCCCACCACTTATACCTTTACAAGACGTCCTAAATGGACTAACCAAGGCCTACATTTTGCAAGCCGACCACGCCCTAATTGATCCCAAATGCATCATACTCTTCATTGGGAGTGTTAGAAGAAGGAAAAATCTAGTCACCCCCATTGGAGAACAGGAACAAATGTTACCCCTTAACCACCATTCAACTCAATTGCATTGACATTGATAGAGCCATTAGAATACTCAAACAGAGGTTGCACCCTAATCGCATACCAGATATATCAACAGGATCAATGATTGGAGACATTTATTGATCAAAGTTTTTCTGGCAAAGAAGTTCAACCAATAGTCAAGAGCTCATCATCATAAGAGGAACCAAGGGAGTATGGTAGTTGCCCTACCATCCCTAAGCCAAATATTAGTGGAAAGAATACTACTATACTCCCAGGTACCTCAGAGTCAGCCCAATCTATTTCCCAATTGAGCAACGATACACTTGGGACCTCTTTGAGAAAGAGCTGGAGAAGAACCCGAATTTGCAATTCAACTTTCCTTGGATCTCTCAACTCGACCACCCCTCCTTCTCCATGAAGATTGGATGCTACATAATTTCATCCTCCACGATTATGATAAGGTGCCTGACCCTGACATAGTCATCACTATTTGCTTTTTTTTCCTCATCATTGTTCTGCTAGTGAAGTTTCTAGAATGGCATGCTTTTGATGATGTGATGAAAGTCTACAGGGCATGGCCTTCGATATCAACAAAGCCCCTACTCTACGATAGATACTCGCTAACTACAAGCGAGTACAATGGATGCAAGGCTGGAGGATGTTCACATTCAAAGATATGTTTAAAACCACCTTCTAGACATCCTATAAGGTATTCCACCACACCACCTAGTACACGAAGTCCCATTTTGACTTCTACTGGAACTTAAGTGGCTTCTACCATTGACTCCCATGGAGTTTCACTACCAATCTTGAGGACGAAACCATGATTAGGGTGGGGGTGTGTTAACTACATTAGCTAAAATTACTCTCAATGTGAGAACATTTTTGAGCCATATTTTGTGTACCATGCAATGTGCTTCATGTAAATGATTATAGCTCCAAGCTTAGGATTTGTGTAATGCCAGAAGATAGTGATGAATACCAAGCGTACAACTTGTGTAATGCTAGTAGTGTATATTTAGACTAAGAAATTAGCCTATACTAGCTTTTAGACCCCCAGGCATTACTTGAGCGTACATATAACTATTATATATAAGACATTTTGACTAATGAGAAAAGAAGAATCCCATTCTCACAATTGAGTTTGAGTTTCTTGCTCTTGTTATGAAGCTTTGCCTATATCCTCTCTTTTCTTGGTTACATGCTTGTTGAGGATTGTGTGGGTGAGTGATGCTGTGTTAATTCAAGTTGTCTTCCCTCTCTCCTCCTCTTCCCTTCTCCCCCATTCTCTCACTCATACCGAGGCACTGAAGTAGAGGTTGAACTTTCCATAGCTCTACTGCTCTTTGCTCCTCACCCATTTGCAAAGCTCCCTTGTAGTGACAACAAGAGGGAGGCAAGGTGGAGGACCATAGCTTTCCACAAGAGAGGGTTGCTCTATACTAAGAGTGGATAGAGGTGCCCTTGCAATCTTCCTCTTCCTCTCTCTATGTTACAAGGCTCAAATTGGTGAATTGATAACATAACACAGGTACCTCACCCACATTAAGAAGAAGGTACCCATCCCAAAACAAATGAAAACGAAGGAGGGTACCATCCCAAAACAAATGAAAAATGTTAAAGAAATAAGTAAAAGAGTCCAAGAAAGAAATGGGAGGAAAGCAGATATACAAGAAAGCAAAAGTGATGGAGAACTATGAAGGATAGAGTCCCCATGGAAGCCAATTCTAATCATGTAAGTGATTATGCTTTCTAGGTACATCCTAGGATGGAGGGGCCATGGTGGGTGAAAACATGGTCCATGGTACGGCCCATCATCGGGATCATTAATAATCAGAACACCATGGCCCAACACGGCACTTGCATATTCACTAATAGATGCATCTGTACGTTCTCTTTTGTGCATGCATGTTCCCACATTTCATTTGTGTATGCACATTCACTTCTGTGCATGCACATTCTCGTCTATGCATGCACATGCATGTTCTCTTCTGTACATGCACATTCACTTCTGCATATGCACATTCCCATGTTTCATGTGCACCCGCATGTTCTCTTATGTGCTCATGCACATTCACCTTTGCACTACACGCATGTTCAATGTTACGAACGTGTGTACGCCGTTCTACATATGCACATTCCTAGGCAAAACCTATATAAGCTAGGGACCCTCCTCTCATTTTCTCCTATTCACTCTCTCGCTAGCCAAACTCTTGCCATTTTTATTCAGAAATCCTCCACACCCTCGTAGCCCTCTACAATGCTCTTCACGTTCCTCTCCCCCACCATCATCATGGTAGGTAGCAGTAAGTGCATCAAACTTCATATGACACAGTGTTGTTCACACCAACAACCAAGAAGAGGAAGGCCACAAAAGTCCACAAGCTTTTGGAATACCAAGTGGCTACTACTGCCCACTGACTTCTCCCCACTAGAAGTAGAGCTACTTCAATAAGTTGAAGGGGATATGATCCACAAAAGGATCCAGTCTGAGAAGGTGGAGCACAAGATCACCTATCACACTCATGAATGCTACTAGTTAGCAAAGAGGCTAAAGGTCATGGAGCATATGGACAAACTTAGAGTTGGCAACTCTTCGGACTTGGGGGCTAGACCTTAGCACATGCTTCAGATTCATTTCTTCTTATGACACATCTCAGCATTGGCACTGTCAGATTCCACAGGAGCTAACTTGACCCTGGATGATGTCTAAGATGCCTTGCACCTGTCGATAGTTACCGAATCCTATCAAAAACTTAGTGGTGCACAAGCAGTCAAAGATACTATCAGAGGCCCAACAAGGATGTAGAGTGAAGTGGGAAGATATTTTTTGCCCTGACCTAGCTAGAGTTCTCTCCATGCTTATACCAATCTCAAGTGGACCAATAGATATAGTAGATGCAACCTCTCCCTACTCGCTCACCTAAAGCAAGGATTTCCACTGAACTGGGCAGATCATTTCCACCATGAGCTCTATAGCGTCTACACCAACCCCTGCAAACAAGTTTGGAAACCTTGCCCACAAGTTTGGAGTTTGGAGGACACCAAACCTATCGGTAAGTTTAGAGTTTCCATGATCCTCACCAAAATCCTCTACTATTCCACAGGTTAGGAAGAGCTCTTGAACTATACAGCTCTACCAAGGTGCTGCCACCCCAAGCAAGCCTCTTCCATAGCATGGCCCTCTAGCTCCCTCCCCCACAGACTCCCCTCAACCCAAAAATCTTGAAGCAGCTACCATAGATTCTTTTGCAAAAAATTTGGAGAAAAACTTAATGGAAATCCCCACACAGTAGATGGCTGCTGAGGCAAGTGGTAGCCAAGCCCCCAAAGAGCATGCCCAGTCAAAAGGCCCCTTTACTATAAAGTTTTCCATGGTAGAAGAGGTACCTGAAGGTGTCCGGTATGCATTCCACTTCCACGATGGTAGCCGATTCTCTAGTTTATATGAAACCACGCATAATATCAAAGAGACATACAAGTGCATCCAAGAAGGCCATCTCACCTCAGGTCAGTAACAGCTTCTCACAGGTAGATCTAAGAATGCCACCTCAGCTATTAGCTTCTCGCAGGCCATCTTCAACTCTCAAGGCCTCCTTTCGAGACTTCCCACCACAACCTTTAGTTCCATGGTCCACAACCTTGTTGGCCACATGACTGAGTTTATGGTGAGACAGAAAGAGAAAGCAGACGCAACCCAACAAGCACACCTAGCAACTTCCAACGGGAAACACAGAGGAACATGGCAATTGCACTAAGTGACCAGATGTGCAGGAGCTGGATGTGTTGCACACATAAGTTGAGGAAGCTAGAGCAGCAAGGGCACCGACCCAAGAGGATCTCACATGGGGCAATTTCTACACTGAGACAATGGCACAAAATAGGCAAAAGCTCGTGTGGATGAAGTCAGCAACAAACTTTCTGAGCATGAAAATGACTTCCAAAGAAATATAGATGCAAAAGTTAGAACCATTGCCCAGCTGAAGTATCAAATCATAGACATGAGAGCCCGGTCACACAGCCGCAGCAAGTCACTTGCTTACTGACGACGTCGAGAAGATGGTTGGCATCATATAATGCAGCCACAAACCTTGTGCAGACCTCACCATCCCTCCCCAGCCACTTTATCGCATCCTTGAGCTGCAGTACCGAAGCTTCTAGGTCAATCTTCTCCAACATTACATCTACATCAAGACGAGGACATCCACCTTCCCAACCATCCTCTCGAAGGTGCCATGGGCCTCCCAACCCACCTTAGTCATGTTGTGCTTCCAGGACACCATCTCTTTCAAAGAGCCCTCCACCATCTTCCACCTCCCTCCACCTTAGTCATGAGTAGAAGAGACCACGAGCCACTCGTGCATACACTCATGGGTGAACAACCTGTATGGTGATGTCTCTACCTTCTGTAGGCCAAATATATATTGACATGCTCCTACGTACCTCAGAGTCAGTCCAATGTATTTCCCAATCAAATGAACCTCTTCAAGAAAGAGCTAGAGAAAACCTAAAGTTGCAATTCAACTTTCCTTGGATCCCTCCACCACGACCACCCCTCCATCAAGACTAGATGCTTCGCACAATGCGCAAGTTCATCAAGGATTATGATGAGGTGCCTAACCCTGACATAGTCTTCACTATTCACTTTTTTCACCTCATCATTATTCTATTGTGGTGGAGTTTCCAAAATGGCACGCTTTTGATGAGAGCCTATAGTGCATGGCCTTCAACATCAACCAAGGCCCTACTCTACAATAGATACTCATCTACTACAAGCGAGTACAATGGATATGCAAGGCTGGAGGATGCTCACATTCTTGAAGATATGTTCTGGAGGATGCTCACATTCTTGAAGATATGTTCAAAACTACCCTCTGGACATCCTACAAGGCATTCCACTGCACCACCCAGACATGAAGTCCCGTTTCGGCTTCTACTGGAACTTCAAGGCTTCTACCATTGACTCCCATGGAGCTTCACTGTCGATTCTAAGGACGGAACCGTGATTGAGGCATTGAAGTAGAGGTTGAGCTTTCCATAGCGCTCTCTCTCTCTCTCTCTCTCAGTGCCGCATTTGCAAAGCTTTCTTGTAGTGACAACAAGGGAGGCAAGATTGAGAAGCCTAGCTCTCCACAAGAGAGAGTTGCTCTACTAAGAGTGCCTAGAAGTGCAAAGCCGGCAAGACCCTTGCATTCTTCCTCTTCTTTTATCTATCTTGCAAGGCTCAATTGTTCTCAAATCAATGAACACATTCTAAGTACAATAGACACAGCAAGGAACTTACATCCTCCTACTATGCTCATCTCTTCTCCTCTAACTATTCCTACAAGTTTGATAACTCTTCAACAACACTCTGACACTTTAGATTTGATGAAATCGAGAAAAAAAAAGTTACCTTTAACTAAGCCAAGTAATTGGCGAAAACTTAGAAAAGTTCTATTAGTATCAAAAGTAGAGTAACTGTACTTTCAACCTGAGAGAATGGATGTGAATGGATGTAAATGGATGTGATATGATATGAATGGATGTGATATGACGTGAATAGATGTGAATGGATGTAGGACGATGTGAATGGATCCTTACTGAAAAAGGGGCTGGTTGAACCTCCTTGATGCCCTTCCCTACATGTCTGTTTTGCCAAAATGTTCACTCTAGAACCTCCGTCCCAACTAATCGGCTAGAGATGCTTACTAATATACTTCTTACACCATATTGGTCACCTACCCTCTGACTCTTCTCTACTCCTCCCATACAAGTGGTTTTTTCTAGATTTTGATTCAATCACAGATTTCTTTGACCTTGTGACAACCAACATTGTAGTCATTGCTTCCTCTTCCAGAGGTTGTATGTGTACCACGTTGAGACTCCTCAGATTTAGATTCAATCACATGTTTCATTGACCGTGTGATAGCTAGCACTATGGTCTATGTTTCCTCTTCTAAAGGCTGTATCTATATCAATTGGTTTTTCTTAGCCTTCTCACATTCTGATTCAATTACAGGTTTCATTGACCTTGTGATAGCCAGCACTATGGTCACTTCTTCCTCTTTCAGAGGTTATATCTATACCACATTGACTTGCATTTCCTGCTCCCTTTCCTCCTTGCAACTCATGTTCATGTTGGTGCTGCTTTATCCATATCTAACACTCATATTTCATGTGTCCCTTTACTTTGCAATAATAACACTATATTCTTCCTAGGGATTGTATTCTTCCTAGGGATTGTTCATCTAACCTTTTCCTCGACCACCTCCATTGTTCTATCATCTAGGTGCTAGGGCTACTGGCTAAACAGAGGCAACTACATTGATGGTTATGGCTACTGGTGATATATTTTGAATGTTCTACGTGCCACATTTGTAAAGGTCTTACATATGCCACGACTCATTTTATATTCTTCCTCTTCAAGTGGCCCTGATTTTGGCACAAAGAGCAAAACATGCCCTTTTTGAAGTCCAGGCTACTAGGAGATTTCGTGCCACCTATGGCCAACTTGTTTAGCTGTTATAAGGTCTTCCATTCCAACCACCTTGTCTACTTTCCAAACTTTCTTGCCACTCTCGGGCTTCTTTTACTCAACACCCAACTCTTCATCTAAGCTATCTTCCTGTGTGTTACCATCTTCGGGCTCATTGTCAAAAGAGTCATGCTTTGTCTTCTTCTTCTTTCTGTCTCTCTAGAACACACATATAATTACCCTAATGCTAGTGCGAACAAGGACTAAAATAAAACTATTTAAACTAAGTAACTTTTAATCACTCCATTTATTAGGGTTTCTAATTGCTTACTGTGAGCCAACCTAGGCGGCTTAAGCAAAAAGAAAACTCCATGTTTGCAACTTAAGATAATTGACAGACGTGATTAAACAAATTATACACTAATTGAAGCAAACATCATAATTGCAGACTAATTGTACACTAATTCAAACAAACATCGTAATCTCATTGCATATATGCTCGAAAAGAGCTTGTTATAAGTGAGCCCAAAGGCCTGCTTTTGTAGCATTAGGAAAATATCCATTCGACCCTTGCTAGCCCCAAGAGACACGACTCTTACTAGGATCCAAGGGGTATTCTAAGAGCCACCTTTGACTAAATTCAACTCATCCATGATCAGACATGTGAAGAATCTTTTGGATGAGACGCACCAAGGTAAGATCAGACAACATCTTTTGGATGAGCAGCACCAGTTCTTTGATGTGGTTGGCCACTACATCCATATTGTGAACCTACCCCATCTAGCTTTGGGATCTTCAAGTGACACATCCATTTGGGAGAGGTATTCCAAGATGGTCTCACCGAGCATACATCGAGCACCATATGTAGCACGTGCATAAGGCCTATGAGCACGTCAACGACAATGATGATGCGGCAGCAGAGTATGCCTTCCATGAGATTTTGGAAACCCTCCTAGCAAAGAGATATATCAAATCATTGGGAGTAGATAACACCCCAACCTCATTCAGCCCACCACAGGCCAAGTAGACCAATTTAGGATGCCACAGCGCTTCCAAATTCATTGCTCTACAGGGGATCATAATATCATGCGAAAATTGTTTGATGACAGCAATCATCCAACTCACAGTTCCCATAAGAAAAAAAAACTCCTAAAGAACCATTTGAGTTATCCCTGGACCACTTGATCCAAGAGCACACAGCTAACATCAACTTATCGAGACTAAGAGGCCCCAGCTCTTCCAAGAGGTATCCACGGACCACTCGATCCAAGAGCACACGGCTACCCCTTCCATTTCCATTTTCACACCTCCCATTTCCACTTCCACATTTCAATTTAATGGTTTTATTATTTATTACAAGGTATTGTGGTATTCATGTGAACCCTATCATCACAACTGTATAAATGTCTTTCCTAAGGTTTAGGGTCACTAATTGCATGGACGACTATAATGTTTCTAACCCATTGGATTTATATGTTCCTCTTCTTGCAAGCTACCACATAGAAGAGCCTAGCACCAAACTAGTAAAAACTGAGGGGTGGACTACAATACGATTCTCTCCTTCTTATCTACTATAGCTAATGGCTTAGAATCTTCTAACTCACGTGTTCACCACTCCTGCGTAAATCCAAGATCTGAACTCTATAGTTAATCCATGTCTAGTAACATGGGTGAACAAGCGAACCTAAAAATTCTCAAACTCTATTGAAATTTGAATTGTGAAGGAATTTTTGAGCTACAAACACAAGTTGATTTGAAAGGTTTAATCATTTATTAGAAGGTATTTTAGTCTTCATGTTAACCATGTCGAACCGCCATAAAAACCAGAACAAACATCATTGATGCGCCTCCTCTTCAGTTCTACAAGTCAAACAGATGAGAAACCCATAACACACAGAAGCCACGAGTTCTACAACTTAGTTTTGTGTTAATGCAAAATTGGTGCCCTTCTGATGGCAATCAAAACCTGCTTCCACTACCACAACAGAAATGATCTGTATCAGAATGTGCATGATCGTACATCTACTGGGCAAATGGATTGTACAATTACTGGGCGACTGCTATCATTTGATCGCCAGCCAGTCAATATTGAAATTAAAACGAAACACAGAGTAAAGCCTAATATGGTCGAAGTCTTGAATTCTCTCTCACAGCTACTTGCAAGTTCTGATTCTTCATGGTAGATATAAACCCTGCAAGATTCAAAGAAAATCTTGTTACTAACCACATGCATAGAACTAGATTCTGATACTCAGAAACCTCCCTTTCACAGGAGGATAGATAAGAGGGCATTTGATATAGGTATCTTCTCCACACACAACCCACACGCACACGCACACGCACACACCCACAGCTGCGTGTGCCCAAAAATTTCTTTGATACTCAGCACAACACTAGGGACTGACTATACACAACATTTAGATAACTTGAACTACCACCTTGGCTGTAGTTGAAGGCAACCCACCATAACTTTGAACTGAAAGGCCTTTTCTGACCAAGACACTATTTGTGAAAGGTGCAGCCCAATTTAAGGTGGTCCTACATCGGTTTACACAATCTTCACCATAGCAGCTTAGTAATCAGCAAGTAGAATCCGTCTAAAACAGGCTGTATGCTGTACAAGGCAAGCCACAAGAGTTGTGTAGGGGTATCCCAGCCTTTGAATTGCTTGCATCCTGAGAGCCTCATGCTGTTTCAGCATTCTCTCTCTCAAAAAAGATGCACCCTCATCGTGTAGAGACCCCTCCGTCATATAAATTATCAAAGACTTATCCAACCTTGCTACTTTTGAATGATAGACCATGATCGACATCCCTCTTAGTTAAATCTGACTCCTTTTTCAAGGGTGAATTCTTCAACCTCTCCTGTTCTGCCTCTCTTTCTGCTTTCTTTCGCTCAATCTCAGCAAATTTGCAGTTGTCAGCATGTGCCCGCTTGAACATGACCACAAAGTTGAGTAGTATAGAAACAACTGCAACACAAAAAGGGAAAGGAAAAGGCCATCACTAGTAGACATTCAAGAAAGGTATGTTATAAATTAATCTAGTACCCTCCATGCTGACACAAAGCAACGAAGAACATGAGAGGAAGCCTCACATAGCATTCAAACATATTAGCTGCTAGGAAAAGCCAACTTTACAGTGCTTGCAGTAGTAATTTATCTGTGTGTGTGTGTGCAGGACCAGGATCATTATTTGTTCGAGAGAGATTTCATTATCTTCCAGGACGGATTCAGCCTCCTCACACAGGTCATGCAGTATTGAGGACCAGAGATGTTTAGACACGTACTTGCTGGAGATTCATCGTCACAGAGAGGTATTGCTGAGGCACAACTCCAAGAAACAGCCAGTGAGGTGCCTGCCAGACATCTATCACAGATTCCTTTGGTTTAAAGCCACCAACTATAGTGGCCTGACAGATACAGAAACATGACCAGCCTGGTCCAAGACAGCCTACACAGATGCATGATCCTCTGCCTCCACGTACACAGGGTTGGGAAGGCTGAACTCTTGTCAGCACCATGCACTGCCAAACGTATGTCATGTCTGGTGAACACTCCCAGCCACTGCAGGGGAGGAGTGTCTAGGATCAGGGTAAGCCACTCCAGGGGGGTGGAAGAGTTGATGTCAAGGCTAAGTCTGTCCCTGCCGCATATCCCAGCAAGGCTCCTTACCTGGGCCTCTTGGGGAAGTTGTCTGAAAAGAAACCAATCCCCGAGGGACTGCATTGGGCCCATGCTCAGAGCTCCCCGTCACTACTGAGCATGAGAGATCCCTTCTCAGAGCCAGATGCCCCAAACCTCACAGGCCTCCTCTCTTCACCCAGCAGCTACAGATCCACGATCTTCTTCAACGAAATTGCGAGCTACAATCACAAAGGGGAGATGCTATGGCCGCTTTGCATTCTATTCTGTAGGAGGATGGTATCAGTGTATGATCACACATTGTCATCATGTAGCATCACATGGGCACTTAAGCTTATGTAGCTAATGTCATCATCATGGAGACCTTATACTGCCTTTTTGGTCTAATACACAATCTGGGTCTTTTAAAGATGTTAATACTCCCAGGTGGTGGGGTGGTTTGACATGTATGGCCTCCATATGGACCGCCTCCTTCCTTTTCAGTATCACAAAGGCCAAACATCCTTTCAGCGATCAGATCTGCACTGGCCAAGGATGGTATCATTGTAAGCTGGTTGTTGCAAGGCTCCCTCTCACACACTGCCCTGCGCTCATATAGCAGTCATAGGCAGCAGTTGTTTTTCAGGCAAATCTAAGCTGGCCTTCCCTGAGACTGGATTGAGTCTTGGCATTGCACAATGGCATCATAAACAAGATTTCAATTGCGTAAGCATAAGCTGCTCTGAGCTAACTTAAGCATGCAGTCATGAGCCCATCTAGACACATACTTTCTGCCCAAACTATCCAGTGTTATTGATGATCCTATGAATTCCTACAGAAGTACGCTGCAGCTGGAACCTGCTATTCTTTGAGAAACAGAGAATGTGGTACCTTGTTCAAATGGGCAACGTGCAGGATCTTCACCAAAATATTGTGCCAATGCATCAGCGTTTCTCCCCTGTAAATCAGAGTTGAGAACATCACCATCTTTTTCCATAAATGCACCAAGTTAGTGAAGACATGCAGGCCGTCATAGAGATAGTATACCACTTCAGAATACAAGAATGTGAGTGAGCGCACATCAGCCTCCGCCATATTGAGAAAGCTTTTCAAGTTCTGCATAAACATGACAAATAGAAGTCATCAGATAGAATCTTATATAACTGCATTGCAGATGTGATTTGTCATATGAACATTGAAAATGGCCAAACCTTTTGAAAACCTTCGGACACAGAACCATCATTCTCTGAAGCTGTGAGCTCCTGCTCTACCTTTCCCAAACTTTTGCTCACTGCTTGCATCTCTTCAGCGAGAAATTTCAATTGAACCTGGTGAGAGGAATGCATGTTTTTAAGCCAGCTTTGACACACAACTGCCAGCAGAGAACACATTGTCAAACCAAGCTACATCACATACGTAATCAGTCTTACCTTGGATGCCTCTTCCAAGTGAGCAAGGTCCTTGTGAAAGTCCAGCAGCTCTGGTAGCTTATCAGATAATACCTGGCAACAAGTTGAACAAATCACGTGTGTGCCAATATCCCATACAGAATAGCAGGAAACGCTTTCTGCATTATCAACAAGAGAGAAGAAAACAAGTGTCAGCAGAATTCGTCCACTGCTATCTCACACTGTTGTCATGTTTCCACGCAGGATTGTCACTCATATTTGACTTGGTACCATGAGGTACAGTCACACCTTAGATCAGGTCACCCACTTTAGCTCACAAATCCTCAATTTAGGCACCTTCCTGCCCATAACTTTGAAGTTGCATTGGGACTCTGGGCTTCTTGGAGCAAACAAAACCACCAGCTCTTCATGACTGCAATGAGCATAGAACAGCATGCCTCATCTCCTACTATGATGTTGAGACAAATTGCAGATTGTCCAGTGCTCCCAATGCAGATGCCCCTTGGGGAACCATTAAGGAAAGTGTTTTAATGCCTTGTGGGCTATTTGGCTGAAGTAGAAGCATGCATGGCTCAATGTTGGCTGTGAATGTGATTCATTTCTTTCGATTCTTGTATATAATTATCACAGGCCATGACACTTAGACATGAAATTTGCCGTGCGCTCTCATGGGGCTGAACCCCCACAGATACTGAGTTTCAAATCAAAATTCATACTTTCTGCCAACAATTAAGATGTGCACTTTTGAAGGCATGAATAAAAGTTCTTGAAAACATGGGATACTCTTCTTAAGAACCAACTTGTGTTGTTGACTCCTGACTCTTGACTCTTGGAGTTGAGCAATTTCTATCAAGATCACAGGTAGGGGAGCCCGGAAGCAGGCTGATACAGGTGGCTAAGGCTCATGGTTAATAATACCATCAAATCAGTACTCTTTTGAGATGCATGGCTGAGTATGATAAGTTCTGCCTGTGATTTAGAAAAGCACAGGTGCTCCCCTTTCTCAGACCATCGATCTTAGTGAACAGAACGTCACCTTCTAACCGGAACACTCATCATCTCTCAGCTGGTCTGACTTCCCTTGGCTAATTTGACCGCCTTCTACCATCTGGCTTCTTTGATTGAATGGCCTTCAGAAAAAGGCTAGTTTAGTCTGCTCAGAATCTCCTTCAGCTCTTTGCCTCTCCCTCTCATTTCATGTTCTCTTCCCCTGCCTTTCCCTCCTAATCCTTTGCTGCTCTGGGTCCATGGCGACTCCCTGGCCATAGAACCTTCCCTGCCTTACCTGCCATATGGCTCCTCCCTTTTTGCATGCCATGTGGAAATGGGCTCGTGCCAAACTGTCTTGAGCCTATTTCCTTATTATATGTTTATTAGGATTATATATTAAGTATAATGGAATTAGATTAAAATTACATTAAAGGGACATTAAAGGGACTAAGGTAGAGCTTAAACCAATACAAGTGAAAAGCTCAACTACATGCCTACCTTGAAATTTTGCGAATTCATAAAAGCATATAAGATTTGTAGACATGTATCCAATGAATAGCTGGTAAAAATGCCTGAGAGGGGCCACCACATTTCTGGCCCCTTGTGTGGTATATTGTGTATGTGCATAGCATCTCTATCAGCCTATTGCATGTCTTGGATTTAAATTCCAATTTCCATGCCTAAGGGCAGCACACTTCATTTCACACTCATATAACCACCATGACTTACCATCTTTGTCCCACTACACACAGTCTTTCTCCAAGTATTGAGAACCTTGGCTCTTGAAACTACCATAAAAAAGTTCAGGAGATGGAAGTGTTTGGGCCAGATTGAAAAACCATGTGACAGTGTGAAAAAAGGAAGGCGGCAGGTTGAGGGAAGCATAAGTGACCAGCAGACGTGTCACCTCAAAAGGACACTCCAAGGCATTTCACTAGCTGCCAGTCTTGAAAATCGGATAAGGGTAACGAACTAGTTTTTACCTTTTCAAATCCGGAAGGTGTTACATCCTTGGCATGGATTCGCTAAGCGTTATGGTTGATATTCTACAGCTCATGCAAATAACATAGGTACACAGTTGGCTATTGGAGAGTTAGTTAAAAATCCCATGAAAACAGGGATTATTAATAGGCATTGGCTGCTATATAAGTGGGTGGGTGTGCACATAGATGAGTGTGGAGCCAGTGTGGGGGTCCAGATCTGGTCGAGCAGGGAACTTTTGGTAGCACTAGCACCTCCTTAAGCACCGTAGACACATATTCTTCAGAAGTCCTTTTGATGCTTATGATGAAATGCAGTGGATGGGGGTTGCGAATTGCAATTACATAATTTTGAGCTCCTTTCCTTTGTAATCTGTATTAAGCTATTACAAACTCTATTCCCTCGCAGGTCCCAGCTTTCCAATGCTTAGAACTTTTTGCTCAAATGCTTACTTCATTCAACCTCAAGAAATACACAGAAGAACATCATGCACTCACTTACCTTGCACAAATAGTGCATCAGTGTCATCTTGTTGTTCCTTGCACGAGTGTCAGTAAGTTTCAACAGGCTGTCCAGTTTAAATCCGATAGCAGAGCCTAATAAGTTGCACAATGAAGATAGCAAAGAATTTGTAAGAATCTGAAAGGAAGTTCTCAAACTCATTTTCCAACAACCAAGCATGGAGCCCAAAAGGTTTTTTAAAAAGCAACAAAACCAGTAGGAACTTGAAAATCCAATCTTTAAGGCTGTATTATTTTATGATAATCTAGCTTCACAATCCAAACATTGAAAATTTCTTACTTGCAAAGAAGCATTGCCCGAACACACCAAAATAAGAAGGAAAATGCATGGATGTGGCTTGAGCCACAAGAATGCTCTAACTTAAGTAAAGTAGTAACAAATGCATGAAAATGTGTAGGGGTGCATTATGCAGAAGCCTAGGTCAGAAAAGACATAGAAGCATGCTTCAGAATAGACATAGACACAAATGCACAGTTCTCCCTTTCTTCTCCTCCCCACTCTGACTTGCAGTTCACTTGCTGACAGGGCATTTGCCCATATCAACTCTCTCCAATTTCCTCCCCCTTCACCATAACTTTGAACTGGTGAGCACCATAACCAAACTCTTCTTTAAAGATACAAACACAGTATGCAGGTCTCTTTTGATCATTGTAATGAAACCAGGAAAATCCAAGTACCTCGGGCAGTTCCTTGATTCAAGGCATTCCCTAGAGAAAGAATGGTCTGCATGATTTGCCGTAGTTTGAGAGACTCCCTAACCTGCCAAAGGCAGCAACTTATCAATTCAAAACTCGTCTTCTTCAGCAGTGTCCTGTTGCAGGAAGCAGCTTCATATGTTACCTCTTTAGAAGCATTGTTCACAATGTTCAAGCCTCTTCGCAAATCTCCAACCTACACTTGCCATACTTTAGAAAATGCAATATACATTACCAAGTACTATCAAATGATGATGTTTCCGATCAACATAGAAATGTGAGAGCTCTCTTCTGACCTGGGTTGCAAACTGTAACTTGAATGAAAAAACCCGCAGCTTTGATTCCACTCTTGGCACTTTCATCATCTCTAAAAAGAACTGCATAATCCAAAGAAGCCAACAACTTCACTTTCCAAACTTGCAAGAAAGCACACTTTAATCAAAAAGAATAGCACTAACTCTCTAACTTATTAAGAGGGAGGTGATGAGGGAAAAAGAGGAGAAGGGTGTCGCATCTACAAAAAAGCGCAGTGACTTAGCATTCTGGAATTTCACCTGCTCACACTTCCCCAACATCTCCCTGTCTCCAGTATAACCCTGTGCAGCAAGCATTAAAAACATCATTATGAGCTGTGGGGAAGGCATAGCATAGATCACTTCTTAAGTAGAGAATTAATGATGAAACAAAGCTCAATATGCAAACGTAAAGGGTGCACTGTATGAATCTCAGAAAGGATTCTGGAGACATTCAGTTTACCTTTATGATGGTAAGTAGAGACTGAAGATGTGGTACTACTGTGCTATGAGTGTGTGACCAGAGATAGATGAGACAACGGAAGACTTGCACACACAAGTACACCTAATCTAACTTGTATTATACACAGCAAAACTGGAATACAAATAGTTTCTTTACAAAACTATGTCCCAAAAGGTGACAAATCTACTTTCAGCCCAGACCCGTGCTCCACGGCACAAACGCTGGCTGATTTGTGATCCCTACAGTTCCCTTGATGCTTCTGCTCCTCTCTCCAGGACTGTCAGATATGCACATGAATATCCAGTGCATGCTTATATAGTCAAGGCTTAACCACGTCGTCCTCTAGGACTGATCCACAACTGGTAAAAATGCCCATGACTGAGCAAAATGCCAGGAAAAATGCCCAAACTGCTGTCGCCCTGAAGGTACCCACGACTGCATTGATGGTATTTTTCCCCACATGTGGCTGCTGCCCAATTTCTATGCCTGGCCGACTACTGCTCTGATGGTCACCTGCCACGTGGCACCTGGGCTGGCTGCACCTGCCCATGGGTTGCCCATACAAGTAAGGTGTGTCACAGAGGACCGCTATAAAGCTGCAAATGCTAAAAGCTTAGAAAAATTGGTGACATTGCTTTGCTAAGTAGGCTGCCAGTTATTCCTTACAAACGTGTTCCATTTGTTGAAGCCACCTAGTTGGTGATTAGCAAAACGTTGTCATAAGCTATCTAGACTCAAGTGACCACCCTATTATCCCAACACTTTCTAATCCCCGAAAAGTTTCAGAAAACATTTAAGCTTGGGACAAACCACAATATAGAATTTTTAAGTAGCGGCAACAACAAGCAGAGCTCCCACTGCCCCTTCGGACATTCTGCACTTAAAATCAGTTGGCACATGCATCTAAATTAGCAAGGCCTTCCTTTTAGACCACTTACTCAACAACTCCAATGGCATGGTAGCCTGTTGCTCTGACAAACTTGAGCACAAGTTTATGGATGCAAATCACCCACCATGCAGAATACAGGGCTCTTTGACCAGATTAAAAGGTGAAAGAATTGGCATGATATCAAGTTGCACAAGCCCAGGCAGCCAGGCAACGTGCAACTCAAATGGGACTTCAGTGCCACTTTCCTGTGGGCTGCACCTCTGGCATAAGAACATCCTTGGAACCCTTCACTAAGAGTTACCCTAGGATATGTTATAAATCTACGCTTCCACCACAGATTGGACCAACCCTATACTGGCTCATGTTTGAAAGCCCCCTGTTAAGAGGAGAAACCATGTCTGCACAGCACTGTCTCAAGAAACCCGATCTACCACCGGTAGATGAACACATGGGTAACTGGCATAGTTGTCAAAGTCTGGTGTTGGCAAGGTCCTGACCCCGTTCTCCAAGAGAAACCCTTGCCAAACCTGTTGAGACATTTGCATCCTAACTTGCCACCAATGCTCTCCAATGTCATTGATAGAGTACTAGCAAATATTCAAAGAGAGCTTACAGGCGAGGGTTGAGCTTCTCAAGACCATGAATATCAACAAAAACAATATCAACACACGATCATGTGACCTGAGAATTCAGGTACTTTCTAGCTAAACTGTCTACTGTGAGTTGAATGAACTTGTAACATCAACATATAATGACTTCGTAAATGGATCAGTTATTTTGAAATAAAAAATTTATCAGTTAGTGACCAGAAAAAACGAACCTTCAGCAGGTCCATTTCCTCCTTCGTAGGGCAGAACTTTATCAGGTTCTCAACTTGATCAACATCTAATATGGATCCATCCAAAGCCAAAATAGCACTCTGTGACCAAACAACCCATGGTTGTAATCAGAATATGGTAATTGCTACACAAAAGACAGGCAAATCCCAGATCCCATACCAAGCACCCACGAACAGGTTCTTAAGATGCATTGTTAGCATGCTCTCGTCACAAGCCCTATGGTCAATTCAACAAGCTACAGATTGACAGTGCAGAGGCACATTACTTTAAACGATAGCAATGCTGTGTGCAATTCATACACACTAAAGTCTTAACAGAGTATTTGTACCATCTACCCCTAGGGCCTACGGCCCCACGGCACATTCTTAGTCACAAGTGTGTTCACCCAATTATAGTCAATCAAGGCAGTTACATCACATTCATCATAGACATTAGACAAAAACTTCAAATGGACCATCTTTATTAAAAACTTGACTTTTAAGGCACTTCACATTCTTGTGATGCATTTTTATATCAACATCCACCTCTGAGGACATTAAAAAATCATCTACTCATCACCATTGCCTCCGTTCATCTCCAAATCTAAAACACGCTTGTGAATCCCCTAAAGCTCTATTGTACAAGACATTGCCCACAGTATAAGAACAGGTGAATTGAACTGTAAAAGATGGAAGAGGGAAAGTTAGATTACCAACACATCTGGCAGGGGCATCTTGACCTTGGTAAGCATAATCTCACAGTTATTCGCCCTCCGCATATCAATCTGCAATCAGCAAGCCAACCTTCAATAAAGCAAATCGCTCCATTTTGGATTAATCAAATTGTCGTGCGCATCATCCATGTGAGTACCACCTCGACATGCTTCCTACTTGCAGGCTGCAGCTGCCTCTTAGGCAAGATTAGGACATCATCACTCGTATCTCTCTTCCCTATGTGTATGACAGATCATTTAGATTGAAGTTAATCTAGTTTGCTTAGCATTAATCGTGTATTTCTTCCACCATTAGCATTCATGTTACAAGCAGTGCATGCAATAAATTAAGGCTGCGTTTCTGAATAAGCAACCAAATTAGTATTTTCATTTTAGCATCTCCAACCAATTTCATGCATGAGCATTAGGCTTCTATACATAGGTCTTGCATATGGCATGTAGCTAAAGTCTAGGTAGACAACCAGCCCTTTAGATTTGCAATTATTTCGAAGGAGGCAATTTAAGTTTTGTGCAAGATCTAGGCATGGAAACAAATTTCTTCAAGGCTTTGCCTACAGAGCACTTGATAGTTTGGGAGTAGGTTCTCAAGAAACAAATCCTAGGCACAAGAAGCTACCAAGCAAGGACTCGACTAGGGTGAGACTGTTAGCGTTCATGGGGCCATGATGGAGCATGTGCAAAGAGAGTGAGGATCAAGCCATGACTATGGTAGATGGAGGATAACCATGGTGAGTGTGTGTGTGGAGAGAGAGGGAGATAATAGCAAACACAAGAGAAATATGTTACACAACTCAAATGATACTCTTGTAATTAGAGAATCTCCCAAGTACGTGCTTTTACAGGCATCAAGCCTTATCTTCTGACCTGGACTTTAATAAGGGATGTTCACACCCATAGTGTAATTCCACCAATCGGTGTAGAATGTTTGGGCTGAACACCATGCTAATCAATACACTTAAATACACCAAGATTTATTGGACAACAAGTACAATACAAGATGTAATTTGCTGAATTGACAAGAGACACCATGAGCCGAAACGACCAGCCCCTCCCTCAAATAATGTTTATGGGAGAATAAGTACATAGTGTCATGGGCATTTCTGACTAGATTTCCATACCAATGGATATGAATATAGTATTGCAAACAATATAGTTGTTGGTAAAGATCTGCAACTCACACTACCCTCTTAAGTGCCCATGTTCCCGACCTTCTCCTCTCTATTGTTCCACCAACACACGGTAGAAACAATCTGCAAGAGAGCTTGTAGGACAAGAGAACACTACACTCTCAAGTGCCCATGTTCCCTACCATCTCCTCTCTATTGTTCCACAAACACACGGTAGAAACAATCTGCAAGAGAGCTTGTAGGACAAGAGAACACTACACAAGGTATGTGACCAAGGAGTCTTGCTCCTCCATAATTGAGCATTAAAGCTTACCAATTGCAGGTAGAGTCGATGACTAGCGGAAGTCTTCGCGATGGAAGCGTCTCAAGTGTTGAAATCTTCAATCTGTCACAATTCTTCACGACAAAAGTCTTCAATTGGATGAAGGAAACCCTGGGAAAGCTTCCCCGATGATTTAACTTGAGAAAGAAAGGCTGAAATTAGGGTTTTCAGCCAAAAGACTAGAAATTAAAGCAAAAATAAAGACTATTTTGCTGAATTTCAGTCATTGGGAGTGTGTGGGCTGAAAACACTCTTGGAAGCTTGGATAACACGTTAGCAAGCTTGGATATGGTGTTGGGAAAGAGAAAGTGCAAAAAATACAGCCAAAGAGCCTCATGAAGAAGGGCACCAACTTCTAGAGGGAAGGAAGAGAGAGCTGATGAGATGTCCACCCTGGGTGTCAAGGAGAGAGGAAAAGTAAGATGGGATTCAAGCTAGGATGGACACATGGCTGGTTGCTCTCTTTGAACAAAGGGGATAAGGTCTAGGCGGTGGGCAATGAGCTTTGTCCACCTCGAGACATCAATGTGTGCAAACACAGGACTAGTCATAATTTATAAGTGAGTTTTGGTCGCCCAAAACTTAATAAAGTCTATACACACTCACTTATAAATTAATGCTAGTTTCTAAGGCTAGGTTTTCACCAAAACTTACCACCTGTCACATGCCATATAGCCATGTCAGCAAACAGTTCACACGCATGGTTCACGGGTGAGCGCCCCTCACCCTAAACTATGCATTGGTCAAGCAAGCATGAAAACAGCATGCAAATTCAATTTGCAAGCAAGCACATAAAGATGCTATGCAATGCATAAATTGTATACCTTCATAAGGTCAGAAAAATCTGAACTTACGAATTGAGAGATTTGAGAAAGAAATAATAGTGAAGAAGAACAAAGATAAAAACAAAGCATTTGAAAGATCAAAAATAAATAAACTAACAAACCTAGCTACTAAGGAGAGGAAATCAAAAGATAATATCAAACTAAGACTTTTAATTAAGACATTAACTAAAAAAACAAAAAAACAAAAACAAAAACAAACAAACAAAAAAACAAAACAAAACAAAACATAAAAACCAAAAAAACAAAAAAAAAACAAAACATAAAAACAAAAAGCAAAATAGCAAAACAGAGAACTGTAAACTCTAGACCTAAAGTACTAAGAGCCACAACCAAACATTAAGCTAAACTTTAAAAAATACTTCGAATCAAGAGTGCAACCATTAACTCCAATGTTTGTCCAAACAAGAAGTGTAGGTTCATCAACTCTATCATGCATAGCGTGGACAATAAGCTATGACATCCCTACTCACGTCATCAGTGCCCAAGAGTAGGACAATCCCCATTCATGAGACGATACAAAATAGACATGTTGCAAACAAGTACACGAGGTACCAGACCCAATGGAACACCAATCCTTCAAGCATTTTCGGACATGTACACACAGGCACAAGTCCCAACGAAAAGCCAAGTCCACAGTTGTCAGAATGCACAACGAAAATGAAGATAACTATTGTAGAGAGCAATACACAGATAAAAGAGAAAGAAAGCTAGTGTAACTCTGCTACATACACGAATAAATCTCGGAATACACAATGGAGAGTGTGGGGGGACAAGGTGTTGGGGTAAAGGCATTATGCCCACCCTTATAGTGTGTACTAGCCCATAAGTTTTATAGTACATAGTACACTTAGTACTTTTAATGTACTAAGTGCACTATGTGTACTAGTGCAAATATACATGTGTGATAGGGGAGTCACACACTCATACTGTGAGTTGACTTATCCCCACGTCTCTCTCTCTCTCTCCCTTCTTCTCTGTGTGTATGTCTCCCACATGAAACCCTAACTCTCTCCCTTCAACTGGTATCAAAGCTGGTCTCTCCTAGAGGGAATTGCCTGCTGGACTGCCTAGACCTGCCCGCCTTCGAGCTACTGTGGATGGACCTGTGTTCACCTTCGAAATCTGCTCTGGACGGACTTGCTTGTGTTTGCTTGTGAAATCCTGCCTCTCGTCGCTGCACAGTGGGCCGGACAACCTGGAAGAGCTGCTGGATAAACAAGTGGTAGCGGGCGGCAGCAAGAAGCCGGCGAGCGAGGAGGAAGGACAGCGGCGCCTCACCAGCACGCGCAGGGAGGCCCTCACTCTCTACAGGGAAATTCGTACCCAACGTGTTGTGAAGATCACATAGAACTCCTCCACCTGTGCCTTGCGCAGAAGCCCGCCTGTACTGCCACCGAAGATTGGTGACGGAGTGTCTGGCTTAAGCTGCGGTGGTGTGAAGCCCACAGGCGCCTCCTCCGTTTCCACCGTCATGGTGAGACGAGAAGAGAAGGCAAAGGTAGCCTGCTGAGGCAGCTTTACCTGGCCGCCTACGGCGGTTGACTGACGCCAGGATAAGGCGGCGGACGAGAGAGCTGGGGCAGAGGTCATGAATGCCTTTAGCCACTGCACAAACTGCGCAGCCCAACTACACGGGTCTGGTCAGCTTCTCGACTACTGCACGTGAGCCGTCTTGCTGCACTTTCCATAACTCTGCTGTCGCCACTACCTGCCAGCTCATAGCCAGGCCCCCCTAATCAGCGCTGCCTGTCTACGCCAACCTGCACCAGTTCCTGCCCACCTATCTACGCCAACTTCACATGCTGGACAATCAGCAGCATCAGCACACAGTCAGCAAATACGACGCCCCCTCCTTTTCTGCAACAGAAATCAGAAATTCTCAGAGGTATTTGCTTCAATTTTTGGGATTTACATGTCCATTATCATCAATTGAGCAGGTACAGGTCCTAATGGCTCAGATTTGAGCACAATTGGCAACAATTGGGTGACATTGGTCACATTTCGGGTCAATTTGCAGGAAATTGGGTGTCAACATTTGGGGCTTTTGATGTAATTGTGCCATTGGGCATTCATACATGCTGTGTGATGTGAGCAATCTCACATTCGGGGCTAAATTGCAGGAAATTGGAGTGTAAATCAAAGGGCTTTTGTGCCAATTGGGTTGATTTGCATGCAGGCACTGGCATTTGATGCTTTGGGCAATGTGTTGATGCCTGTCAAGCACTCAATGTGCCAGTAAATCAAGGGGCTTTTATGTATTGGATGTATAAGTGGCCAAGGGGAAGCATTGTGAAGAATCTGGATGCCTTCATGTGCATTAATGTACCATTCATGATCAGAAATTGATCTTGAATCAAGGGGCTTTTCAAGATTTTATGCTTGTTGAGCTTGGCAAAGCAGTAGGGAAGACTTTTATGCCTTGAACCCTCAGAAATCCACTTGCAGTCAAGGGGCTTTTGCTCAATTTCTGTCCGGGACTGTTGTATGCAATGGTGAGGACTATCAAGGTCTGATTTTCACTCATTTGGACAGCCAGGAGAGCATTTATTGCTACTGTACTTGCTGGTACAAATTTGGTACAACTTTGTACAAGTTTTGGCATGGCTGTACATTGATTTGAGTGAGGAAAAGGCTCATTTTCAACTGCTGTACTTGCCGGTACAAATTTGGTACATCATTGGTGAGCCCTTAGTACTGTTGTATAGTATTTTGGAAGGGGAACAGAGCACATCTACTAAGGTGCTGTCATAAATCTGCAGCAACCAGATTTTGGTGATTTTATCACATTCAGTGGGAGGAGAGTTGCATTCGTGCTTCCGCAATGGGAGATAAAATTTGGGAGAACAACTGTGAGCACTTTGTGTGCTTTTGGTGCAGTATTTGCACATCTTGCAGGGAGTCAGGCATTGACAAAGGTTGCATATTGCTATGGCAACCACAGGTGAGAGCTCTTCATTGCTTCACATCAAGAAGCTTGAAGGCTCACATAATTATGACATTTGGCAAACCCAGTGCTATAATGTGTTGCTCCAGAAGAAGCAGCACAAGCCCATCAAAGAAAGGGGTGTAATGCCCGCTTCTCTTACTGCTGAAGAATGGGAAGATATGGATGATCTGGCAAGATCCACCATCATGTTGTCTGTGTCAGACACTTTACTTTTCAGCATACGTGAAGAGAAGACAGCTTGGGGAATGTGGCAAAGATTGCAGGACTTGTATGCCCAACAAAGTGCCTCAAGCAAAGTGTATTGGTTGAAGAAACTCATAGGTCTTCAAATGAAGGAAGGGGCGTCTATGACAGCCCATCTAAATGAGTTTAATGGTGTTGTCAGCCAGGTCATCAATCAAAAGTTGGCAATGGACGATGAGTTCAAAGCCATCTTTCTCTTATGCACTTTGCCAGAGAGTTGGGACACATTCAGGACAGCCACTAGCAATTCAAATGCTATGCTGTCATATGCAGATGTGGAGGGTGCTCTCCTTCAAGAGGAGATGAACAAGAAGAACAACTCTGTTGGAAAGTCCAATGCAATGAATGCACGTGGGAGATCCCAGCAAAGGGGTAAAAGCCAAGAACGGGGAAGGAGCAAGTCCCGCTCCAAAAAGGACTTGGAATGCCATTATTGTGGCAAGAAGGGACATCTCAAAAAGCAATGCTACAAATGGAAGAATGATCAAAAGGAAAAGGGCAAAGGAAAAGACAAAGACAAAGATGAAGCCAAAGATGCAAAGTCAAAGGGCAAAAGTGGAGTCAAGATTGAAGAAATCAATGTGTCACATGCAGGTGACAGTGAGGATGAAGCATAGTCACAAGGGACGGGGGACGGTGACGGGGGACGGGGACGGGACGGGGGACGGCCATAAGTAGGGAACGGGGACGGGGGAGGGAACGGCACTCAAAAAATAATTTTTTTTAAAAATTTTCTACTCTGCACTTATTCTACTTTGGAAGCACATCAAAATGAGCACAAATTTACACTAAAATGCTAAGATTTTGAGTCAAAGATAATAATTAAGTAGATACAAAATGAGTCATGACTCAAGAGTCAGGACTCAGGAGCCTTAAGGAGGCAAAATACAAGGACGGACTCAAATGAGTCAATGACAAAAAAGTGCTGAAGACTAGAGGCTAGAGGCTAGAGCTAAGTAGTAAGGCCCATGAATCATGATCCATGAATGATCATCCACGTGAAGTGCTCGCCTCATGGTCATGGGTAGCTTGTGCGGCTGCCAAAGAAGCATCAAGCTCATCCTCAGTCTCATCCTCACTGGCATGCTGCTCCTGCACCTCATCCTCCCGTTGCTCTTCTTGTTGACTCATCTCCCACTCGGTGAAGGAATCTGCCTTCTTGGTCATGCTCTTGCAAAGCATTCGCAAGTTCGCGCTGACGAAGACAAGGTCATTGGCACGCTCTACCCCGAGTCGGTTCCTCTTCCTAGAGGCAATGTGGCTGTAGGTACTCCAAAGTTGCTCCAAGCAAGAGGAGCTGACGGCCTGGCTAAGTATGCGGATGGCAAGCTGCTGCAGCTCCGGTCCATCTGAACCAAAGTCCTCCCACCATAGAGCAGCACCAACTTTGGAGCAGTCAACCTGTGCATCATGACAGCCATAGGAGCCATGAAACGACCTGTACATCGAAAGCTGGTCCCTGATCTTGCGCCTAACCGATGCATCAGGCACAAGACGATCCAAGATGATCCTCCATCCAGCGCTCACCTCCCGGTCGCTCTCCTGCTTGTTGCCTTGGAATTCTGGGTCCACCACATAAGCTGCTGCATGCAATGGAGAGTAGTAGGAATTCCACCTTCCTAGACACAAGGCATGGATCTCCTCGTATCTGTCTTCGTCAGGCACGAAGTCTTTCAACTTCTCTATCATGCGATCCATGGCCTCGTAGACCTTGCCTATGCATGGCTGCATAGCGTCTACAATCCTCAACAGGTGGACTATGGGCCTCACCATAGCATCTGTGGTCTTCACACGCTCCCACCAAGAGGCGTCATCCGCCCGTAGCCTACACTCTTGGCCAGTGTTTGTATGGGACTCTTGCATGGCGACAAACTCGTCGCTAAGGAAAAGCCCCCTCAAAGCACCACTACAATCCTTCAACCGGCCCAACATGAGAAAGTTGTAGGCGAACCGGGTGTCGGAATATTTGAGAAGAGAGAGACAGGACCTCTTGTTGAACTCATGCCGAAGTCTTTGGTGGTTGAGGACAAAGGAGACCATGGTGTTGGCCTCCTCAATGAGCGGGCTGATCCATGGTAATGCCCCGATGTCCTTGAGGAGGTTGTTTAGGCAATGAGCCATACAAAAGGACACCGTGACATGTCCATACATACCTTGGAGAATAGCTCCCGCCGCCCTATTGGAAGGCTCCCCATCTGCAACAAAGCCGACTACATGCTCGGGGCCAACGATCTCCATGGTGGTAGCCCACTCCGCCGCAAGCACATCCGCGCTCTTCCCAGTGCCGGATGCATCATGAGATGAGATGAAGTACATCTCTCCACGGGAATATGCAACCATGCCGTGAATACTCCTCTTGCGGGTGTCACTCCATCCATCCACAATGAGGGAGACTCCGTTCCTCTCCCATTGCCGCTTTGTGTTGTCGGCCGCTTGCTTTACAATGCGCTTCTCCTTGTCGAGCAATGTAGTGCGCAAGCTCTCGGATGAGGGGGGCGTATAGGTTGAGCCATACTCCCCAATCTTCTTAACCATTACCTTGAAGTATTCCGACCTATTCAAGAAAGTAATTTACTAATGAGAAGGAGACTAGGATGATGAAAACATGAATGATGAATTGGCAATGATCGATTGCACTTACCTAGCCGCTTGAAAGGCAATGTGGTCGTGGAAGAAGAAGCGGGCCACCGCCATATCCACCTCCTCCTTCAATTTGGGGTTCCAATTCTCCCCAAGTGTAGATTGTCGCCGTGGGCCACGTAATGATTGAGAGGCCGTGGAGATGGAGGGTGCCGGTGTCGTGGATGGAGTAACATTCCGACTTGATGGCGAAGGTGATGGTGTGCATGATCCCGATCCACCACATGACTCCATGGTAGAGGCTTGAGTTCCTCTCCCCATCGTCGCGGGATCCACGGCCACTCGTGGTGTCCTTCTTGTCGCTTCGACCGCTTCGTAGACGCTAAGCTTGTCAAGAAGTTCCCGTCTCTTCTCGGGCGTGACATTCGTGCAAAACCTCACCTCATGCCCACTCTCATGCAAGAGGTGGGCTCGCACTTTGTCGGCGCCACCCGTTCGCCGGTACGGGCAAAGCTTGCATACCCATGGCCGAGAACCGCCTCCATGAACGGATGTGGTGTAGTTTACCTCCTCCCACCATGTCCATCCCGTTGTCCTTCTACGAGAAGCCCCGGCACGTGAGGAGGATGCCATGGTTGAAGATGGCTTGCCGCTTGACTCTTGAGCCTTGAGGAGTGAGAGAGAGAGAGAGAGAGAGAGCCTTGAGGAATGAGAGAGAGAGAGAGAGAGAGAGAGAGAGAGAGAGAGCCTAGAGGCTTGGAAGTTGGAAGAGTCAAGACTCAAGAGGCTTGAGGGAGAGGTGAGAGCCTAGGCCCTAGAGCTTGGAACTTGGAAGTTGGAAGAGACTCGAGAGAACTTGAGAAGATTCAAGAAGCTTGAGCAATGAGCAATGAACTTGTGTGTGGCAGCTTGTAGCCTTGTAGAGGTGGGCTCTTATATAGATAGGCAAGAGAGAGAGAGGGCCAAGGCCCAACAGCCATAAACGGCTAGTAGAGCCCAAGCCCAACAGCCATAAACGGCTAGTAGAGCCCAAGCCCAACAGCCATAAACGGCTACAGTGGGGCAGGCACGCGGCACGCAGGCGCAACGGCCAGAAACGGGCGCAACGGCCAGAAACGGGCAGGCGCAACGGCTATCTGCCGTCCCCCGACAGCCGTCCCCCGTCCCTACGCCGTCCCCTGCGCCGTCCCCGGTTTGAAACGCCAGACAGGGGACGTCCGTCCGTCCCCGTCCGTCCCCCTCCCTGCGCCGTCCCGTGTCGGCGTCCCCGCGTTCCTAGGCGCCGTCCCCGCCGTCCCCTGTGACTATGGGATGAAGTCCTATTCACATCTTCACTTGATGCCCATTCACTCCTTGCAGGAGATGGTCATGGTATGCACTCGTGGATCATTGATTCAGGTGCCTCCTTTCATGTCACAGGTTGCAGAGACTTGTTTGTCAGGTATACTGCTGGCAATGAAGGAGTAGTTTATTTGGGTGACAACCATGCATGCCAGATTCTTGGCAGAGGTGATGTGAGGCTTGTGTTTTCAGATGGCTCAGAGCTTATGCTCCATGATGTCAGGCATGTGCCTGAGATCAAGAAGAACCTGCTTTCTACTGGACAGCTTGATGATGCTGATTATGTTACCACATTTGGTCGTGGAAAGTGGAAGATTAGTAAGGGCTCACTGGTTGTTGCCAGAGGCTTTAAGGTGGACACTCTTTACTTCATGCATGCTGGTGTTTGTCACCATGTTAATGTAAATGCAACCAAGCTGCCGGAAATCTCTCTATGGCATAGCCGGTTGGGACACATGAGTGTCAAAGGAATGGAGCAATTGTCTCGTTTTGGTTACTTGCCTTCTCTAAAGTTCTCAAGTTTTCAGTTTTGTGAGCATTGTATATATGGCAGGCAACTCCAGTGCCCCCACAAGAAAGCTCTTGGACAGAAAGATGCTCAGTTAGAGCTTGTGCATACAGATGTATGTGAGATGCCTCAGCTTTCTTTGGGAGGGGAAAAATATTTTGTGTCTTTTATTGATGAGGCCACACGCAAGGTGTGGGTTTATCCTCTTCGTTTTGAAGAGTGATACATTCTCAGTGTTTGAGAAGTTTGTTGCTCATGTTGAGAATCAAACTGGCAAAACACTAAAGGCTTTGCTTTCCGACAATGGTGGAGAGTATATGTCCAAACAGTTTCACGACTTTTGTGATGCTAAAGGCATCAAGAGGGAGCTCTCTACTCCTCATGATCCTCCACAAAACGGTACAGCAGAGAGGATGAACAGGACCATTCTGGAGAAGGTCCATTCTATGTTGTCACATGCTGCGTTACCTCATGGTTTTTGGGCTGAAGCTGTTATGACAACCGTTCATCTTATAAACAGGTCACCTAACACGAGGCTTGGTGGGAAAGTGCCAGAGGAAGTATGGACAGGGAAGCCTCCGTCCTACAAGCACTTGAGAGTGTTTGGTTGTGTTGCGTACGTGCAAATACGTAGGGAAATACGCACCAAACTTGATCCTAAGTCTCACAAATGCATATTCCTAGGATATGGTGACAGAGGTGAAATGGGGTATAGACTTTGGGATCCAGTGAATAGAAAGATAATACGCAGCAATGATGTCATTTTTGATGAAACATGCATGTATAAGGAGCCTGCAAGGCAACAGGAGCCTGGCAGAGTCATCTTTGATGATGATGGACATCATGGACAACAACCAAGGGCTGTAAATCAGCCATTACAGCATCAAAACCAGCCCTTAAATGGTGCTGAAAATGGTCCAAATGGACAGCCAAAGATGGCAGAAGATATCCCACAGTTAGAGGAGATACCGGGCATGATCTTTCAACCTTATGGCATGGAACAGGAGCCACCAATAGGTGATATGCAGGCTGGACAGCAACCTGCAAATGATGGTCATTGGGTACGGAGGTCCACAAGACCCTCCAGACCCCCTGACAGGTTTGTTCCAGGGGTTGACTACTTGATGCTCACTGACTGTGGGGAGCCCTCATGTTATAAGGAAGCTTTACAGAGAGCAAACAAGGCTCTTTGGGAGCGTGCTATGAAGTCAGAGATGGATTCTCTGCACAAAAATGGAACATGGAAGTTGGTGCATTTACCTACAGGCAAGAAGGTTTTGCCATGCAAGTGGCTTTACAGGCTCAAAGTTGCACCTGATGCAAAGCCAAGATACAAAGCCAGGTTAGTGGCTAAGGGCTTCAAGCAGGAATATGGTGTGGACTTTGATGAGATCTTCTCTCCAGTGGTCAAAATGACCACACTTAGAGCTGTATTAGCTTTGGTTGCTCATGATGATCTGGATTTGATTCAGATGGATGCGAAGACTGCTTTTCTTCACGGTGATCTCCATGAGGAGATATATATGCAACAGCCAGAGGGTTATGCAGTGAATGGAAAGGAGAAGCTTGTATGCAAGCTGAAAAAGAGTCTTTATGGGGTCAAACAAGCACCAAGGGAATGGTATCATAAATTTAATACATTCATGAAATCCCAGGATTTCAGGAGGAGTGACATAGATCACTGCTTATACACCAAGAAAGCTTTGGATGGCAGTCTATTGATCCTCATCTTGTGTGTTGATGATATGTTGATTGCCGGGAAATCTCGTAAAGAGATGGATGCCTTGAAGAAGAGGCTACATCAGACCTTTGATATGAAGGATTTGGGTGATGCAAATCACATTTTGGGTATGCGGATACTTCGGGACAAAAATCAGCATGTGGTGTATTTGTCTCAGAAGGAATACATTGGCAAAGTATTGCAGAGGTTCAATATGGAAGGGGGGAAGAAGACTAGTACTCCTTTGCCTCCATATGTGAAACTCAGTGCTATGGACAACCCACAGTCGGATAGTGACAGGGCTGATATGGCCAAGATTCCGTATGCTTCAGCTTGTGGCAGTCTCATGTATGCCATGGTTGCTACTAGGCCAGACATTGCATTTGCAGTGGGAGTGGTTACTAGATACATGGCCAACCCTGGCAAGAAGCATTGGAAAGCAGTGAAAGGTGTCATGAGATACCTCAAGGGCACACAGGATATGTGCATCTGCTTTGGCAAACAGGATGCATTAGTGCATGGTTACACGGATTCGGATTATGCCGGTCATCTAGATAACCGGAGGTCTACTACCGGTTATGTGTTTACATTCACAGGAGGTGCTATGTCATGGATATCCAGGATGCAGAAGTGCACTGCCTTATCTACTACAGAGGCCGAGTATATTGCAGCCACAGAGGCTTGCAAGGAGGCATTATGGCTATCTCGGTTAGTGGTTGATTTGGGTTCTACAGGGATATTCCATTGTTGCATTGTGACAATCAGAGTGCCATCCACTTGGCAAAGAACCCTGTCTTTCATGCAAAGACAAAGCATGTGGATGTGAAGTATCACTTCATCAGAGAGGTGATAGAGAACAAGCTGATTCAGCTTGTCAAGATTCATACGGATGACAACCCGGCTGATCTGTTGACAAAGAGTTTGCCTCCAGAGCGGTTTGCTCATTGCAGACACTTGATGGGCATTGGATGAGGCCAGTTTCAGCCTTGATATGGCCTTGTATACTATCATGTACATGCTGATTTTTTCTTTTCCTTCATTTAAGGGCACTTTGCCTTTAAGTGGGAGGTTGTTGGGGTAAAGGCATTATGCCCACCCTTATAGTGTGTACTAGCCCATAAGTTTTATAGTACATAGTACACTTAGTACTTTTAATGTACTAAGTGCACTATGTGTACTAGTGCAAATATACATGTGATATAGGGGAGTCACACACTCATAGTACATACTGTGAGTTGACTTATCTCCACATGTCTCTCTCTCTCTCTCTCTCTCTCTCCCTTCTTCTCTGTGTGTGTGTCTCCCACATGAAACCCTAACTCTCTCCCTTCACAAGGGGCCATTTTATATGGCCCCAAGCTGCTGGTCGGCCAGTCCAGAACAGACCGACAACAGCTAGATACTCACGACCAGCACAACTTGTGCTCACGACCAGTAGTTGGCAAGGGCTGCACAGCAAGTCGGGTATCAAACAACCAGTCGGCCAGCAAAAGGAGACAGTCGACAATCCTCCCACACCCAAAAAAATGAGAAAAAATACATGGAAGGAGAAAAAATCGAGAAACACCAAAACTGGGCGGGCACACCGACATAGTGTATAGACAGGAGATGACTGCTAACACCCCCTCTCAGCTCCTGGATGTGGAACCAACCCCAAGGAGCTGAAGGGCCACCAGAGCATAGCCTGAGGTAGAGACTTCGTGAAGAGGTCCGCCGCATTGTCCTCCGTCAAACAATAAAGAAGCAAGATGTCACCAGCCAAGATCTTCTCACGAACAAAGTGATATTGTATCTCTATGTGGTTGGTCTGGGCATGGAAGACCGGGTTCCGAGCTCTCGTTATCGCACTAGATGACCGTGGGCTCCTTCTGTGGAAACCCAATCTCGCCAAGCAACCACCACAGCCACACAACCTCTCAAGCAGCACCACAAGTAGCCCGGTACTCTGCCTTTGTCGACGACAAGGCAATAGTTGGTTGCCTCTTGCTGCTCCATGAGCCGAGGGAAAAACTGTAGCCTGATGTAGATCTCCTCGTGTTTCAATCTCCTCCCCAATCTGAGTCACTACAACCTTAGAGTCGAACTCGTTCCTTCGTTTCACCTCCACTGGTGTAGAAGAGTCCAAGATCCTTCGTACCCTGCAAATACCGCAAGATCCACAATCTTGTGTCCCAATGAACTTCAGATCAATGAACCACCAGCTTCCGGTACAGAGAGGCATCAACCGGCTCACAAGGATCGTTTACTGTAAGCTTCGTATTCGGGTCCATCAGCGACGTGACAGGATTGCAGTTCTCCATCGCAAAGACCTCAAGCAACTCATGGACATACCGCTGCTGAGAGACAAAGAACCCCCTCTGGGTCTACCAAATCTCCAACCCCAAGAAGAAGTGGAGTAAGCCTAAATCGGTCATCTCAAACTCCTTTGACAAGGCAGCCTTCGTCACTGCAATGTGCTACATATAACCGCCGGTGAGAATGAGGTCATCCACATAAAGGATGATCAATGTGACCATACCGCATTCTCGAAAGAGATATAGGTTGGGATCTGCAACCGATCTCTGAAATCCAGTCCGTAGAAAGAAGGAATCAATCTTTTGATTCCAAGCCCTAGGAGCCTGCTTAAGACCATACAAGGCCTTCCGCAACTTGTAAACCATCCCCTTTGATCCTGGAACCTCAAAGCCTGGAGGCTACTCAACATACACCTCCTCTTGCAGGTCACCATTAAGGAACGCAAATTTAACATCCATCTGAAGTATGGGCCACCGCTGAGAAGAAGCAAGAGCAAGAACGGTCCGAATCGTTGTCATTCTCGCTATCGGTGCAAAGGTATTCTCATAGTCGATGCCAGGCTGCTGAGCATAACCCTTAGCCACAAGTCTGGTTTTGTGTCTGTCCACCGACCCATCTCACGTATACTTGGTCTTAAAGACCCACTTGACACCAATGACAGACCGTTTCAACGGCCTCGGAACCAACTCCCAAGTGTTATTCTTCTCAATGGCATCCAGTTCCACCCACATGGCTTTCCTCCAAGTATCTTGTGCAAGAGCTTCCTTGACGGAAGTGGGCTCTTTGTCCCGCATGATACGAGACATCAAAGCATGGTTTACCTGTAAAAGCTCTGCTGAATGACTTTTATCCCGAACTCTATGCGATCTTCGAGGTCCATCCTCTGTGGTCAATTCGGAGGGAAGCTCCGTGACACTTGACTCCAGAAGGGTGTCTACCAACCACCTGGGTACTCATCAATCAATCCCCCTCCTGTGTACAAGAGTCCATGATCCTTCGCATGCCGCAAAAACCACAGGAAACGCAATCCTGCCTCCGAAAGAGTCATCCACAACCATGAGCTCAACTGCCTCATCAGGAAGCTCCCGTCCAAACTGGTGTCCATCAACCAGATCAATGAACCATTCTGCTTCTGAGTCAAAAAGGCATCACACTGCTCACAAGGATCAACACCTGTTACGGCGCAAAAATAAGTCCCGGAAACCTGCTGAAGACCATGCAAGGCCTTCTGAAACCTGTCAACCACGCCCTCTGAGTCCGGAACCACAAAGCCTGGAGAAACCACCTCCTTCTGCAAGTAATCAACTGCCACCTGCCTGGCTTTCCGAAAGGTCCCCGTGGAAAGAACATCCTCAACTACAGGAGGTTCTTTGTCCCGAATACTACAAGACATCATAGCATAAGTTACTTGTTCAGTTTCCTCTGACTGACGAACACAAGAACCACCAACATCACTACTGGAAAGTTCCTGCCAACTGCTGCCATCAACTAGCAAGCTATCCACCATCTGGTCTCGGAAAGCCTGCACCTGCAACGTATCCACACTTAAGTGGCCATTACCAGACTGCCACTCATCACAAACCTGAGGACCTAGGAGAGAGTGCTGAAAGCTTGTAAACTCCATCCTCCACTCCGCCTTCCCAAACCACCTGGCCTGTTGCTTTGTCCCGAAGGGCAACAAAATGCACATCAAACTCCACCCGTACGCCAGTCTTGCAAACCTGATGCACTGACAACAGATGAAAACCAAGTGACGGAACATACAACACCTAGGAGGAATGCTTCCCCCCTCTGCTATCGGAAACTATCTCCATCCTGCCCTCACTGTGAACTGGGATAGTGGATGTATCGCCAGTAAGAATGTGACCAGAAAGCCTGCAGAGATCCTATAAACCGAAACGGGAAGGAGTCATGTGCCTAGAAGCACCATTGTCTAGAATCCATTCCCGAGTATCCGCTACGAAGAGTCCTCCAATCTCCTCCCTGCCTGAAGAAAATGAAACAGCAGTGTCCACCACCTCCAGGTGCACAAAAGCCGGAGTCTTCATGATTGCTGCCAAGGAATCTTCACTCTTCTCGGTCTTTCGCTTGGGACACTGCCTCCAATAATGGCCTTTCTCGCCACAATCATTACAGGTCCTTTTTGCCTTTAGTTTCTCGCAGTCAGTAACGGACTTCTTCTCATAAGACTTCTCCGACGAAGCCTTCCCTTTGCCCGTGTTACGGCCTTTCGACCGTAAGCCAATTAAGGCCTCCGAACCTCCATCCTGAGGAGGGTTCATGAATCGTTCCTCCTGGTCCAAGACCATTCCTCCCACATGATGGTGCTGACATGATGGTGCTGAGCCTGCCACTGGTAATCAAAGACGAGTAAAATGCTGAGTACTGAGAGGGCAAGTGTGACAGCAATGTTATGGCCATGTCCTCTGACGATATCTCCTTACCAGCCTGAAGAACTTCCTGCTGAAGAGCCTGCAGCTTGTTAATATGCTTCTACATCGTCGACGACTTTGCAGGGCTCATAACCCGCATCTGTACTTCCAAGGAAATCCTCTTCATGGGCGATACCCTGTTGTAAAGAGAAGCCAAATGCTGCCATATACCTCTGGCCAGCGACATATGCTTTACATGATTGATTACCTGCAGTGTGCAGTTGAGAGAGAGAAACGAACGGACCCTGGCGTTGCCACGATCCCACATCTGTGTCTGAGCCTCCCGGTCCTTTCGGATCGACGGTAACTCCCCTTCCTCTACTTCCGACCGTGGAACCCCAACAACGACGAAATCAGCGAGGTCGTAAGACTCCAGAACAGATTCCATCTAGTTGTTCCCGTCCAACTGACGGTCCACCGGGAACGTGGGGAGTGTCGGGATCTTCTCATGCCTCTCGGCCACAGAAATGGGACACATCAGGTTTCCTGCCAAAATACGCCTCAAACGGAGTCATGTTCGGTACTGAAGTCATCGGAGAACGGTTGAGGATACGGACAACCGTAGCCATAGCCTCTCCCCAAAGTAGACGAGGAAGATCACGATGCTCCAGCATCATCCTCGCCATCTCCACCACAGTCCTATTCTTACGCTCCACTACTCCATTCTCTGACGGCGAACCTGTATTGGCCAGCTCCCGCTTGATGCCATGTTCCGCACAAAACCGCACGAAAGCATTGGAAGAAAATTCTCCTCCTTTGTCAACACTAAGAGTCTTTATTTGCAAGCCAGACTCTTTCTCCACCATCACATGACACTCCTTGAACCGTGCAAAAGGCGTTCTTTGGAGACCAAACATATAGCTCGCATATGGATCGATTTTTTAACCTTGCAGCACCGTTGACAGATTTGCTCAAGGGAGTGAAGACTAGAAGACAAAAAATTTCACAGGAAACACTTTAGAGGCTTTCTTTACTTCGCAAAAGGCAGCTTCCGAAGCACCACTTCTTAAACTCGCATCATGGGATGACCCTTTCAAGGTAATCACCAATGCCAGTAATCTCGCCATAGGAGCAATTTTGCAACAAGGAAGAACAATGGCGTATTACAGCAGAAAGTTGAATGTTGCAAAAAAAATTTATTGTGTATATAACAAAGAGTTGCGAGGGGTTATCACAGCCTTGAAGCAGTGGAAACCTTTTCTTTATGGAAGGGAATTTACAATGACGATAGACCACCAGGCCTTGAAGTGGTTACAAACTATGCGAAGCGCCTAGTGGAGCGATAGACAACACCGGTGGAGTCAGTTGTTCCAACAATTTGGAGAAATGATTGAGTATGTGCAGGGTAAGAACAACCCCGTCGCAGACAATCTGAGTCGCAAAGGTAGTATTCAGATAGTACAGAAGTCCACTATG
>NC_141064.1:30878970-30886470 GCF_041138505.1 Cibotium barometz | reverse complement strand
CTTTTGACAACCCTGAAGATGGTGGAGGTGGAGGTGGAGGTGGTGGTGGAGGAGCTTTTGACAACCCTGCAGATGGTGGTGGCAATGGTGGAGGTGGAGGTGGAGGCGGAGGTGGAGGTGGTGGAGGAGCGCTTTTATTTCCTGAAAGCAGAGGAGCCATTGGGGCACCACTATCACCAGGAAGCGATGGTGGTGGGGATGCAGGCACATAAGATGCAGTTCCCAATTTAGGAGGCACAGAAGCACCATACTGTGGCACAGATAGTGGTGGTGGTGGAGGTGGGGCTGACACTGGAGCTGGAGTTGCCAGAAGCTTTTCAGAGAATTGCAAAGACACAGGATTACCCAATGCAGAGACTGAAGAAGCACCACTTGGCTGTACTGAAATCAAGATCTCCTCCTCCTCAAGTGGTTGCATAAAAGCCTCAGATCTTGAAGGTTCTTGCCCTTCCTGAGTATCACTCATCTCTTTATGAGCCCTAAATATCTGATCATTTGCCATCAAAGAGTCATTTCCTCCACTCTCTGAAAACCCATTGACTGAAGATATTTGCCGCAGAAAGCGAAGAGCTGCATCCCCTTTTCCATCAGTCCAATCCACATTGTTGAATAGTTCCTGCACCTTGGCAAAAGCTTCAATTGGCAGCCCACCTTTCTCCTCTCCACCTAGCATTGCCACTGGAACTTTCGGAGTACATGAGCTGTCCATGTCAGTGAACAGCACCTAACCACAAACAAACAAACATTTACATGAAAACTAGAGAATTGCCTATTTTACAAAATTAGGGCCTCGGCATTCACAGTCTTGAGCTGACTCACTTCTGCCCGAAAGTCCTTTGTAAACCGCTCCTTTGCATCCCAAAGCACGTCTATGTCATCTTTACCAAGCATCAGAATATTTGATCTGATAAAAGCTGTGTTGAACATTACCCGAAACATCATCTCTTCCCTATCCAGATTAGCATTTATGTGGATGCACTCCAACACGACATCACCTTGCACACCACACTGGATGTCAATCTTTACAACATCACAATCAACCTGAAAGCCAAGAGACAAAAGCATCACCACATATCCAACAATTGTTGCTTCACCTGCAGCTTTTTGCTAACAACTGTTACCAATGAAGTGTTCCACTAAAGTGCCCAGTAAAACCTTGGCTAAACTACCTGCTAAAAGAGAAGGATGCCACATGTAAGTGAGGTGTGCTGACCTGTCTTAGGTGCCGCACTGATTTGCTTTTCTTAGCCATATTGAACAGCATCCGTGTAGTTCGGTCACCTTTGTCTTGTGGATCTAAACCATAAATGCGAACTATTGGCCGGCAACCCCCCTCTGTATCGAAGCTTGGAACTACTCGAAGTATAAGGCAGTCAAGTGCAAGAGCTCGGTCCGGAGGTGGCCACTCTGGCGAGATATTCCTTCGTGCAATATACTGAAGATAGCGTAACTGGGATGGCATGGGGTTCAAAGGTGTGAGAAGTGGTAGCAAGCCTCTGGGAGCTTCTCTGTGGAGCAAATCTAGGGTCTTTAGTTCACCTGTATGAAGCTTCCTGTATATGAGAAAACCAGCCAGCATGAAAGCTAATGTAGGCCAACCGCCCCTTTCGCAGTGCAGCAGAACAATATTTTGATGGCCTTCCAACGAGATCCAGCTATCACCAGAACGCATGAAGTGATGTATCATCTCCAAGGATAAAATGGGACACCCTTCATATTGCCTGGGATAATCCATGACGGTCATGTCATACTGTGACAAGATGTCAGTTAGCTGGCTTTTCCTCTCCCCTTCTCTGAAGTTAAAGACCAGAAATGAGGAATCCGGGAACTGCTCATGCAGCTGAGTGGCAATTTGCCGCATGTGTATTCGGTAAGTGTCATCATCCAAGACATCTGTGGAGAAACAACTATCGAAGACTGCAGGAGAGATATAAAGAGCTCATTAAGGCAACGACAGGCATCACATAGCTTACAAAGAAAAGGCAAACAGAAACATCTGATTGTTGTTAGGCCGCACAGATCATGTGAATCTCTTACCATAAACCCTTTCTGTGATCTCTAGAAGCCCGTCAGGAGGTTTTCTGTAGAAGAACCTGCGGAATAGCGCCATGCGGGCATGTGACGGAGGTGTAAAAGTTCCGGCAAATCCACGCACAGTAAGTACGGAAATCCCTAACCTCCCTTTGTTGTGGAGGCTCTTTAACCTTCTGTGTTCAGTTCCGATCCGCTTTATCTTTCGCCAGATTCCAGCTCCGGAAGAAAGCAGGGCAAGTCTCGATTCGATTCTGCAAAGCTTGCTGAGTTAAAATAGTTCTTGCAATCGATCCAAACCCTAAAATCAATAAACTTTCTTTCAGGCTGCAGCTGTCTTCAACCTCAATGTGTAGTCTAGACGCTTGCCACTGCTAAAACTAGGATAGCGCAGAGTTTCAGAAATGCACGAAAGTTGATCGAGGGCGAGCAGAATGAAAGCTTTGCAGAGCCATGACTTAGAGCAGACAATCACGATCTGAGCGGCGGTGCGGACAGCCAGCAAGAGAACGCTGAACTTCTCAACAAAAACAGACAGGAATTGCACTTCGAAGGTCAGAACAGGTCCGCCATGGAATTTGGCTTTTGCTGTAAAAAGCAGGGATTTGGGAGCGCAGTTCTCCCATAGGGTGAAGAAGTGAAGAAGACGACCCGCTTGCCCGCGAGGGTCCCTGCCTACCGCAATCATCCACGTGTCGTTTGCCTTGGATATGACCCCAAATGCTGACATGTCAGCCACGTCCCCACCAGCTTCTCCTCCTTTTTATAAATATCTATTTTTCTCTGCTCTCACCATTGGTTGCTTGTTGTCTCGCCCTAAGTTCACACCAATTTGTAAGTGTCCTTGTGCTAATGAGCCATATTTGTAATGATATCCTCTCTTTTTTTGGATGTTTGTTTCTCTTAATCTCACCCCTCACGCAGCGATGCTCGATTCGTCACTTAGGAGGGCATGAATACCTTGCCACTTGGCTCTCTTCCCCGCCCTGTGTAATGATATCCTTGAACAATCAAATGCTCAACGTGTTCAATTATATCCATAAAAAGAACCAACTTGGACAAATGCTATGTCTCTTGTACTAGATTAAAATAGATTTAAGCGTTTAAATAATGCGCTAACCCACTAACAGCCAACAAGCAAGTGTGTAATGCTGTGTCTCTTGTACTAGATTAAAATGGATTTAAGCATTTAAATAATGTGCTAACACGCTAACAATGAAGCACTAGTTCACAAGTGTGTGATTGAAATAGTCATAATGCAAGACAGACCATAAGGTTGGCATTGATTTAGGAGGCTACTTAGAATCAAAAGTGAACTTGATATATCATAATACAAAGATCAAAAGATTCGATCTAACTACAATTAAAGTGATTTCCATTTAATTAACTACTACCACATTATTATAAATTGAATAACAATTGCAAATCTAACTACAATTAAAGTGATTCGATCTAACTACAATTAAAGTGATTTCCATTTAATTAACTACTACCACATTATTATAAATTGAATAACAATTACAAATCTACAATGAGAGATCTTCTGCCACAAGATAGAGAAGGTCATGTATGTGGCAAGCTTGTGGGACTTTGCCGACACTTGTGGGATGGGAAATTCGATGGCTACTACCATAAGACTTGTGAAGCTTGTGGGACTTGCCAACACTTGTGAATGGGAAATTAGATGCCTACCATAAGACTTGATGGTGCCTTGACTTATACTATATCAAGCAAATATTAAACTCAATGGCTACCATGGAAATTATGCATAATAGGGCCAATCCCTCCAAGTAGTTCACCCCCTAATCTCGTTCCCTAATAATACCCTCAATGGATACCTCATAGGCTATTTAGTACCTAGAATGCTTCACCCGACCAATTTAGAATGCTTCACCCAACCAATTTAGTACCTAGAATACTTCACCCAACTAATTTTAAGAATTGTCTTCCCTCATAGCCTCCACAACCACAAATGTTTTGAAACACGAGACTTTTATTATTTTTACACCTAATATAGTGGCACTTGATATGGGAGCCACCACTAAACTTTTATTATTTATAGACCAATTATAATTGGCACTCCCATACCGAGTGCCAATTATATTAGCACTCGGTATGGGAGCCACAATCTTTACGTGCTATTCAGTAATCCTGGCAATTGTTGAGTGGATAAATGAACATATATGTAAATCTTTTACTTCACTAGGAAAATCCAAAAGCCTTCGAAGCGTTGAAGCATCCCAACTTCTCTCCCTGGTCATGCAATGTGCATAATTTTGACAAGGTTATGCTCTCCCTCACACAAAGAGTTTATGTGATTAATATCTCAACAACACGACACCACTTTGCCCCATTGTCGTTCATAGTGAGTCTCATATTAAGTATATCTTTTTAAAATATTTTGAACTAACAAAATAAAATAACCTCTCAAAACAACCATATCCATGAACAGATGCTCTCTCTCTCTCTCTCTCTCTCTCTCTCTCTCTCTCTCTCTCTCTCTCTCTCTCTCTCTCTCTCTCTCTCTCTCTCTCTCTCACACACACACACACACACACTCATTTTCAAGTCTTCAAAACTTTCAAGATAATGTTGATGTTGCATCCTTCAAGAAATACTATGAAAATCATGTATGGTGACATGAATGTACATTTCATTTTCTTTCCATGCCTCTTAAACACAAGATTCTTGTATATGTACCTTTTTAAAGTTTGAACATTTCTAGACTCGTAGAGACACCTATAGAATTTCCTTGAAGATACACATGCATCAAAGAAATTCAAATGTCTAATCAAGTTGAGTATGACCTTAACTGTTACATCCAGCAAATAATCTTCTTTGCCAAGTCAACTCATGTAATACTGACTAATCATTTGAGTTTATAAAGGGTTCTACATGCCTCTTTATTCGAAAGGGACATCATGCTTGCATAGCTTGAAAGACCCTCTTGTATAATATTGTAAAGTGTATAGGAGTTAAAAATTTAAAATGACAATTTATTGGTGACAATTGATTTTTGTGTGTAAATGGCTTTGTTTGAGCTACCGACTAGTTGGAACATGACAAGGGTGTGTGATTCTACCGTAAATGTTGGTGAATTTGTACTTGAATATTTGTGAAGCAATTACAATAGCACACTTAATTCTTAATTTATCCCTAATATCTCCTCCCTCCTCACAAAAAGCATATTAACTAGTGGCCCACACAAAAGCCAACCTTTCTATCATTCAAACCTAAAGTGTTATCATGATTTAAGTCTTTCATACTTACAGAAGTATAGTACTAATATAGCTACTTAAGCAAATGTTACATTGTGGTGTTTTAAAGAAAAGCTAGCTTTGTGACATTAATTGAATAATATGTTTATTTTTAGAAATTAAATGCATCTTAAAGGACTCTTAAACCACAACATGCTTTCAAAATGTAGCTGAGTTCCAAAATATCTTTCGTTAGTTTTGAAAAGCGGATGGATCAAAAGTCACAATATCTTTTGTTAGTTTTAAAAAGTTAATGGATCAAAAGTTACCATATCAAAGATCTAAGCTATAAGGAACTTTGAGTTATTAACATGGGCTCTTATTGGCACTTATTATGTCTCATTACTTATAAGATCATCGAGACCTTAAGATATCCTTGCATTTGAAGAGTTTCAAGAACTCATTTTTAGAAACTAGAAATTGCGTACAACTCAAAAAAGAAATAGCTAAGATAATATTTATGAATTTAGCAATTGAAGTTTCTTTCTTGCAACACAAGATGGCTGAGATGGCTACTTTTTACCAACCAAGTTTGGTCTATCATTTTAATGATTTTTGTGACATACTTGATGATATTTTGATGAAATGTGCACATTGAATGCGGATGTTGATGTATCTTAACTTTGGTTGCTTCAATTACACACATGAGCCCATTTATATAAAAATTTATCATCAATGGGCATTAAACACTAGTCTACTAACATGTTGATGACTTATTGGTGGAAATTAAACTACACTAGTGTAGCTACTATTATGTTGATGACTTATTGGTGGTGTAAAACCACACTTAAAGTTGTGCCCCTATTAAAGAGGATGTTCCTTCAAGAGGGTCTTTTTTTCCCTTTTTCAAAGTAATCTAACATTACTTTAGGAAAATACTACCTAAGTACTTTTGATTTAGTTGATCTTAAGAAGTTGAAGACAATTACTTGAACTTTTTGGACTCAATGAAAAATTGCCATATGGATATTATTAGTTGGTGCATTTGATTTTTGTCATTCAAACAGCTCTCTTAATTTTCAACTTTGCCTTTCTTAATCCAAATTACATGCTCATTAATTAATACTAAAACTAAATGTTTCTTTATTTTCAATCAATTATTTTATTAACTATGATTGTAAGTTCATAGTAAATTTGGGTAACCCCAAAAAATCATTGAAATGATCACATTAACTTCTTATTAAACTGAAGGAAATGATCATTACATGTTCTATACTTGATGTAACAATATTACACTTACAAAATAACTTTTTTTGTGACGAGTAATCATTTACATTCATACATGCGTATTACAATCAATACTAATGCAGAATCCACCAAGAAATTGGCCACTCTAAAGGTAGATCTTAAAGTTAGTGTGCTAACATTGATGCACTTGTTAAGAGTGGCCATTAAAAAAACTAGGCTATTGTAATGGAATTTACAATTTGATTGAAAAATAGTTAGTCATTTCAAAAATAGTTAGTTAGTCATTTCAAAATAGTGTAATAGAATTTACAGTTTGATTGAGAAATATTTAGTCATTCAACAACTTATAAAAGGAATAATGATACTCTATCTCTCTCTCTCTCTCCATTAATTGTCTTCTTTGCAGCTTCAGTACTCTTTCCATTCACTAGTGGACCATCATGCTTCTCAAATTAAATTTGTGCTGAAGTTTCTTATAATGTGTAGATCGAGAAGATGGAAGGATATGAGAATCTGTAACTGTAGTATCCCTCGGAAATCCATTTTTCTTCTCGTAGTATGTTGCTAGAGAGATGGCATTGGTAAGAGAACGAGGATGAAACATGTTCACTTTTGCTCTAATAACTAGCTTGAGACCTGCTATGAACTTTCTCCTTTGCTCTTCTCATGCACTTTCTCTATAGCTTGAAGTTGTAGTAAAGTTTGCCAAAATCTATCAATATAGGCTGATATGTTCTCCTTTTGGAGGTGTCTAAAAATATCCCATCGCTGTCTGGCTTTACTCTTATATGATGGAGGTAAGAAATCCTTCTTGATGATAAGCTTTTGGAAGCCTTTCCACCATGACTTTGGTTTGTGTTTGCCCTGTCTAATAACATTCCACCAAAGAGCTGCACTATCTACCAAATGATTAGTAGCACATTTAACCTTATCTTTCTCATAAAAAATTTCACCAAAAAAAATAATCATCAAGTTGGCTCAACCATGTGAGTATGACGTGTGCACCCTTTTTGCCATCATAATC
>NC_141064.1:30871470-30873970 GCF_041138505.1 Cibotium barometz | reverse complement strand
TAGTAGCCTTGGACACATAGAGAGAGAGAGTGTCAAGGACTATGGAGTTTAGAGACTTGAGGCACTGGTCACGGGCTATCAAGTAAGAGGGAAACTTGATACAGGGTCCAGGTGTGCTAGGATTATTCACTTGAGGGGAGGTGTTGAAATATACAAGTGAATAGGGTGTGTGTGGGAACAAGCTCTTGGATAGAGGCTGTAAAAGAGGAGATGTAATTGTGAAAGAACCTGTGAAAAGGTGAGAAGAATCTACTGGGAGAGAATAATGGGTAGCATGAGGGAATTTAGGAGTGTAGAGTTATTCTGGGAGATATTCAGGGAAAAGAGAAGAGGTGGAGAGAATCAAGCAAGAGGTGGAGATATTCTGGGAGTAAATCATGGAGAAATCAATGGGATTTGATGCTTGATGTAAACTCTATAAATTGAGGCATAGCCCTAATGAGAATTTGTTGGTTTTTGAGTATCCATTCCTACATTAATCTATTTGCTAATTATTCACTAATTACGTCTTAATCATTTGCTAAATCACTTTGTTAATGATGTTGATTCTAGTGTATGATCCACCATAGCTCATCATTATGCTCAAATTTCAACAATATATATATATACAAATACATATACATATATATATACATACACACACACACACACATATATATATATATACAAATACATATATATATACATATACATACATATATATATATATATATATATATATATATATATATATATATATATATATATATATATATATAGATGTATATATATATACATCTATGTATATATATATATATATATATACATAGATGTATATACATATAAGATAATTATATATCATATATATAATTATCATTATATAATATATACATATATATTATATATATTATATATATATATCATTTGTGTGTATAATAATCATATATATCATTTATGTATTTTATAAAATAAAAAAATAAAAAATTTTGAAATTTTGAAATAGCATGTGTGTGTGTGAGTGTGTGTGTGTGTGTGAGAGAGAGAGAGAGAGAAAGAGAGAGAGAGAGAGAGAGAGAGAGTATTTTGAAACGGCATGTGTGTGTGTGTGTGTGTGAGAGAGAGAGAGAGAGAGAGTATTTTGAAACGGCATGTGTGTGTGTGTGTGTGTGTGTGTGAGAGAGAGAGAGAGAGAGAGAGAGAGAGAGAGAGAGAGAGAGAGTATTTTGAATAGTTTTACTAATTTAAAAAGTTATTGAATAGTGTGTGTGTGTGTGTGTGTGTGTGAGAGAGAGAGAGAGAGAGAGAGAGAGAGTGAGTGAGTACAGAGTTAAAACATGTTGAGAGATGGAAGAGAGAAGTATTAAATTTGAAAAAATAGAAAATTCATATGAAAAGCCAAATCTAAAAGTTGGAATACAATTTGACCCTTGATAAAAAAACATCATCCCTCTCACGAAATCTCTAAGCAACTGCCCTGGCTTCTAAAACATGGCACATCTTCTTCATAATTGCATTGAGTCGATGAATTATACTCAAAAGCACCAACTTTGATTTAATCTTCCTTATGCTTGCTTCTACACATTCACATACAAAGACACATAAAATAACAAACTTAATTTTTTGCCCTCTCCTAACTATATTTCATACCAAATACAAAATAAAGCACAATAATAAGTATTGGTATAGAGAGAGACAGAGATAGACGAACAATCAAACATATAGAAGGAAAGAGAGAGAGAGAGAGAGAGAGAGAGAGAGAGAGAAGACCCATCCATCAATAATCTTAAATCTTATTACATTATCTTTACCAACTTTTTCAATGGAATGCATTTCAATATTTCCCAAAAAAAAATGAAGTGCTTTTCCTCAGAGCTCCTACATCTATTACCAACAATGTAAAAGTCATCTAATAATCCCAATGCCTCTTTGATTAAAAGGAGCTTGAGAGTGTCATCTAGCCTGAAAGGATCTAAGACTATATAAATATATCGAGGATTAATATCATCCCACCCATCAAAGCCAAGAACTTCCCAACTTTTTCAATGGAATGCATTTTAATATTTCCCTAAAGATGAAGTGCTTTTCCTTAGAGCTCCTACATCTACTACTCACAATGTAAAAGTCATCTAATAATCCCAATGCCTCTTTGATTAAAAGGAGCTTGAGAGTGTCATCTAGCTTGAAAGGATCTAAGACTATATAAATATATCGAGGATTAATATCATCCCACCCATCAAAGCCAAGAACTTCCTCCAAAAAGCCCAATTGTGGCATCTCCTCAAAGAAGATCGTATCCAACAATTTGTTATTGTCATATAGGTCAACTTCAAGATATTTAATGACATTTCTCTACATGAAACATAATCAAGCTATATATTAATAACAATCATGATCTTTTTTATACTTAGAGATAATAAGAAATAATAAAAAATACTTATACAATCTACCACCAATAGTTACTAAATAATAAAAAATACTTATACAATCTACCACCAATAGTTACTAAATAATAACACAACCA
>NC_141064.1:30533970-30866470 GCF_041138505.1 Cibotium barometz | reverse complement strand
TTTCTGTTTGGTGCACGGGAGATGGAGGTTTTGAGTCAATTATGGATGAAGTGGAACACTTTTTGGTATCATGATCAAAGGTTTTACAATATATAGAGTATAGAAAAACAGGTGCCTTATATGCACAATAGGGATTGGGATGGTCGTAGTGATTGCACTCAACACAAGGCATTAAGGATGTTTAGTTTTGAAGGAACTCATCCTCTCTTAGAGATGTTGATTGGCTGCATAGAATTCGGGGAATGACCATTCCGAGATCGATCTTTCTTTTGTCATTGCTTCACTTGGTTTAGATGAGGAACACCTCGTAGTATGATCATCTTCCAGCATGTTGCCATCTAAATGTATTGCTTCGTTACAACATTGATCGAATGTTTTCGGATTGGATACAATGATCAAGTTATGTAAGCTGTTATTCTTTAAGCCCATCATAAAACATCTCTTCAATTGAAAATCGTTTAATTCTTCCCATAACTCACATTGTGAGTCCAAGAGTTTTATCTGAAGGATAAAGTCTCTAATGGATTCATTTAGTTGACGCTCAATTGAATAGAGTTCTTTTGATGCACTCCATCGATCACCTTGTTTGGAAAAACCGTGGATAGAGGCTATTTTCAAGGTTCGAGAGTTGGTCTTGATCGCTGGCATTAATGTGATGAACCATGGACTAGCCTTTCCCTCTAAGCATAGGTCCAACGTATGTACCTTGGTGGGGCAGTTGGGATTTCCAAAGGCTTCACATCTCTGTTCAAACATTTGTATGAATTGAACAGGATCTGTTGTTCCGTTGTATTTGCCCATAATTTTAGAAATCTGTACGGTCGTATTTCTGTATGAGTCACGGAGGTCGTATGTGAGTGCTCTTGTTGGGAGAGACTCACTGAGTCCTTGGGCAATCCCCCTTCTTAGACTAGTCAGTATATCTAAGGTGTGGGCATCTAGGAACGGGTTGGTACCTATAAGATTGGTGGGAATGTTAGGTAAGGAACCAAAGCCTGGTGGGATTAAAGTGACAAGGGGAGTAAAATCCGATGACACTCTTGTTATAGGCATGGCCAATGGCATTGGGAGGTACATTTACGGCATAGATCTCAATGGCTCAAAGATGTCAGCCATTGGGTTCAATCCTTGTGTGCCCCGGGCAATCCCTCTATCGTGTTGCCATGTCAGATTGACTAAATGCTCCTTGATGAGCAAACACAGTTTTTTTTTTTGCTTTTTATATTCTCTCACAGTCCATTATAGCCTTAAGAGGCCTGGCGTACTCTTCATTGGGTCACACAAGTGTTCATTTTTCTTAATTATCTTCGGCATTATATACACGTGAACGACCATTTAGAGATATTTTTTCAAAAAAAGTGCATGTTAGTAACTTCCTAGATGGAAGAGGAGGTCCTAAAACTTATTTTCCATCACTGTTTCAAGACAAAAAAAAATTTTGAGGATTATTTTTCTATTTCGCAACATGTTTTTGAGAGTGTTCCAAAAGGAATTTTTAAAAACTATGTATGAGAGAGTTGTAGTATTTTTGGAGTACTACAACTTTGTCTCCCTGAGTAATCCATGATTTTGTCATTTAGACTCTCAAAAAGTAGCCCAAATATGATTAGACATCGTTTTTGCACTGTTTTTGCGATTTTTCAAGCTATTTTTTGCCTCGATTTTCGGGTTGAATTTTGAGGCTACTGGTCGGAGGCCAAAACGGCCAATTTTGACTTCGGATGACTAGTCCAAAGTTGAAGAGCTCGATGTCAACTTTTCGATGAGCCATAGAGCACCTTTATCGAATATACGGTTTAGGAGATACAGGCCTCCAAACAAGGGTGTTTTCCAGAGGTTTTGTTTTGGGGCCGACGGATCTCCTTTTACGTCATGAACTAGCAGGGTGCAGTTCACGGCATGAAGCGGACTTCATGAATTTTATCAATTTTGATTTTGATGCGTTAACAAGGGTTTCACGCTGTGAAACCTTAGCGTTTCACATAGTGAAGCAGACTTCACGAAAAATTTAAATTCGAATATATTTTTTTTCGGGAGCGTGAATAGAGTGTTTCACGCTATGAAACCTTAGCGTTTCACGTAGTGAAGCGAACTTCACAAAAAAGTTAACTTCGATTATTTTTTTCGACGTGGACTCCTAGGGCGTGAAACGTTAGGCCGTGAAAGTGTAGAAATGGTTCACGGCGTGAACCATTTTTTGACGAAAAAAAATCGACACAGACTCCTAGGGCGTGAAACCTTAGGCCGTGAAGTGTAGAAATGGTTCATGGAGTGAACTAGTTTTCGAATTTATTAATTTATTTTTTTGGAGTCTAGTAAGAAATATAATTTTTTTTGAGGGGTATTTTTTGAATTTAAAATTAAGGAGATATGAGCATTTTTCCAAAAAGGCAAGTGGGAATAAAAAAAGTCAACCTTTTTATGACACTCCTTACACCCTTCATAAATGACTCCCAAAATGGACAAATTGGCAATTCATGAGCATCTATTCATTGAATTCTCATTAGCCTTAATGAGTTATGTAAAAAAAGTGATTAAGAAATTCTTTCATTAATCTTTTCCTCTTTTACATTAATCAAGGACTCTAATTAACCACTAATCTCTAATTAATTTACACAATGGAGCACATCATTGGATAGAGCAAGGGAATGCTAATCTATGTGCATCAACAAATGTGTAAATTAATCTAAAATAGGAGATTAATTAGACTCTTAATTTTGGTCTCCTCCTTTTAAGCTAAAATTAAGTAAAGAGAGTTAAATTCCTCCAATTAATGAAGAATTTGATGTAATGAGGTGTTTTGATGCATTTACATGCTCTCAAAACACTAATTTCGACTACTCATATGATTAATTTAGACTCCAATTAACATATTTTCTAAAAAAAATTAACCTTTTGAACAAGATTAATCACCTTTAATACAAAAACCAATCCATTAAGAGAAATTAGTCAAATTCAATTAATAAAGACAATGGGCAATGGGTAATGCATAGATTAGAGGAAAAACGATGGAAAAAGCCAAGGGATGGCTCCCTGGCAGCGGCACAAAAAATATTATAGCTCACCCCCTAGACCCCCTTGAAACACATCCAACAAGAAATTACCTGGTGAACTGCAACTGTCGTAAGGATCTTTCCAATGGCCGAGCTCTTAACCCTTGAGGTCTCCAAGCTCTACAACTCCTTGAGAAGCAATTCCACCACGCCTCCCGTGAGCGTTGTTATACCATCGCAGTGCACTACAGGTATTTGTCCCTCCTCTCGCCTCATTTCACTCACACACACTCACTAGCATGTATCAGGGAGAGATATTAGCAAGAGCAAGACTCAATTACACAATGGGAGAGTGTGTTGTATTATGAGAGAGATTCACTTATATACATGGCCATAAGTGTTCACACTCACTTAAACTGTGGACGGCCGGGCACTTTAGGCTCATAAGAGGTCTAATGCTATTATAATGACTATTCTCATAACATATCCATGAAGTACATCACTTAGGACTTCATCCTAACTTGCTACCACACGCTCTTGAAGCGAGAATCGCCATGAATACTCCGTCATACCATTACGGGTGCCTGTCCAAGTTGTAGCTTTGGACACTATTGCTTTATATCTAGAATGTATGAGCCTTTGTTGTATTTATCGTGACTCCTTGATGTAAGATAATAGCGGTAGATCTTGTTAACCCTAGAATTGGGTTAACATCCATTTCCACTCAGACCCACCATGCTTGCTGGTGCCAACCTTACTCAACCTTACTCCACGCCAAAGGCAATCAGAAGCCTGAAGAAGCAATCACCAACATCTACTAAAAAGACAACATGGTGTAAGGCTAGAGAGAGAGAGAGAGAGTAGTGGCTTCTGCAAGCAATATGAGTCTCATCCGTTGATTTGTGGAGTAACCAAGTTTATCAAATACGTAAGGGTTTTCCCCCACGCTTTCTACGTACCAACTGTCCTAGGTGCCAACCCCTCCTGTGTAATGCCTGCTTTGTGCTGCTCAATGGCACTTCTACGTTACACTTTGCTTTTGACAAAAATGGTTTTGTAAAATACTTTAGACATAGGAATGCTGGCGATTATCGTAAAGCATTAGAGCAACCCACATTTTCCAACATTTTTCCAATAGAATTTAAAAAAAAATCTAGGCTGAAATGGTTTTGTTTACAGGATATGTTCCTAAGAGTCTATCCCGAGCCCCCTTATAAAACTGCAGCAGCGTAAAAGAAAAAAAGCAAAAAAAAACCCAAAAAAAAACAAGAGAAAAAAAACCAAATAAAAAAGAAAGAACGAAAGAAAGAAGAAGAAAACCCAAAACAAAAAGAGAGAGAGACTTCTTTCTCTAGAGAGAGAGAGGGACATAGAGAGACAAGCTTCATTAAATGACCCGAGGTAGGAGAAGTTAGTTGGCCACACATCCCCATCCTTGAGTCCTGAGCTACCTCCGTAATCTCCGCTTTTCCTACCTCACAAGTGTCATGGCACAAGAATTGATGCCTTCGATATGGGCAACTATTATATCCAACGAAGAGAAGCCTAGGGTTAATGCTCAGAAATTAGTAAAATTAAGAACTCAATCAAAGGATCAAACAAACTTCACCACACTAGCACACATTTTTCCTAGAAAAACTCAAGCTGAGCCTACCCAAGCTAACATGCCAATGAGTCCTTTTACAGGCTATATGACCACATGGGCTTTTGGGGTACTTAAAACACTTGATTGGCAATACAATATTGAGACGCAACGGCTTACAAATTTTGTAACGGACCAATGTTACTACATCTATTGGTGGTAGGAGATTTTGCATGCAATTATGGGCACTACAAAAGGAGTGGAACACCTCCAAGAGGCCATAGAGTGCATTAATTTAATAGTGCAATATCAACAACAACTCCAAGGGCACAATATACCTATAGGAGGCTCCCTACAATCAAGTGTACTGCAAGTAACTAATGATCTATCGTGGACCAAGAGAAAACCCTATCTTTAAGTTAGCCTAGCTCTAACTCTCCTTGTATTTCAAGCTCTGTATTGGACACAATAGCACCCACATCTACTAAAGGCATAGAAACTTTCATGCTATCTTGTTCAAACTCAAAATCTATGCAAATAGTGTCTTCCCCAACTGGCAAACTCATTGGAGATTCCACGAAACCTTTAGACAAATGGATTGATTGAACCCTCAAGGGAGTAGAGTGGGAATACAACATCAAAACCAATATGCTAATGGACTTACTCAGCATGCAATACCTCAACGGTCTTCCAAGCTACAGGGATGGAGCCACAACTCCAAGAGGTTCTTGAGTGCATTGATCAAACACTTGTGGCTATACGAAAGGTACCAACCAGTGTGACCTCTACTCAAGAAACCTCGATGCCAATTAAGTCTTCTATGAAAAAAGAATATCACATCTTAGTGCAAGAAGAATAGCAGGTGACAAACCAATCATGTGCTATTTCTATCATGCCACCACCAAGCTTTCCAGAAAACAAGCTCCAAATATGCCTCCATAGGGGGATGGCAAGAAGATGCTCACTACGAATGTGGCTATGGTAGCCAAGGAAAGCGAGTTTCCTAACTCAAGCTCACAAGGTATATAAATGAATGATATGCCTAGCTTAATTGAGAACTCTACCATGGACCCACAAGGAGGACCGATTTGCTAGTGCTAGGTGCTCAAATGCTAGTTCTATTAGCTCTTTGGACTCTTTACTGGACATAACAATAGCTTCCCCTAAAGATAGCCCAAAATCTACTCAATCACCTACTTCAAGCTCTAGGGTTATTAAAAAAGAGACCATTGGTACCATAGAAATAAACCTTGAGTAGACTTCTCAAGAACCCTTGAGCACATGGACAAAAGGAATTCTAAAGGGACAAGATTGGGAGTATATCAAAGTAACAAACATGCCTATGGGTCTTGTCACTGAGAAATGCTATCCTTTGGTTTGTCAAGCACTTATGCAAGTAGCCATCAAGGACCTTGGAATCGAACTGAGTCTTCATTTTATGATGATGGGACAGTCTTCATTTTATGATGATGGGACTAGATCACTTTGTGGAAGACATGAGAAAAGAGCAAAACATTATTGCTCATGCCTAGAAATCTCAAGAGCTCTCAAAGACTGATGCACCTATAGTTTCAAAGCCCTCTATGCAAGAGGACAAGCCATTAGCGAATTCACGAAATGCATCTAGCATGACATCCCTGGGATTCTTGAAAAAGCCATCAACTACTCCACGAAAGCAAGAAAAGGACCAAGAGCCATCTAACACGAGCACGAATAGAGCTCCAAATGAAATCATAACTAGTGACCCATATGTTCCTCTAGCTAGTGAAACCATGGCCATGACCACATCTTTGGAAAACTACTGCAATGTTGCCACATCTTGGAACTCTGATCACACGAGTGAGATAATTCCAAAAGCTACTACATGTGTTGAAGCACCTGTGGTTTTAGCTACAACAGCTTTAGAACCAAAAAGAAAATGCATTGAACTGGGTAGTCCCTATGGGAAAGTGATATTTAGTGCTCTGTTGAGTGAGGGGTAGCAAAAAGAAAAATACAAAAGTGCTTGGTTTGTTAAAAATTGACACCTATTGTAATAATTTGCACTTGATTGATGACTTCCTAGTCTTGCCTAAAGGTAACTTCAAAGGGCCAATTACTCTTGGTTACAATTGGTTGACAAGTGCAAAAGGTAAAAGTGACTCTACAAAAGAGATTATACATATGGTAGAACATCCTAACTACAAAACTCTGGTCTTTATGCAACCTTCGGTGAAGTTGCTAGGTCTCAAGGATGATCACAAAATGAGGGAGCTTTACCATCAAATGGATTTGAAGCTAGTTTCTTAACCCCCTCTACACCATTGTCAATGGAAGATTCTTTAACCTCAACTTCTCCATCGACTACTCCAAAAAAGAAGAATCAAAGAGCTCATACACGAAAACCAAAACGTGCTGTAGTGTCCACATATGAATCTATTAGGGAGAAGACTTGCCAAGAAGTTCCAATAGTTTGTCCAACCATTGACTCCTTTCCACCAAACCAAAGCTTAAAAGAAGTAGGAGAAACAAGAGCTACAAATGGAGGAGATCAAGGCTATAAAACTACTCCTCGGTGGATCCAAAAGGAGCTTTTACAAGCACAAGGCTATTATAAAGGAAAATCTTGGATTTGGGTCCCTAGGTAAAAGCAAACTATCATCTTACCCCAGCCCAAGTACATCAAGGTTTCTTCATCAACCATAACCAATGTGCCCAGATGTTCAAATCATGCTTGGAAGAGAAAACCTATCTGAACTGAGATAGTGACAACTCCACCACGAGTAGAAATTGCTTCACAAAGAGTAGACAAGGTCAAAGAAATTATGGATGTATCTACAACATTCCCACCTCTCCAAACTTGGCTACCTAAAAAGATTTTGAGAGTACAACATAGCTGAGGAAGGGGGGAGTCAAACCATGCTTCAACATCAAAAATCCATAGACCTCCTTTCTAAGAGGCTTTCTCACCCATCAAAGCATCAACTCATGCTACTGAACTCCAACTCTTTAGTGCAACACCCCCTCAAGAGGAAATAGACATGCCAGTACATCATGAAGAGCACCTAAGCAAAATTCACTCTTATGAAAACACATTGCCACCTCTTCAATTGGATATAAGCACTTCTCAAGAACTCACGTGTGTACCATCACCTAGGCCTTCTCAACATAGCATTTGGAAAGGATGGTTTCATCAAGCTTACACCAAAGTGAGTAAAGGAAAAACATGAGGTAGTGACCCAAGGAGATAGTCTCATCTTCCTTAAAACCCTTTATGACACCTTACTCCCAGACATGTTCACATTGAGAGGGAGCTTGTTGGAAAATGTAATACCATAAAAACTGGTATTGACCCAACATATATAGCATTAATACTATGTACACAGCTTAAACATTATTTCTTTCTTTCATAATCATCACAAAAAATACAAAATAAAGTTAAAAAAAAAAGAAAGAGAAGAGAGCACTAATCAATAACAAGCAGGCATGTACTTCAGAGTCTTAGCTAATCGACATGTGTAGAGCTTTTCTTGAGGATTTTTTTCAGGTTTATCATGATGCAACAACAAAGTCTTCTACAACAGCAGACACCTACACAAAGTCTTCTACAACAACAGACACCTATACAAAAATCTTCATTCTTGACAAGTAGCTACAAAATCCTCCAGCAAGATCAAGAGTAAAAGGATAAGTAATGACTTCATAAGCTTCAAATGAAACAGGTGTATTCAAAACTGGCTCTTCATACATATCTCTTTTGCAATTCAATACTTCAATTGTTCCCTCGAAAAGCATAATTGCATTGCACTTGACTAGTTTGCCTTTCTCTTTATTAGCTTTTAAGATGAATATTAATGCTAGCATCTTTTCTTTTAAATCATCCTAGTCTCACGATTCTGTATAAAGTATGCCAAAGGAGTATACCAAGTACACCATTTTATATTTATTAAACTATCTTTAGCTATATTCTAGCCCTCTAGGTAATGTGAGTGAAAAATATGGTTGTTACATTATAAAAAACACTTTAAAAAAAACAAAAAACAAAACAAAACAAGACAAGACAAAAAACATGACAAAGAAGATAGCCATCGCCATGTGGAATCTTGGTAGGTCTTTGAAAAACTAGCAATAGCACCATAAGACCGGTGTCTTGATTTCTCATAGGGTGGAACCTTGTGTCTTGCTTCACTAATAAACCATCACTGTCGGAGGCTTTTAATGGTTCTTGATATCCTCGGTGGGAGTCACTGGGCCATCGCTTTGGTCTCCATAGGGTGGTAGTTTATCACTCTTCGTTTCACAAAAGAAGCCAAATGAAAAAGGGGAAAAACACACACACACACACACACAAGCATTTGTTATGTAAGCAATCATCTAATCACATGCAACTTTACTTCTAGAGCTAACATATAGCTTTAGATGGTTTGAATGTGTGACATTGTTTAAGACTGTGGTCATGACCATAGGCATATTTTTTGAGCTCAGTTCATGAATTGTACACTTGTACCTATTTCTAAGTTAGATCTGCATTAATCTTCATTGTTGTAGTATCTTTGGGAAGCTTAACCAGTCTTATTCCTGATTTCATAATTGCTTGTTCAGCTATTTCCTTGTTAACTTCTCAAAGAAAGTCTTATTTGTTATTACTATTGCCATGCAGATCATCCCAAGCCTTACATTTCTTTCCTCGTGTGACCTCAAATCTTCTTCAACTACATCTTTTGAGGACGAAATCTGCTTCAGGAAGGGGGGCTTGTTCTATGACACCGTGGTCGGCCACCACATATTTTGACATTCGTTGGCCTAGGCACTAGAGAATTTATATTTCTCTTGTAATGGATTATTTTACATGTGCAATCACTGCTTATATATCAAAGGGATAATAAGGTTAGAGTTACTAGCTAGAACAAGGTGTTTGCACTAGTGTAGGTAGTCTCGAATGCACTAGGACCTCATTTTTTACATTGGTCGGCCAAGTGTGAAAACTATGAGCCAAGTATAAAGGTCAAATTGTAACTCTAAATCCTCATTCTTGTATGCTCTCAAGTGAAGATATTGCTCTATTCTTCCCTCAAACCTTGCCTATCTCTTGCCTTCAATTGTGTGAAGTGTGTGTGTGAGGGAGGGAGTGAGAGAGAGAGAGAAATGGGTGGCTAGACTTGAGGCATGGTGGTGGCGGCTTTGTTGGGCTACTTTAGTGTGCTTCCATTGATGTAGCTACCATGAGGAGTCCCCGATTCAAGCAAAGCAAATGAGATTGAGGTAAGTGAGGGTTGCCTCACTAATGCATTGCATGTTTCCCATGGCATATATGGGTTTGAGTTGGAGTTTAGGCTCCCCGAGGCACGAGAAAAGAGTCCCATTAAGTGGTTGAAAGGCATGACAGATACGTTACAAATGGGTGGGGAGAAAAGAGGGAGAGAGCTATGGAAAGCTCGACCTCTACCTAAATGCCTTGGTGAGTGAGAACTTAGGGGAGAGAGGGAGAGGAGAGCTAGCATCATCACACTATCACTCACACACACGATCCTTAATCAAGCATGCATCAAAGAGAAGAAGCGCAAAGCAAGCATCAATCATAAGAGGAAGAAAGACTCAAGCTCAATTGTGAGAATAGGATTATCTGCTTTCTCATTAGTCAAAATGTCTTATATACAAGACCCATATTATCTCACGGGAGTGAGATTTTTCACAATATTTTATCATGGGAGTGAATCCAAATAATTATGTGTGATGCATGGTTCATGTGTGAAGCATGGTAATGAATGATTTCCATTGTTAGAATTATTTTTGTGAGTGATTCCAAAGTATTTGTGATCTAACATTATGGATTATGTTGAGTATAGATCATGAGTTCCAGACGACCAAGGCGGACATTGGACAAGATTATCTAGCCAAGCACATGTGTGCTAAATATTTAATTTTGTATGGTTTGGCCCATTGTATAGATATTGGGCAAGGTTTATTTTTTATGAGATCCTTTAAAAGCATTGGACTAAGGTTCAATTTTGTAAAAAGCCCAATTTTGAAAAATCAATGCTATTTATGGCTCCAAGGGCTAAATTTATTAATATGATTTAAATACCACGTGTGGGAGTGGAGCCACACACGTTGGGAGGGGAGGGAGATTGCACCCAGTCTTGTGTTCTTTGATTTATGCTATTAGTTATGGTTTATTTCTTTTATTATTTAATTTGTACCATGGTCATGTAACAGTGGTATCGGAGCAAAGCAAATTAAAGAATTGAATTTGGGTCATGGAGAATTGAAGAAAAATCAAGAAATTGATTTTTACTCAAAGATTATTGGCTTGTAGCAAATTTGAAGACTCTTCAACAAATTCAAAAATACTTGCACGGGAAGAGTAGAATCCACAGCAGCAAGAGTACAAGGCTTTGGACAAATACACAATTCATCCAAAAATCCAAGAGGTAAAGAAGGCTTTGGACAAGGACACGATTCATCCAAAAATCCAAGAGGTAAAGAAGGCTTTGGACAAGGACACGATTCATCCAAAAATCCAAGAGGTAAAGAAGAGAAGGTATGGAAAACCTTTGGGCACAAAAGAAACTATGACTATGTGAATTTTGTGGACCATTAGATCAAAATTTGGAGGGCTCGAAAGAAAGCCACCCTTTTGAGTAAAACCACCCTTCTTCTCCCAAAACCACCTTTCTCAACTCAAATCCTTTCCCTAATCCAACCGTATGGATGAAATCAGCAAGAGAAGGAGTATTAGAACCCACAACTGGATAGGTAAACCAGTAAGAGTGTCTGTTAACCTATGACGGACATTGAGACGTATTATGTTTTACGTCATTAATTTAAATATTCTGAGTCATGGGCCGGGCTTGTCGGCACCATATGTTAAGGATAAAGGGATTGGGTGATCGCCGATGAGAGGCGCACCTTGAATATCAGTAGGGTAAGGGTTAGGATCGGCCGACCATGTATGGACGCCCATGTGTGAACGGCCAAGTCACCTATAAGAGTCAAATGTAACCCTAAAACTCTCATTCTCATGTGTTGAATACAAGAGTGCTCTTGCCTTATCCTCTTGGTTTCCTTCTCCTGCGTGTGAGAGAGAGAGAGAGAGAGAGAGAGAGAGAGTGAGAGAGCGATCGAGCACTGTGTAGCGGCACGGCGACGGCGAGGCGGTAGAGCGGCGACGGCAGCTCCTCCTTCACTGCGACGCGGGAATCCTTCACGGCGGCGGTTTGAGCAGTGAGTGACACACCTTTGCATTCTGTTTGAGCTTGCTTTCCTGGTTGTATGCTTGCAGCCATTCATGGCTCGCATACGGTGTTCGGCAAGTCCCCAGCTATGACTCGTGCGACAAAAGCGCACATTTTTGGCGCTGCTGCCGGGGAGATGCCCTGCACCATGCTCCAGTTTGCAGCTCGGGCTGCTGCGTGAAGTGAAATTCACACTATAGGAAAGGCGACTGTGTGTTTGTTGTTGAGGTGTTTCCGTGTTCTGCAATCTGTTTCTGCAATTTGTCTTCTGCATTTCTGTCTCTTTTGTTATTTTTCCGCTCCGCGTGTGGGCGTGTTTTCTGTTCTCTGGTTTTCTGCGTGTGAGGGGGGATTTCTGAATCCCCAAGCCTGCACTGTGTACGGACTGCACCGCGGCAAAGTCTGAACCCTAGAAAACTTATTTCAAAAAAAAAGAAAAAGAAAAAAAAATTAATTTTTTTAAAAAATAAAAATAAAAAAGTAAATTTTTTTTTTAAAAGAAAAAAACCAAACGTGTGAAGAGGAAAGATTTTTTATTTGGAGGAAAATTTTTTGAAAAGAAAAACCCCCAATTAACCTCGACCCCGACCTCGGTCTTTTGATATATATATATGTAGGAGAGTGAGCCTCCATAGCTTTCTTTCAAGTGAGAGCTTATGGGAAGTTGAGCTCTATATGTAGCCCACCCCCCAAGGAGTGAAGTGAGCATGTGGGATAAAGCCTTCACCCTTTTCTCCATAAGCAAACAGGCCTTCACCCTTTCCCCCATAAGGAAACAGACTGTTTTGAGGACCACAGGAGCTCTGGATAGGCGAACGCGGTGCTGTAAAGCATGCTAGGACCCTTTAAACGATACGCTCATTTTGAGCTATCACACGCCCTAGTTCAGGTTCGACCATAAGTAAGGGGGTTAGAAACGAGTTAAAAACAATACAAAAACAAGTAAAAACGGGGTTTGGGTGGGCTTCAAAGGTAGTCACCAACGCCCGTAGGGTACCCACGTCACATGCATCTACGCTCTGGTTGAGTACTAGAGCTTGAGCCACTAGAAAGCATTTCAGTTTACGCAGGCTCACACCATCCCTCCACGTTGGCATCTTGGCCTTCAGCAACAGCTGGAAGCCAAGGAAGTGCAACCCAAGATCCACGCGAATAGCGGCTAGTGACTCGTCCTCTGACTCAGAAGCCATGGAAGGGCACCCTACCAAGAACCCTGAGGAGACAAGCCAAAACATGCCAGTTTGGGCCCCACAACCCGGATCTAGCATGTTTAGTCGTCTAATAGAGACCTTTAGTAGAGCTACACGCTCTGAACATGCGACAAGCGAAGTAAATGAAGAAGGAGGGGTAGTAGATTTGCCATTCACATATTATGTAGACCCTACCCTCCCAAAGAGTGTCCATGTGGATATTCTACCCACTTCGTTTAATAAGGGCCCTACTGAGCTACCACCTTCCGATGCTCTTCCTAAAGTAGAGGTCCCTAGAAGCCAATCCATAAGAAGTGACATTGCGTCCACTTCAAGAGAACCGTTTGGCACACCAAGTCTAGATGGGATATTTCTCAATGAAAATTGGGAATATGATCTACACACAGAGACTCTAATTGACCTATATACGGGTTACACATACCATGTAGGTTGGTCTATATCTAGCGCCACTAATCTAGAGGAGCAACAACAAATGATATGTGAGGTTATTCATAGAATTATCTAAATTGAGAGGCAAAATAGGGGAGTGAACTTAGTTTCCACTGGCCCTATGAGATTTTTGGATACGAGCAAGGCCAAACAACCAACCCTATCACAATTGGAGACTCCCTCGGTGAGTCCCATAGACCCTTCTTATGTTGTTTTGCCTGGAGTCTCAATGCAGGTTGAGCCCACGAGCAGTAACTTTAGCTTTCCAACCTTGGCTCAACTTTCCATTAAGGAATCCATAATGCCTACCCCAATGATGAGCATAACGAAAAGTGCACATGTTACCGCTGTAGTTAGTACGACGCCGCTACCTAGTGGAACAGTACATACAACAGTGCGTGGCACTGCCTATCGACCATATGTACCTATCGCTACTCATGCTCATGTAGCTCCTACGCCTCTTAGTATGCCAATGGCATATGCTCCACGACCGCCTTATCATAACCATTATCCAAGTGGAGCTAGGCCTAGTCACATATCATATCCTACGTTAGCTGCCAACATACCCAGACCAATGCCAACTCCTATCAGCCAGGCTATCCCAGAAGTGCCTCCACCAGCCATGCCTACTCACCTAGGTGATCTTGCAGCGTTTGCTCAGACGATCGGACGATCCATTTTTACGGAAAACATGCGGGGCATGCCTGAGAGAGAACCCAGAAGCAAGGCGGTACAAGTGGCTAAGCTCACTCAGAACTTCAGTGGTAAAAACGAAGATGTGAGGAAGTACATTGAAGTCTTTGAACACGTGTGTGATTCCTTGGAAGAGCACAATGAGCTGCATAAGTGTAAAGCTTTAGGCTTAACCTTGAGTGGGAAGGCCGGAGATTGGTATCGAACCTTAAGGGTTGAAGAGCGTACTCACTACCCCACTCTCAAGAGATTGTTCTCGAAAGAATACATACGTGAGGGTGTGCTTTGGGGAGTTGGCCTAGTCATTAGAGGTCTTACAACGTGGGAAGCAGTCATTGCCAATGCAATCCAGTTAGAAGACAACTTGATGATTGTAGGTAAAAAGGTGTCTTCGGAGACAAAATCCGTTAGTTTGCAAGTATCTGGGCACGAGCAAATGACGGTAAAACCTATTGCCAAGGAGCCCAAGATATCCGAAATGTCTGTGATCGACCTTACTAAGGCTCTCCAAGAATACTTTAGGGGTAATCGAGCTCCTCAAAATAGCCATATGTACCCAAGAAGAGAGCAACAATGGTGTTCAGTTTGCTTAGGACCACATAGCACGAGTGAATGTCCCACATTCAAGGTCAAATTCAATGGGAATTGCAATGCATGTGGTAAGTATGGCCATTAATCTAAAGATTGCCTAGTACTTAAGCGTATGTTGGCAAATCAGGCACCACTAGCCTGGTCAAACACACCTCAAGTACCCGCGCTGATGCCTGCTCAACCGGTCGAGCAACCGTCACAGCACATAGTTCCAAGGAACCCGAATGTAGTCCAGTCTGTGCCGTTACCACTGCCAGTGCTTGCTAGGACCACAACCTCCGCATCCAAGGATTACCCCAATAAACCAGATGGGTTGTGAGTCACATAGTGCGTGTGGGGATTATGAAGAGGAGATAGACTCCATTGCTCCATACGGGATTGATACGTTTGAAATGACTCCCCAGTACTACATGGAGTACATGGAGGATCATTTCGGGCAAGTCAAGCCTGTATATCAAGTGGCTGCTCTCGCCACAAGAGGGCAAAACCTTAATACCTTGGCGAGGAGACCACCTCTTCAATGCTACGATTGTGGTGGACCGCACCGTGTAGCGGAGTGCCCTAATAGGCTACAAAAGATCGCTACTCAGATGCAACCAAATCAAGGGAGCACATCGGGAATGCCGATACTTATATGTAATCGTTGTGGCATAGATCATTTGATTGCTCAATGTCCACATGTGCCTTATGCACCCAAGATTACACCATTGAATTTGGTTGAGGTCACCAACCAGGCACGAGGAACCACACCTGTTGTACCCGCGAATGTACTACAAGTAGTTGCTTTTCCACCATCTTGTTACTATTAAGATACCTTGATTGTGGTTGTCTTGGTGGAGTTTTCTTTTTGGTTGATGTGGAAGGTTTGGGGCCCTCCTTGACTTTGGTTGGTGCTGAGGCTACAGGTTTGAGACTCATGGGCATTGTTGACAATGATGAGGCTAGAGTCTCTTGTGGAGCGGATGTGGATGATGAGGTTTTTGAGCATGTAGTGGGTGAGGTTTGTCAATGAAGAGGCATAGGCTCCGGGGCTTTTCTTTTGAGTTCCATGTTAGAGATATATGGTTGAGCTATGGGAACTTCTTCAAGAATAGCTATTGATTGCGAGGTTTTGGCATCAAACTTCGTAGGTGAGGATGGGGTTAAAGGAGTAGATGCTCTAACGAAGTCGGTTGTTGACATAAATGGTAGGTCATTGTGTAGAGGGGCTTCTGTGGAAGAGGCTTGTAACCTTTTGCGTTCAGCATCATAGAAGTCCATTAACGTTGGATCTTCTTCCTTGCAGTATGGTATTGTCAACTTTTTGTTTTTGACCATCATAATAACTCCATCACTAGCAAGCACAGTGGTGCTTGGGTAACAATTGTCCATTTATGCATATTCAAGTCTTGTGTAAAAGGAATTCTTTCAGGATGAGCCGTGAGTGTTGGTTGACCTAACAAAACCCATAACTCGAGGGTCATGAGATTGTGTTCTCATATTGGATAAAGTTGTGCTTGAGCTGTGGTGATTTTATTTAAAATTGTTAACCCAATTCTAGGGCTAACAAGATCTACTGCCATTATCTTACATCAAGGTTTCACGATAGATACACCAAAGGGTCATACATTCTAGATATGAAGCAATAGTGTCCAAAGCTATAACTTGGACGGGTGCCCGTAAATGGTGTGACAGAGTATTATGGCAATTCTCGCTTCAAGAGCGTGTAGTAGCAAGCTAGGATAAAGTCATAAGTGATGTATTTCATGGTTATATTATGAGAGTAGTCATTGTAATAGCATTAGACCTCTTATGAGCCTAAAGTGCTCGGGCCGCCACAGTTAAGTGAGAGTGTGAACACTTATGGCCATGTATATAAGTAAATATCTCTCATAATACAACACACTCTCCCATTGTGCAATTGAGTCTTGCTCTTGCTAATATCTCTCCCTAATGCATGCTAGTGAGTGAGTGTGAGTGAAGTGAAGTGAAAGGAGGGACAAGTACCCGTAGTGCAACGCGCGACGGTGTGACAACGCTCACGGGAGGCACAGTAGAATTACTTTTCAAGGAGTTGTAGAGCTTGGAGACCTCAAGGGTTACGAGGTCGGCCATTGGAAAGATCCTCACGACAGTTGCGGTTCACAAGGTAATCTCTTTTGGGATGTGTTTCAAAGAGGGTTAGGGTGAGCCTTAACATTTTTGGTGCCCTTGTTCTCTTTAGTATTAAACATAAAACTAAGATCATTAATTTTAGTTTAATTGTGTGTTTATTGTTTTGCTGAAATTGTTTGAATTAGAGTGTTAGCAAGCATTAAGAGTAGCTTAATCTTTTAAAAAATTTCTTAAAACCATCAAAAATCCTTGAATTTGACTAATTTCTCTTAATGGACTAGTTTTTATCATTAAGCGTGATTAATCTTGCTGAAGAGGTTAAAAATTTAGCAAATGTGTTAATTGGGGTCAAAATTGATCATATGAGTAGTTGAAATTGATATTTTTGAGTAGTTGAAATGTGTTAATTAGGGTCTAAATTGATCATATGAGTAGTTGAAATTGGTATTTTTGAGTGTATTGAGAGCATCTAGATACATCAAAACATCTAATTACATCAATTGGAGAAATTTGACTCTCCTTGCTTAATTTTGCCTTAAAAGAGGAGACCATAATTAAGAGTCTAATACCATAATTAAGAGTCTAATTAATCTCTTATTTTAGATTAATTTACACATTTGTTGATGCACAAAGATTAGCATTCCCTTGCTCTATCCAATGACGTGCTCAATTGTGTGAATTAATTAGAGATTAGTGGTTACTTAGAGTCTTTGATTAGTATAAAAGAGGGAAAGATTAGTGAAATAATTAATTTTAGATTAATTCTTAATTATTTTTTTACATAACTCATTAAGGCTAATGAGCATTCAATGAGTAGATGCTCATGAGGTGTCAAATTGTCCATTTTGGGGATTATTTATGAAGGGTGTCATTTTAAAAGGTTGACTTTTTGGATTCCCACTTACCTTTTTGGGAAAATGCCCATATCTCTTTCATTTTAAATTCAAAAAATATTCCCTCCCAAAAAAGAAAATTCGTATTTTCCACTAGACTCCAAAAAAAATAATCGAATGTAATATGGAAGAATATGAGAATCTATCACTGTAGTATCCCTCGGAAATCCAATTTTCTTCTCGCAGTATGTTGCTAGAGAGCTGGCATTGCTAACAGAACACGGATGAAACATGTTCACTTCTGCTCTAATAACTGGCTTGAGACTTGCTATATGAACTTTCTGCTTTGCTCTTTCTCACGCACTTTCTCTATAGCTTGAAGTTGCAGTAAAGTCTGCCAAAATCTATCAATAAAGGCTGATATGTTCTCCTTTTGGAGCTATCTAAAAATATCCCTTGCGATGTCTGGCTTTACTCTTATATGACGGAGGTAAGAAATCCTTCTTGATCAGCTTCTGGAAGCTTTCCATGACTTTGGCTTACGTTTGCCCTGTCTAATAACATTCCACCAAAGAGTTGGACTATCTACTAAATGATTAGTAGCACATTTAACCTTATTTTTCTCAGAAAATGTTTCACCAAAAAAATAATCATCAAGTTGGCTCAACCATGCGAGTATGATGTGTGCATCCTTTTTGCCATCATAATCCTGAAAAGTAAAAGCTTTTCTACTGATCTTGTGTCCCTTTCGAGACTCTTGAGATTTGAGAGTAGCGCTCATAGTTCTTTGAATAGGGTCCTCATCAGAATCCAAAGAATTAGATTCGGAATACATATGCCTTCGCTTCTTGCGAGTAAATCTCCGCTCGAAGTCTTCTCTTTGCCTCTTCTCACTTAACAACTGAGCTTGAAGTGCATTTACTTGATCTTGGATGGTGGGTGGTTGTGGATAGATTGCCATCGCAAAAGAAACAAGTAAAATATTATGGAATTGCTGAAATAAAATAGAAAAGGTGGAAAACTTATCTGACTCCGTATATTTCAAAAGAAGGGTCGTTGAAGTGCTTGAAGTTGATGGTGTCCCACACACACACAAAGAATAATTATAATAATCCGGTATGCTTTGATGTTGACAATTTGAAAAGGAGTTCGTTCAAAATCAATTCGAAAGATCTTCAGCAATATTGCTCAGAAATAATGGTCAAAACCCTTGTTGGAAAAAGGTTGTACATGATTTTTTTTGAATTATGGTCCTTTTTCTACTTTGAAACCCTCAAAAGCTTTGTTTTTTAAATTTAAAGAATGAGATTCAATCTTAACCTTTAAGCTTTTAAATATATATATATATTACACAAAGCTTATTAAAAAAAAAAGCTTATTAAAGCTTTATAATAAAAGCTTTTGCAAGCATTTCTCAGCCTACAATCGGCAGCCCAGCCAACGCGAACTGCCGCCACTAAATTCAGAGAGGTGAGAGGGGAAAAGAAGCCGCCGAATCGTGGAGGGAGAGGAGGATGAAGTCACCGCTATTGCCTTCAATTGAAGAGAGGAAGAAAAAAAATCAATTGGAATTATATATATATATGTGTATGTGTGTGTGTGTGTGTGTGTGTGTGTGTGTGTGTATGGTTTTGCTTCTTCTTACAGTTTAGCGCTTTTATTAATTGAAAGAAAATATGAAAAATTCATCACCTCCCACCCTTGATTATAGAATTCAGACACTGTGCGCTTTTGTCGCACGAGTCGTATGGGGACTTGCCGAACACCGTATGCGAGCCACGAATGGCTGCAAGCATACAACCAAGAAAGCAAGCTCAAACAGAATGCAAAGGTGTGTCACTCACTGCTCAAACCACTGCCGTGAAGGATTCCCGCATTGCAGTGAAGGAGGAGCCGCCGTCGTCGCTCTACCACCTCGCCGCCGCCGTGCCGCTACACAGTGCTCGATCGCTCTCTCACTCTCTCTCTCTCTCTCTCTCTCTCACACACACACACACACACACGTGGGAGAAGGAAACCAAGAGGATAAGGCAAGAGCACTCTTGTATTCAATACATGAGAATGAGAGTTTTAGGGTTACATTTGACTCTTATAGGTGACTTGGCCGTTCACACATGGGCGTCCATACATGGCCGGCTGATCCTAACCCTTACCCTGCTGATATTCAAGGTGCGCCTCTCATTGGCGATCACCCAATCCCTTTATCCTTAACATATGGTGCCAACAAGCCCGGCCCATGACTCAGAATATTTAAATTAATGACGTAAAACATAGTACGTCTCAATGTCCGTCATAGGTTAACATGCCCCCCTTCCTGATGTAGATTCCGTCCTCAGAAGCTATGGTATGGTAAGCTCGATAGGGTTGTTGTGGTAGACCGTCTGCAAAATAGGGAAGTAGAGTGAAAGTATGCCGGAATTCAAAAGATATAAAGTGTATAAATTCAAGCATGTTAGACCACAATGGATGTTGCTATGAGACTTAGTTTAAGGGGTCACATGAATGAGCTAGTGTAGCAAATTAACAGGAGTTTAAAATTATTGAAAGTAAATCAAGAGTTAGCAAGGTGTCAAAGGTTAATCAAGGTTTATAACTGGCCTAAGTCAAGGAAAATAACCAAGCTTAATAAATAAACAGATGACCACACTGTGTCTACTCTAAGAACAAGTTAATACCGTGAGCCTAGGGACACAAGAAACATCAGAGTTACAGGAGCATTTTGCTTTTATTTTTTTTATGCACGTGACAATTTTTACACACAATGGCGACCTTCCTAAGGCAAAACTAACATCGATCCTGGTACCATGTTTAACACAAGGCATTATCCAGGAATCTATTAGTTCACCTTAGGCAAGGCTACCCCCTACCAACCAAGGCATCGGTCTGGAGTAGAATACTCCTCGCCTACCAAGTATCAATAAGGCGATAGGCCAACATTAAAGCACATCATAGACTTGTATTGCCATTTATTGTAGGCTTTAAAAAAAAAATTATTTCTTTTGATCTTCGCTCTTGAACTATAATTTGTTATGCATCCTTTCGACAAAGGGGTAAAAGCTATGTCCTAGAGGTCAACACACTCATGGCCAGGTGTCAAACATTAAGATGGTTTGACCCTAGACCTAAGACAATCATATTCCAAGGTTAACTAAAGACATCATGCTGCCTAGGAATATATCGACCATTTCACGGAATTATCCTTCACGGAATTCCATTTCATGGAATTACCCTTTCACGGCTTGCACTTTTGGAAACACCATTCCAAGGGATTAACTTTCACACGGGTTTAGACTATTTCATGGAATATCCCTTCACGACCAAAAAACTCACACTTTCACGGGATTAGGCCATTTCACGTAATATCCCTTCACGGCCAAAAAAATCACACTTTCACGGGATTAGGCCATTTCACGGGATTAGGCCATTTCATGAAATATCCCTTCACAGCCACAAAACCTGCAATCTCACGAGTTCAGGTCTCTCACAAATTAACAGTCTCGCAGCTTAAGAACCTGCACTTTTACGATTCAAGCCATCTCACACATTAACACTTTTCCAACGATCTTCAATAGCCATTATATATTTGTTGAGCTTATAGCTTACTATTTTTTTGGCTAAATTAATGTAGCAGCTGCTCCATGAGTACATATCCATACTCATGCATTGGAGAACATTTACACCAAAGCCTCACCATCGACAACGTCCAGATACATCTCTGGATGGGGGGGGGCATGGTGGGCGAAAGCTTGGTCAATGGTACAACCCATCGCTTGGAATTTTCCTTCAAATTTCAAACCTCTCCAAATGACAAAACCATCTTCACAAATAAGTGATCTTAAATCCAGCAAGGTGACAAACACCTCACAATTGTAGTTGACTATGGAAGTTGGTTCTTCAATGGCCGCCGACAATCGTGTGGCCACCAGTAGTGCCACAATTGTAGTGCCACAATTGTAGAAGAAGAGGAGTCTGTGAAAGAGAGTTTTGGCCAAGTGGTTGATCGACACATCTCTACGAATTGGGTGGAGGACCACTTGGTCGACAACCAAAATCACCTTCCTACATGTATAAAGTACCACAACTTTTTTTTTCTTTTTTGCCTTGCATGGTGGAGAAGTTGTCATGCTTCTTGTATTGGTTTCTTAGACCTCTTTAATGGCTGTGTATTAGATATTTGTTGGAGAAGCAGTGTACGTGATCTTGTCTACATTCCCGAGCACCCTTCAGATAGCACCCTTCAGATGCATGGGTGTTGTCTGAGGTGGAGGAGACAAGATTGTACCCCGAAGAGTGGATTGATGAGTTTCGGGGCAAGGACACATGAATACTTTGTCCATGGTGGTTAGAGTACCCAAAGGGGGAGTTTCCTCTAGAGGAGGCAGAGTAGTTTCAGAGTATGTTTCCTTGTGCACAATATTTAGTTTGTACGAGGTATGAAGCCTATTTTTTGGGAGTTTACAATTCAAATGTTGGTTGAATGCAGTGGCTAGAAAGGGCAAGAAGCTTGCCACCAAGCAATAATTGACCCTCGAGAAGAAAAAGGGTAAGAAATCCACACCTCCATCGTCCCAAAAAAGGTCACGGCTAGACTGGGAAGGGGATGACTCAGATGAGGAATTTGAGGACAGCCATTCCAAGGATGATGAGCATGAAGATGAGCAGCAGTCCCATGCACAGGGCAAAGAGCAGGTGACCCCTTCGCATCATGGAGAGCCTCAAGAGCAGGGATCAGAGAGTTCAAAAGATGATAAGGAAGACCTCTTGGGATCTAGTAAGTAAACTTAATGTGTTAAAACCTTCATTAGATCATTTATTCATCAACTCTCATAACATGTATTTGGTGTTATGTAAATGTAGACTATCGTCCCATTGTGGTGAACCACTTGTACTTAGTTTTGATCTCAAACATTGATGACCTTCGTCTCGCGCTTATGGGAAAGCCAAAACATAGGTACGATCTCTCAGGCATGCGAGTGACTCTCTCCATTCATCGTCATTATAGTGTTTGCACTCCCCTTCTATGCTTTGCTATTCCAAGAATCTTGCAGTATTGCAACAATTCATGGGATCTCTGACGAGGTGGGGAAGCATGGACGCCTTCGATAGCTTGGAGGAGTGTGCTTGGTGTGGGCTGATTTTCCTGCAAATACGTGTCTCCACAAGGGTGCTTTAGAGGTTCCTCGGTGGAATGTTTTTCAGGAGATACTTGTGGAGTCGGTTTTTGTGCTTGTTGTAGAGTTCCTACATGCCGATGGTACTATGGTGTGTACTCTATGTGTGGAGCACCTGGGGATTGCTGTGTAGGAGGCAGGAACTTGGAACTTCACATTGCGAAGGACTTTGTTCTTGTGCGTCACACGCGATATCTCTATGTCATGTCAGAAGATGGCCAAGAAGAGGTGCGTGCAGGATTCTTTGTTTTTTGTGAAAGTCAAACTCAATGATTTCACTCCCTAAAGTAGTTATTTTACTAGTGTGTGCAAGTAGGTCTCTGCTTTGGTCATCTCACTATCTTCATGCACCCCAATGAGAGTATGTCCACTCGTCCAAAGTATGATAGGCGGGGAGGTGAGGTAGGTGCAGATTGTGGAGGTTTTGAGGTTGGCGATGATATCTTCTGAGAGCCGAAAGCATAGGAGGAAACCTCCCCATACCAATTGGATGCAAACGAGGATCCCATCCGATATACTATTGAGCTTAGTGAGCCTTTTGCAAGGTAATCATGTGCACGATTCAAGTAGTAAAATTGTTATATAATCAATGTCTTAGACATTGTTGTCCATTTGTACATATGGTAATTGTGGGCTTCTACTATGGTAGGTGGTTACTCGAGACGTTCACTGATCGGGGGGATACAGTCCTAAATTGCTTTGTTGGTACTGGGTCCGTGGCTAGAGCATGTAGGACACTACAAGGACATTGCATCAGCATGGAGAGCCATGAGGTGTGCCTTAGTTCATGTCTGCGAGACCACTTGCCCACTGTGCGCACGATGATTTGGGTAACCAATTTTTTAGGGGTGAGGTCAGTGATATTATTCGACGAGAACAACAGATGGATGTGGGGACACCATATCCTCCAGTCCTCCTGGTACCCATGAGCCCGACACAGTTTAGTACTTTGTCATGGCCACTTGGTGTTCCAATGGAGCCCCAATATCAACATGTCTTACCATATACATCCCCCATAGCATCATTTGCAGTTCCCTCAGCGGCACCACAGCTTGATTTTGCAAGGCCACTTTTTCCACCTGCACTTATAGCATTTGGTAGAGGTCCCTACCCCATACCACCTCCCTTCTTCCACTAGGGAGTCTGATGTACTGATGTATTTCAGTAGCTTGTAATGTTTGAAATATATTGGTTTTAGACTTATTGTTGTTTACTTATATTATGACAATGGCTTTGTTTTTTGCTTCTTTCATGGCATAGATTTTTGAGAGAGATGATGCAATTGGAGTGAGATCTCAACAACACGAGAGAGAGAGAGAGAGAGAGAGAGAGAGAGAGAGAGAGAGTATGATCGAGACATTAAAATAACAACAATTGTGCTTAAAGTAGTTTTTCTTATGCTTAAAATAAGAATTCTAGTGCTTGAAAAAGTAAATTTTTATTCCTTTTGAAGTTATAAAAACAGTAGAGATTGCCATGTTCTTCTAGACACATCCCACACCACTCTCCCCTTATATCTTTATATTGCAAAACAGAGTCCTTGTGAAATCTATGGTTATGGCTTCATCTAGTAATCCCTATAATACTACTATGTTTGCAACCATCTTAAGTAAAGCTCTTCAATCTTTCATGCAACTCAAAGAAAAGGAACCCAGATCGGATGCCGTTTTGGAGACGTGGACAACAGTGTTTGAAGTAAATGAGCTCTACAAGAAGTTGAAAACGTGCCAAGCGGTAGACCTTGCAGACAAGCACATGCTAGAGGTGAAAGCAACGTTAGCCATTGGGATGTGGAGAGCTTTTGGCATCATTGAATAGGCAAAGGAGGATCCTCTAAGAGTTGAAGTTTCCACCTTCAAGTTAGGGTAGATGGAAATAGCGAAGATGATAGTTGAGGCCCAAAATGCTTTTATATGGTATCTTTGTAAAGAAGTACAGATGATCGTGTCATGTCATAGAGGTGTTTGTCATGTAATGCTGTGGCCTTGTAAGTTTGTTAGGGAATATAAAATGGAAGTTTAAGATCATAATATGGTGACTTGTAAACGAGTTGTGATGGTAGTTGTAACTTGATATGCATTGATAGTTGTAAATGAGTTGCAATGTGTATAGTGCTCTTGTATCCATCCACTCCTCTCCTCTACTATCACCATCAGTCATAATCTATGAGACCATAGAGAGCTAATAGAGGGAAGGAAGTGTAGAGAGAGAAACCGCTCGCCTAAACACCAAAAAGTGCTTGCTAAAAGATGCTTGCCAAAAAAATATACCCAGGCCCATGCAATGCCATGTTCCAAATCATCACCGATTTTTTGTGCGCACACCACCAAATGAGGAATTCCAATGTTATAAACATGATGACAATGTTATCTTTGATTAATTCACCAATTGAAACTCCAATTAAGCAAAAAAAACCAAAAGTTCCACCGATTGATTCCTTTTTTATACAAAAAACCATAATTTTCAAAGCACAATCCTCTTCAATCCAAGCATCAAAATCAAGCACAAATCCTACCAAATCGTGCGCACCTATAGCCAATTAGACTAAATAACATGCTTTGGACACAATGGCAATGTTTGTTTTTTCCAATTTTGACAATTTGAAAACTAAAGGAGAGTTTTGGCTCTCACTTTTTTTTGCAAAAAACTAGAAATTTTAAGGCAACAATCCCCTTTGCCACATATATCAAATTAAAGCCCAAATTTTGTCGATTCACGTGCACACATGCAAATAGTCTAATTGGCATGCTACGGACGTAATGGTGGGGTTTGTTTCATCAAAATTCCATGATTTTATGCTCAATTGAGCAATTTGTTTTCAATTTTCATAAAAAGAGAGTGCGGAATTAAATAAAAATTAACAAAATTGACCGAACAAACTTGAAATTGCAAGGATTAAGAGTAATAAAAAGTGATTAGAAACATGAAAAACATGAAATTGATGCAAAAGACAACAAAAACACATGATTTTGGGAGATTTTTGTTAATTGAACCATTCCTTTCCTCATTAGTGAAACCCACTTTAAACAAGCAAGTTATGCAAGACGCTTCACAAGAGATTAGTGTCCCGGTAACAGAACCATTTACGCCATGCCTTTTGGCCACTCAATGGGACTCTTCTTTCATGCCTTGGGGAGCCTAAACTCCAACCCAAACCCAATATTCCATGGGAAATATGCAATGCATTAGTGAGGCAACTCGCACTTATTAAGTGTAGCCCCACTGCTCTCTCTCTCTCTCTCTCTCTCTCTCTCTCCCTCCCTCCCTCACACACACACACTCACATAAGCATTGAAGGCAAGAGATATGCAAAGTTTGAGAGAAGAATAGAGCACTATCTTCACTTGAGAGCATACAAGAGTGAGGTTTTAGAGTTACAATTTGGACTTTATACTTGGCTCATAGTGTTCACACTTGGCCAACCAATGTAAAAAATGAGGTCCTAGTGCATCCAAGACTACCTACACTAGTGCAAACACCTTGTCCTAGATAGTAACTCTAACCTTATTATCCCATGGCGTGCCTTTCATATACAAGCAGTGATGATTGGACTTGTAAAATAATCCATTACGAGAGAAATATGAATTCTCTAGTGCCTAGGCCAATGAGTGTCAAAATATGTGCTGGCTGACCATGGTGTCATAGAAGTCTTCGACATCACTTAGTAGTATTCTTGTGGTGGTGACGATGAGAAAGGCAAGGTTGAGGACCCTAGCTCTCCATAAGAGAGGGTTACTCTACCAAGAGTGGCTGGAGGTACAAGCTGGCAACAACCCCCTTGTATTCTTCATCTTGTTCTCTCCCTCATGCGTGGCTCAAGTGTTCCCAAATCAATGATCATATTTGACGCCACTGGGAAATCATCCTATCAAATTAAAAACCCAAAAATGCATCATTAAGCAGGGATTATAGGAGAAAAACATGATTTTTTTGGAGAAAATTGTGAAAACATATGTGCTTAGTAGAGCTTGCACATTTGCAGTAGGAATGCACGTTCCTAGATTTGATAGGGATATCCTCACTACGGAAAGGTAAAAAAAATCCCTCCATAAATGGTCATAATGATAAAAATGGCTAAAATTTGAACTGTCACACGTGGCCCATGTGAATGCATGTTGGCAAGTCAAATAAGGAGCTACCCACATATGTTCCCATCTCATCTTGTCATGCATGTTTGCACATTGCCATGCACGTTTCTTGACTTGTGAACACATGTTTGCAAGTTAAACTCGGAACTAGCCATGCATGTTTCCATCATACACCTTCATACATCTCCATACACATTCCCTAACTTGTGAATGCACGTTCTCAAGTCACTCAGAGACCTAAGCATGCACATTCCCATCTCATATGGTCACACACGTTTACATATCGCCACACACAGACGTTCCCTGACTTGTGAATGCACGTTTGCAAGTCAAACAGGGACATGGCCATGTATGTTCTCATCTTTGGCCATACACGTTCACACATCTCCACGCATATTCCCTGACTTATGAACACACATTCTCAAGTCACTCAAGGAATTGGCCACATACATTCCCATTGCATTCGGTCACGCGATTCTTATCTTGTGAACACACGTTTGCAAGTCACACATGGACTAAAAGACTTACAAAATCCACTAGAATCTAGAATTTCTAGGGCCACCTCGCAACTCGTGTCTAAGAAGGGCCTATTAACTAGGAGCCTATCATTGCAGAGCCTCGTATGGACCAAGAGTCAGCTAGCTCTCAAAATACGAACCTCTAAGACTGCTTGAAACTCCCTGGAGGGCTATTGTATCTTCATGCTTTTCAGCATTAGAATCTGGTACAAGCTACGAGCGGTTTCAGGTTCAATTTTGCCATTGAGGCTATAACAACAAACCAAGATACTAGGGCCAAAGAAATAACTCAAGCTATTGGTTACCTTACATCAAGGAGCAACAAGCTCTACAATAGGTTTGACACTAGGAGGAGCCCACACCCCATAGTTTATCCCAGCCTTACATGATGCCTTTGAACCAACCAAATGCCTTGCTTTGTTTTCACCTCTTCAATGCCAAGAAATTATCTCAATTCCCTTTGCAGTACCTAACTTGCTTGTGCCATATCCTACATATGCCATGCCACCACCAACCTTCTAGTATCCATACTATCCCTCACAACCACATTACCTCAACCTCCACCTACACCATAACCAACAACTGCACTAACCATAGAAGATATTTTGAGAATAACTGCACAAATAGGGAGAGGGTAGCAAAACAGGACTCACAACAGCTCCACCACCAAGTTGTAGTGGTTGTACCAAACCCTAGACAGCCATATATGATCAAACGGATGTGCAAATTGTAAAGTTAATGCAAAAATTCAATGGGATGGGAGATCTCATTACATTCTTGGAAGTGTTTGATTAGATGTGTGATACATGTGGTCGACCCAATGACCTGGTAAGGGTGAGTGGTGCCTTAAGCCTCACCATGGAAGGGAAGGTGGGTAATGGTTCCAACCACTGAAACCAAAAGACAAGGCTGATTTTGACACCTTAAAGATTGCATTCACAATTGGGTATTCCCATTAGGGAACCCAATGGAACCTAGTCAACCAGCTCTATGTGTCAAGTAGTTAGAGAAGAGTGAGATACCTCCACTGTGCTGATGTTGACAAATTCTCTGATGAATAGCTAACTGGAAGATTCCTAGAGGGATCCTTGGCTCACCAACCTCGCACAACACCTTATACTCTAGAAAACATAAAAACTTTGAGCCATGTTGTAAGCGTGCCATAGATTTTGATGATAACTTCATGGAAACTACTTTAAGGAATGTCCTTGAAGGAACCCCATCTTAAGCATCATTTGGAATAGTGCCTTCATGTTATATGCACATTATGTGTGCATATACTAGGAGGCTAACCCACATTAGGCTTGTGAGCATGGGAGCATGGGAACAAGCTCTAGTGGAGCATGGGTTAGGACTCACCTTAAGGGTTAAGGTTAGGGTCAGGCATCCAAGGGTCACACATGGGAGAAGGAGAGTCAAGAGTCACTTGAGGGCCCTCCTATATAATAGAGGCATGGTGACACTCAAGGGAGGCTTAGGCTATGGTCTCTTGATGTTATTGAGGCTAGGTTATGTTATGCTCTCTTGTGTAGAGGATCATAACTACGTACCTACCATTTCACACTATAGCTACATGCTATTGGATTGAAGTTATACCTCTTGATGGTATGGGACATCAAGGTAAAGGTATGATATACTTCATTATAATTCATGTGTGCATCCCTTGGGCTCGCGTGTGGTCAGGTGTGGATGAGTTTATGCCTGATTTATGCATAACAATTATCTAGAGAGATCTTAGGGTTTTAACAGTGGCATCAGAGCAATCTCTAGTTAATTGTTGTTATTTTTTCTTTCTTATTGCAATTTTGGATATTTTTTGAAGTAAATTTTAATATTTACTAAATAAAAATATTATTTTGTTGATTTGTGTTGATGATTTGCACATGGATCATCGATATGGCGATTGGAACGCGTGTTTCTTCTATTCAATGGATGAATCGACGTTGCGGGGAAATTCTGTGAGTTTAATGCTATTTTTTTCTATTTTTTGTTATTTAAAATAGGCATTAATGGAAATTTTTACCAAAATACCACATATTTTACCATGGATATTTTTGGTAGAATGGATTCCCTTAATTTCTATAATTTTTAAGAAATTTTTCTATTTTTTTTGAAATTTTTAGAGCACTTTTATGGTTTAAAAAATGTATTTTTAATGTATTTTGCGGGTTTTCCGCGGGTATGCTTTCGGTTTTCTGCCAATTTTTTTGCTGACAAGCAGTGTGGGGAAGTGAATTGATGCATGGAATTCTCTCTCGTGTGCATGGGATCCTCTTCGCCTCTCAAATCTGAATTTCTCTTCTATTTTCTTGCTCCCGCTTGTGTGAACGCCTTTTAGGCACAAATTGATTAATTTTTAATCATGATTAAATTTTGATTATGATTAAGATAATTTAATCAATTGTTAATCCTCTCTGTGATATAAGAGAGGAGGGGTGGTGAGAGAGATGAAAAATTTGGAGAAGAAGGAGAGAGGAGAGTGGAGAGGGAGACCCTTCTCCCTCTCTCTCTCTTTTGCCCGAAGGCTTTTTCATAAAGGCTTAATAAAGCTTTTTTTAAAAAAAATTTATACTACAAAAAGAGATTTTTTTTTAATTTTCAAAAAAATCTTGAAAAAGGGATAAGAGGTTTGGAAAAAAATTTTACTTCTCTGAAAAAAATTATTTTTCCTTTGGATTTTTTTTTTGGAATCTCTTGGTTCGCGGGAAACCTTTTGGCTTTCCGAATTTCGAAAAATATTTTGACCTTTCGGATTCCAGAAACTTTTGACCTTTCACATTCTGATTTTTTTTTTGTCTTTTCATTTTCCCGAAACTGTTGGCTTTCCGTATTTCGGGAAGACCATTGGGATTCCGAAATTTTTTTGACCATTTGTATTCTAATGCGTTCGGGGTAAATTAAAAATTTCAAAAAATTCTTGAAAATCAGTGGAAATTTAGACAAAGGTTATTTTAAATTTTTGGAAAATGTGGGGTTGGTGTTTGGCATGTGGTGTGTCCATTCGAGCGCCCGTGACCATTCAAATTCCTTTAAAAATATATTTTTTGACCTAAAAAATTGAAAAATCCATTAAAATTATAAATTTTCATTGGATTTGAGAATTGTCGGGCAGAATTAGAAATTTTATGAACAATGGGATTCTCAAGAAAAATTAGGAATATTTTAGAAATTATTTTTAGCAATCCTAAAAATTGGTATTTTAAAATATCAATGGTATTTTGGCAAATCTAATTGCTATTTTTTTTTGGAAAAATATTGGTTTGGAATGCCATAAGATAGGTCTGGTGGAATTCAAAATTATCGTATTTTGAGGCCTTATTAAATTAGGAAAAATTAGAAAAAAATCGTGATAATTCTTTTTCTGGAGAATTTAATATTTTTGAGGGTTATTTAATGTTGAAGTACGTTTTCTCGTGCTGACATTAGATAGATGTGGGTTATTCGCATATTATTAATATGATTGTACCTCGTGTTAGTAGATATTTCTGTTTGGATTAATTCCGAACGATGATTTTTTAACCATTGTTTAGACATTTTATTTGGACATGTTCCTTAAATTTTTTTTATGGCTATAATTTGCGTTCAAAGTGTATTTCACCTTTGACACTTTTCCATGATAATTTATTTTGCACTTATTTAAGTGTGGTTTGTGCTTAATTTCTTAAGCCTAAGACAAATTCTATCATGGGTTAGTTGATCGGTTTGTTTTGGTGGATTTTATTGGATATTTTCCAAGTTTTATATGGACTCATCAGGTTCTGCCTAGATCACTTGTATCTAGGGGTTTTTTATTTAGTGTTACACACATATGTTTCACGTGCTTACTTTGGAGCTTTGCTTGAATGACACTACGTTCATATACTCCGGATTGATGAGTTGGCCACACCAATTTTAATGCTTCTTTTGGCATGATTAATGACCATTAGATGGCATGCATTGATTGTTATGATCAACTATGGTTTTCATGGATTTGAGGAGCTTCTATGCTTTTATCCATGGTTTTATAAGGATCTTTTGATCTTTTGGATAATTTCATGTGTCTTGAGGGTAGCATTTGCCTTCGTTTTTTATACATAATTTTGGAGTATATTGCTTGTACTCTTGTATATATTCCAACTTGGATACCTAGTTGCTTATGTATATAGGTGAGTTATTTTTCTACCCTATCTTTAGTGTGCTTATTGGGTAGTTATCATTAGAAAGGTGCCAATAATTCAAAATTCTTTTCTAATGATGTACTCGGAAAGAGTTATTCCTTGATGTGGTCTTAGGAATATAGAGACAGGTTTTGGTATGTGAAAGTCCAGGATAAGGCCATCTTACTTCTTTTATATAGGATTTTATTCATATTTTCTAGACGGCATACTAGGGAGTTTCAAATTAATAAGGTATGTATGGGTGGTATCATGGTGGTATGGGACGCTAGCGATCCCTCACATATATTATCTTATGGGATAATTTGGGCTCAAGATTGTTGCTTTGCTTACATTACTTAGCATGTTGACCTCAACATTCAAAGACAATCTCATTTTTTGAATTCATTTAAAGTTATTATGTGGGCATTCTCTAGATAAACTTCTTTTATCTATAGCCTGCATGTATTGATGAGTGTAATCTCATCGGCATTTTCACTTGTTGAAATGTCTTTCTTTAGATTTCAACGAGTTTATCTTATTGTGTTCTCTACTTTCGTAATTTAGGTGATTTATACAATCAACCTGATGGTTTACGGATGGACATATGTGACTCATTGAGACACTGATGACTCTTTATGTTGATATGGGTAACTTGGGACGCTGATAATTCCATGAGCAGATGTGGGTACGTCGGGTCACCGATGGATACTTGGTTCCTGCTGTTATAATGCCATGTTTTCCTTCTTTATTCCAAATGGTTTACAACGAGGAAATTACTTTGAGTATGAATTGCTCTGATCATCCGCAGTCTGATGGGCAAACAGAGCGTATGAATAGAGGATATACTTCGTGCATATGTCTCTGGAAAAGCATCAAATTGGAAAAAATATCTTTTAATGATGGAATTTGCCTATAACAGATCTAAACATACGGCTATTGGTTTTAGTCCGTTCATGCTTATGTATAGGTATCAATCCAGGGTACCTATTGAGGTCGGTCTTAAGGACATTGAGCTTGATGTATCGAGGGATTTCTTGCGTGATATGTAGAAAATGTTGACTGAAGCTCGAGATTCTATCAGGAGTGCTCAGGATAGGGCATGGTTTTATGCTGATAGGGGATACTCATCTCGGTCTTTTGAACCAGGAGCGTTGGTTTATTTTAATGTTCCTAAAGATTCTCAAACTTTGTCAATAGAAAAATACTCGAATTTATCTCCTAGATATTGTGGTCCATTTCGAGTTATATATCAGATTGGCACGGTTGGGTATGAACTTAAACTTCCTCCACATGTTAGAGTTCATCCAGTCTTTTATATCAATAGATTGAAAGGAAAACTGGGGGGTGAGGATAACACAGTTACTCCTCAAGAACTCGTTGAAGTCAAAGAATTATCCTATGTTACACATGAACCTGATAAGGTACTTGAATTCAGGGAAAGGAAACTTTGTAGTTGACTAATCCCTGAGGTTTAAATTAGGTGGAAAGATAGGGAAATAGAGGATTAGACTTGGAAGTCGGTTAATATTGTTCAATGCAGTTCTCCTTCTTTTCATTGCAAGAGTGGAATGTTTTGAGAGAGGGGAAGTATGTTATATGCACATTATGTGTGCATATACTAGGAGGCTAACCCACATTAGGCTTGTGAGCATGGGAACAAGCTCTAGTGAAGCATGGGTTAGGACTAACCTTAAGGGTTAAAGTTAGGGTCAAGCATCCAAGGGTCACACATGGGAGATGCAGAGTCAAGAGTCACTTGAGGGCCCTCCTATATAATAGAGGCATGGGGCACACTCAAGGGAGGCTTAGTCACACTATTGCTACATGCTATTGGATTGGAGTTATACCTCTTGATGGAATGGGACATAAAGGTAAAGGTATGATGTACTTCATTATAATTCATGTGTGCATCCCTTGGGCTCGAGGGTGGTCGGGTGGATGAGCTTATGCCTGATTTATGCATGTCTATGTATAACAATTATCTAGAGAGATCTTAGGGTTTTAACACTTGAAAGGTCGACGGCAAGGGAAAGAACCACAGGCTGCACACTAGTAGCACAGTAGAAGACCTACCAACTTTACTCATGCAGCAAATGACCGAGTAATGGAGAGTCGAGCTAAGAGAAGATAACATGGGATAACCACATATATACCCTAGACGTGAGTTGGTTTGGTGTTCAATATGCTGTGCTAACCACACAAGCACAGAATTCTCCCACCACTTAAGACCGAGATAAGGAGGAATCTAGTGTGTATAATGCATGATGGTAGGAAACCGCGATATTGCCCATTGCTACAAGAATCAACTCCAGAGGCAATGACCATTGGTCACACTAGCTCCACTCATTCGTCATGGCCTTGTGTGCACCACTAGCAAGGTCCATGCTCACTATGCACCTCACTAGGGGTAGTACATGCCTCAAAGAGGAGTGCTAAGAATTCCAGAGTTACCCCTCTCACCTCCAGTATTTCCATAGCAAACCACCCATTCCCTGTGTGACCCTCATGAACCAATTGACCCTAACAAAAATACCTGAAGAGGAGGAAGAGGAAATAGGGGAGGACACTACCTACCTAGAACCCCTAGAGTCTCAGATTCCCTCGAATCAAATCCTTAGTCTCACTGCATTCAAGATGGGATAATGTCTACCCACTCTATGTAGCCGCCACAGTGCAATCCAATTAAAGGGAGAGACAAGCATGGGACCTCATCGGCGGGTGGCAAAGTTTCCCATTAAGAAGGCTATGGAAACCACACCAACCAACCTGCAACCACTAGCTCCTCTTTGTAGTATTGGTTGTGGCATTGATCACATGTACAAGGGTTTCCCATTAAGAGCATTTTCCCCCCCAGGTAAAATCCAAGAGCATAAGCCATCTACAAGCATTAATCTGCTAAGCGTCAGAGATGGACTCTTAAAAACATTTCCTCTTGATGGTGTGACGAGAATGTAAAATAGGAGGAGAGCCAAAAATCACGAAGGTGGAAAAGCTTCAACTCCCCATACTCAAAGGGTACCGATACCAACCCTGTTGAAATATACAAGTGAATAGGGTGTGTGCGGGAACAAGCCCTTGGTTAGAGGCTGTAAAAGAGGATGTGTAAATGTGAGAGAACCTGTGAAAAGGTGAGAAGAATCTACTGGGAGAGAATAAAGGGTAGCATGAGAAGATTTAGGAAGTGTGGAGATATTTTGGGAAAAGTGAAGAGGTGGAGAGAATCAAGGAAAAGAGGTGGAGTGAATCAAGGAGAAATCAGTGGGATTTGATGCTTGGATGTAAACTCTATAAATTGAGGCATTGCCCTAATGAGAATTTGCTGGTTTTTGATTATCCATGCCTACATTAAGCTATTTGCTAATTACTCACTAATTACATTAAGGCATTGCCCTAATGAGAATTTGCTGGTTTTTGATTATCCATGCCTACATTAAGCTATTTGCTAATTACATCTTAATTATTTGTTAATCACTTTATTAATGATGTTGATTCTAGTGTTTGATCCACCATAGCTCATCACATTGCTCTAATTTCAACATGGTATCAAAGCCATTCCTAGAATCCATCATTTTGTGAGCTCATTATCTTGCTAATTATTTTGCTAATTAGGATTAGTAGAAAATTATAAAATTTCCCTCTTTTTTCAACTCACCTCTGTACCCCCAGCTGGTGGAGGAGCTCTAGCTCCTTGCACACTTCAGATTAGGCCAAACCCTTCTAGCCCAAGGTAGGTAACTCACTAATGCTCCAGCCAGTTGAATCCATGCAGTAAACCGTCGGCGCATCTGGGAGAAATTACGATTTTAGTTAGCGTAGGTTTTTCTGATGAAATTGCAGATCTTGTCCTCATCCAATCAAATCGCTCTAATTCCTCTTAACCCCGGGGGTTTTCAAGCATGCTCTACAAGCTGATGAAGATAGAATTCAATTTGATCAAGTCTACAATGAGATCCAAGCTCTTCATTAAATCTGCAGGTGACTTTGGTAAAACAGAGATTAAGCTTTCAATATTTGGTCAAATCTTGTGTTTATTGGCTTTATCCTCTACTACACTCATTGCTATTGATGGCTTTGAAAGAATTTGAGCTCATTTGAAGTCTAAGGCACCAAATCTGGACTCCCGCATACTCTATTTTTTGCACACAAAACAGTGGATTAATTTGCTAATCAGTGATTAATCAATGCTAATCACTGTATTTTGGTGCAATTGAGGGTTCAAATTAACCATTAGGTATCTGATACAGATCCCTATAACTTCAGATTGCAATTCGAAGTTGGTTTGATACTCCAACCATCCCGTACAAATTGGTTACCCTTGATTTAATGTAATTTATGGTAAAATTGTGCTGATAAAATGTATTGGGCACATTGCATCGTGTAAATATGGGATCAGACACTGCCCTGTCCAGAATAAGGCAAGAGGTAAGACCTCCTATATAAATTTGGGTTTGCATTGCATAATGATACAAGATAAACATAAAAAATCCAAAGGAACTGTCAGCAAAACATTTGAACATGTTGAACATGTTGCTCACATGGAGCAAAAAGACCTGACAGACAAGCTCATGGCTCCAGCCATGAAAGAGGAAGAATATCTCTTTCCAAGAAGAAGATCCACAACAAGAAGATCTAAAGGAAGAATTGAAGGAAGACATGGACACGAGAAGAGAAGCTGCCACAAGAAGAGAAGATGCCCCAAGAAGACTGAAAGAAGAGAAAGACATGGACGCGTGGAGAGAAGCTGCCACGACAAGAAGACTGAAGAGAAGAGAAGATGTGAGGCTCCAAAGAGTGAGGAGCCATGTGAAAATCTCAGAGAGAGAGAGAGAGAGAGAGAGAGAGAGAGAGAGAGAGAGAGAGAGAGAGAGAGAGAGAGAGAGAGAGAGAGAGAGAGACCCCACAACCCAATGTAACTTGCCCCAACAAAGTAAAACCACCTCTGAGCCACCGCCGATGATGTAGGCTACGTGGTAGATAGATGTATGTGTGAGCACTTTAGTCAAGGTCGGGCACTTATAGTAGCCTTGGACACATAGAGAGAGAGAGTGTCAAGGACTATGAGTTTAGGGGCTTGAGGCATTGGTCGCGGACTATCATGTAAGAGAAAAACTTGGTACAGGGTCCAGGTGTGCTAAGTTAACTTGAGGGGAGATGAAGACACTGGTCGCGGACTATCAAGTAAGAGGGAAACTTGGTATAGGGTCCAGGTGTGCTAGGAGTATTCACTTGAGGGGAGGTGTTGAAATATACAAGTGAATAGGGTGTGTGCGGGAACAAGCCCTTGGTTAGAGGCTGTTAAAGAGGATGTGTAAATGTGAGAGAACCTGTGAAAAGGTGAGAAGAATCTACTGGGAGAGAATAAAGGGTAGCATGAGAAGATTTAGGAAGTGCGGAGATATTCTCGGAAAAGTGAAGAGGTGGAGAGAATCAGGGAAAAGAGGTGGAGTGAATCAAGGAGAAATTAGTGGGATTTGATGCTTGGATGTAAACTCTATAAATTGAGGCATTGCTCTAATGAGAATTTGCTGGTTTTTTATTATCCATGCCTACATTAAGCTATTTGCTCTATTTGCTAATTACTCACTAATTACATCTTAATTATTTGATGCTTGTATCTAAACTCTATAAATTGAGGCATTGCTCTAATGAGAATTTGCTGGTTTTTGATTATCCATGCCTACATTAAGCTATTTGCTCTATTTGCTAATTACTCACTAATTATATCTTAATTATTTACTAATTACTCACTAATTATATCTTAATTATTTACTAATTACTCATTAATTATATCTTAATTATTTACTAATTACTCACTAATTATATCTTAATTATTTACTAATCACATCTTAATTATTTGCTAATTACTCACTAATTATTTGCTAATCACTTTGTTAATGATGTTGATTCTAGTGTTTGATCCACCATAGCTCATCACATTGCTCTAATTTCAACAAACCCAAGTACTACCAATCTATAAAGTCTCAAAACATGCTAGAGTCACCCCTAGAACAAGAAGACAAAGATCCAAGAAGATAGGATAAGGGGAAGATCACGTGATAGTTTAAGAGGGTTGAGGTGAGGATATAGCTTCCAATGTCTCTTCATCCTCGGAAGAGAAGTGCAGATAAAGGACAAGATGCTAGAGGACTTCCAAGGTTGGGCAAAAGGGGAAAAAGAGCAAAGGAGGATGTAATGCTCCTTGCATCAAGAGCTTCAGGACTTGTAAGACTAGAACTTTGATTCTCCACCCAACCATATCCCAAATGGACCCTAAACACATGGTTATGTAGGCCAAGGTGATGCATGACCTTTCATCTTCAGCCCCTTGACCTTTCAATGGCTGAACATGGCCCTTTCATTGTCCAATATCTCCTCAACTCCTCCTAGAAGGGGGCGCCTACTTCTGTGGTCTTTGGGCTTCCCTTATGCACCATTTACATCCCTTTTACATTGACCTTAATGCCTATTAACCATTGCTTTAGGTATTTCCCATTTGAAATCCCTTGAACCTTATTTATATGCAAACCTTTTACATATAAATAATTGTTTCTAGTCTTACCTTATAATGTTTCATGTCAGTCTCATAACATTTCCTCCCCCTTAAAAGAAAAGTTTTCGTCCTCGAAAACAAACTCAAGAAACCTTTTCTTTAGTGTCGCCACTCTTTCCCAAGTTAATCCTTCTTATGGTCTATCTTTCCACTTTACTATACATTCTTTAAACACAGAATGCCTAGTTTTCTTTTCTCAAAATTCGAGAATCTTTTCAAGCTCATGTGGAAGAATAGGTGGTTCTATGAAATCAAATACTGCTTCTTTTCCAATGATGTTATCATTGTTACCCATCTTGCGTTTCAGTCTACTAATAATACTGCTCCTATAGCAAAATTACTAGCATTCGTTTCCAATATAAATGGTTTATTTGGATCCACTATTTGCAAAATAGGAGCAGTAGCTATTGTTACTTTAAATTTTTTAAAACTAGTTTGTTGATCATGAGTCCAACTAAATTGTTAGCTATGCTACTTTAAATTTTTTAAAACTAGTTTGTTGATCATGAGTCCAACTAAATTGTTTTCCTTTTTCTTTAAGTTGGTTCGTCATTAGAATAGCTATCTTAGCATAATTGTTTATAAACTTTCGATAAAACCCAGCAAGTCCTAAAAAGGTTTGTAACTCAACTATATTAGATGGGGCCTTCCATCTCAATATAGCTTCAACTTTATCAGGATTCATACAAATCCCTTCCTCAGACATTATGTGTCCAAGATATTGCACTTCTTTTTTAAAGAAATCACATTTAGATTTTTCAGCAAACAACAAATAATTTATTTTTTCTTAATAACTGGAATACATTTCTAAGGTGCTCAATATGTTCTTGTTCATTTTGACTAAAGACAAATATATCATCAATAAAGAACCACCACAAACTTTCCTAAATAAGGATGAAGTATAGTGTTCATTATGGTCATAAAAGTAGCGGGAGTATTAATTAGACCAAAAGGCATAACTAAAAACTCACATTCTCTCCTAAGAATTACATCTGCGGTCGACACACATCACTTGAAAATACAAAGTTCTTCATACTCTTGAATCTTTATCCCAACTTGGTTTACCACAGTATCCCACTCATCTTTATCATAGCCATTGGCTAATGATACTATATACTTATGAGAACTTGGGACTTGAGGCAATATAAGTTTCTTAACCAAGTTGTAATTTAAAAAGTTGTGTATGGCCGAATCATCTATGAGGATTGTAACTTTTTTATCTTTAATATTTCCATGCACTCGAACCAAATCATGTGGTCCAAAGAATGGTTCCCACATAGATTTTGCCACCATACAACAATGCTTTTCATGAGAATGAGAGAGCTCGATCGATTTATATTTAGAAGAATCCTTAAGTGTTAACACTTGAATAGTGTGCACTGATTTTCCTTTAGATTTATCATTACCATTCCCAATAAGTTCTTGTCCTTGGGACTTAGGACAATGCTTTTTTATCATGTCCTGGCTCAAAACAAGAGAACAAAGTTTTTCTTTAATCGCTCTCTTAAAGTCTTGGTTTTTTAGAAACTTATTGGACTAGATTTTTGCTTTTTTGAAGGTTCATCTTTTTTAAAGAAAAAACTCTTTCTTTTTTGAGAGTCAAAATTTTCTCCACGAGGCTTATATGAAAAATTCTTATCTTTTTCTTTATGAGTACCATTACCCATGGTATGTCAATTTTTTTTTTTGCAAATCCTATAGCCTTATCTAAGTTTTTTTGTTCTCTGGAGTGAACTTCCTTCTTGTACTCCCTTTTTGGGCCTCTAATGAAGCCTCTTACTTTTTGAAAATTGTCTATGCCCTTAAGTTTTAAGACAATTTCTCTATAGCAAGCTATATATTGTGAGTGAGATTTAAATTCTTTTGTTCTATAAAACAATTATCCCACACTTCTTCAATTTTAAGAAGATATTCCTTTAAGAACAATTCCTTAAATGAATCCCAAGAATCGGATACTTGTCTAGCTTTCACTAAACTCATCCACCACTTATAAGCTTTGCCTTATAAGGATACACTAGCTTCAATGGGACGACTATGATTAGGCACATTTCTTAAAAGATGCAAATCTTGCCACTTTTGTAGAAAAATATGGATCGCATCTTTATTTCTCTCCTTCTCTTCTCCACTAAAAGTGGGTGCCTTTAAATCTTTGAATACCATACCCTAGTCTCTAGTTTTGCGACCCTCTTTAACTATGGTTTCATTCAATCCTTTTTCTTGAGTTTTTTCCCTTCCCTCATCAATGTTATTTTTAGATATTTCTTTTACTCCCAATCCTTCTCCTCCCATCAAGGAGCTAAGAAGACCCATCATTTTCTCAAGTTTATTCTCTATATTAGAGATTTTTTCTTTCATTTCCTTCATTTCTATATCCTCATACTCATTAAGATCTAAATCTTAAATATCTATTTCATTTGTTTTTGTAATATCCTCTTCTATATGTGGAAAGAGGACATTGGGTTTTCCCCCTTCTCCCCATTTCATCCTTCCCACCTTGAAAAGCCATTTACTCTAATAATAAGCAAAATGAAAAGTTTCTTATACAATGCAAAAAGATGCAACACAACGACCTTACTTGGTTGGGTAATTATGAATTGTCTCAATTGATGTAAAGAACAATTCCATTGATTCGTCCTTGGTGATATTTGCTTCAATGGTTCTTCAAGGTTGTCATGTACTCCACTTGCTTCATGTAGCATCTCCAAAGTATGCCCAATTTATTAGGCAAGAGATATGCTCAATCAATTAGGCAAGAGGTTTGCCCAATCTATTAAGCAATAAGTATTTGTATGGAGAAGTTTTGAGAAAGAGTCAACAATGAGTAGCTCAATGGAAACATGAAAGAGATAGAACTTAGTTTTGATACCAATGTAATGCTTCTTGCATCAATATCTTGAGGACTTGTAATACTAGAACTTTGATTCTCCCCCTAACCATATCCCAAATGGACCCCTTTCACTGTCCAATGCCTCCTCAACTCCCCTTAGAAGGGGGCGCCTACTTTTGTGGCCTTTGCACCATCTACATCCCCTTTGCATCGACCTTAATGAACCATTGCTTTAGGTATTTCCCATTTGAAATCCCCTGAACCTTATTTATATGCAAACCTTTTACATACAAATAATATTTTCTAGTCTTCCCATTTGAAATCCCTTGAACCTTATTTATTTATATGCAAACCTTTTACATACAAATAATATTTTCTAGTCTTACCTTATAATGTTTCCTGTCAGTCTCATAACAAAGGACCTACAGAAAAGGATCCAAGAGGAGATGGACCAAAAGAGCATGGGCGTCTGGAAGGAGACCGCTCTAAAATGTATGCAAAATTTAATCTAGACGTGCCTTGAGGCCTTCCAACTGGGACGAAATTGTAAAATTCATGAACCAGTTGGAAGAGCCTAAGGCAGCAAGATAGGACCAAAGTAGCTCTCGAGCAGGAGCAGCTGGATAGAGAAGAAGCCCCTCCCCCGGATTCAAAGCAGTGCATGGAAGTAGCAGGATCTTATGACTTGTGGATCTAGGCGAGGAGGCAACAACTCATTCGAAGAGCGATGCTGCTAGTGCCCTTGCCAACGGAGTCACCTAGCAGAAAAGGGAAGGGGAGTACCAAAGCCAGAATCCACGGGCATACCACCCTATGGGTGGAAATGGAGTCGGGGCAGGAGAGAAGAAGGCCAAAGGAACCGAGCACACAATCTTCGAAGAAGATGTCATCACCCCAGAGTAAAAAGAGCCCAATGCCTTTGTAGCAAGCATGGCTATGGATACAATGAAAAGGGCAAGGGCAAGGTATCTGGAGGCGCAACCCATAGATGTACAATTCAGGCGGGCCAATGAGAGGACATGTGTGAGCAGCAGGAAAAGGGCTTACGAGCCAAGATATGTCCAGGACCTCCCTATCAAATTCATCTCGAGGGGCATTACAATAGAAGAAGAACCAGAAGAAGGTGGCTAGAACAGGCCATAAGGTATCTAGATTGGAGGATCTGGACTCAGAGGCAATCCTGATGCACAAATTTACAAAACAGCAACTGTGGGCTTCGCTGCTCTGCTGACGCAACGTCCATTGTGATCACCAAGTGGTGCTGGCAGCTAATCAACCTATTTGGTTGGCGATCTAGGTTGATTATCTGCCACCTAGATCACCGCTCAGATTGATCGTTGTGCAACAAACCGAACCTTCTTGTTTGTAACAAACTTGTAAGAGTGTGTTTCGCCTGGATAGTTCGAGAATCATGCGGGTATACTTGGATTCAAAGGAGAGGAATAGTATTGAATAGGAAGATAAGAGAGTTGAGTGATCAGTTCATGAGCAGAGCTCTTGCGAAGACATTATACTGTATGATTCAAACTATTACTCAAGAATGACACATGGGATGGTCTTTGTCTTATATTCTGCATATCTTTGTCTATTCTACATTCACTCTAGTGTTAAGTGTAGTCCTGTCTGGAGGTGGACTCCTGTCTAGATTCAGGACAGATCCCGAAACTAACTTTGCTTGTAGTCGTGATCAACTCCCCGAGCTTAGGCAGACAGGTAGCTCAACATCCTAACGTTGACTTATTGTATTGGGCACAGTTGCATTAGTCGTCTCGCTGGAGTTGACTAGGTGGTCCGAAACCACGTAAGTGCCGGGTCTTGACCGGACACCGACATTTCTAATAAACCCAATCTTGTCATGCCTTTTTAGAACAAACAAGTTAGCATCAAAAGCATTTCTAGTAAACTCAATCTTTTTGAAAAAATGGTCTATCCTGTGATACCATGCGTTGGGGACCTGTTTCAACCCGTACAATGCCTTCTTTAACCTGCAAACTTTATTTTCTGATCCAAGCATCTCAAAACCTAGTGGTTGAACTACATATACCTCCTCCTTGAGATGTCTATTCATAGAAATGTTGATTTGATATCCATGTGAGAAACTAAATGAGGGTGGGGAAGATTAATGAGGGTGTAACGAGAGGTGATCAAAATTTTAACAAGAGTATAGGAGAGAATGGGAGGGGGTTAATGCAATTAAAAGAGGAGGATGTGAATTATGGACTGTCACTCTATCTCTCATTTCACACAATCTATGTAAGGAGCTAGAAGAGTATGTGTAGTCTCTCTTTCTCTCTCTGGCTCAACATGTCTGATTCTTTTGCAGACTTGCCTCCTCATAACGTGAGTCTCTGCTGCGGGTAAATATTAATGGATGAGGTGGTGTTTACCTTTTTGATGGACTTTAGGTGGTATGTCCTCTCTGTGTAAAGTGCCCTAAAATCTACATCACTCTCCCAATCCATTTGGTACATGAGGTGAATCAAAGAGGAGACAAGACTCTCAATGAACATGGACAAGATGGGCTTTCCTCCATACCATCACAACATGTATCCTCCACTACTCTTGCAACCTGTTGAGCGATGCTTTATGCTACATGTCTCTCTTTGTGATTGCACAGTGGACTATGTGGCTCTTTCTCTTTTCCATCATGATGCCCCACCCCTTCTTATGATGGCAAGGAGTAGAATCACTCATTAACGCCACAAGCTCCCATGGTATCAAGCACATTACCTATCTTCTCCTTGTCCCCATGCAAGCACCACCAACAATCATAGGAGAGAGGAGACCTATAGATATCGGAGGAGAGCTAAAACTTAGCAATATGGATTAGTGGGCATGCATACCAAAAAAACAGAGTGCAATCTCCACTCCATGATACCCTACTCTAAAAGCTTCAAACTTACAATTCCATCATGCATAGCTACATGCTATAACATCCATGTCATCAGCACCCAAGGTGCAAGTCCATGCATTGAAATTTAAGATACGCCCACTTTAATGAACAAATCTTCATGGATAAATCACCTATATCACTTCTCCGGATGTGAAGAGCATGTGCACACACAGGGTAGCTGGTCAGGCAAATGCACTGCCTTGGTTATACCTTGTAGATGTCAATGTAGTCATCATCATTGTTATCACTTGAAATTCAACTAGCACCTACTCAAATTTTGTGTTCTTTCTTTTGCTATCATGCAAGCAGCTTAGTTTTGGCCACCATTTAAGTGCAATTGCAAATAGTAATGTTTTACCTGTTTGAAAATTTTGCTTCAGACAAAAAAAGTGCATCTTATGACACAAGCAGTTTCTCTCATAAATCATGTTCTACACATTGTACTCAATAATCAATTATCAACTGTTTTAAGTTGAACTGCCTTTACAGAACTATATTTTATTTTCTATTGACATCAAATAGGGTCCTGGCCGCCTCATGCAAAAATAGGTGCCTTGGACTCTTAGCACAAGTGAGGCACTCACTACCACTTTATGGCATGCTTGAGTGGCAGCTGACACTTACTAACATATCTGTAAAGGTTGAGACTCTACAATGCTTTCTTGCAGAAATTGAAGCCAACAGAAGCAGTAGCCACAGTACCCCGTGCCATCCACCACTGCCCTTGCTTCTCATGTCTCTCTCTTTTCCAAGAATTAAGGTTATTTTCTGCTCTTACAGCAGCTATATTGACTTGCTTGACTACAAAAGCAACCCTTTCATCTGAATGTGCCTTTGGCCACAACTCGCTCCTTTAGCGCTATGCATCTTGTTTCTGGCCCTCCACAGCCAAACCCATCTGGCCCCTGTAGCACATTGTAGTTTAAACATCGCAACATATTATAGTATAGACATCCATTTCTGTTAACATCACAAAAAGGACAACAGTTATATTGATTCGGAACCTGCATACGATTCACCATCCATATGCCAAGTAACAGAAGATGACCCTAGAAAGTAATCCTGCTATTTCAAGCAAAGCCCAAGCCGTCCAAGCATCCCAAGCTCTAACCTCCAGCAGCAGTATCTTTGTCCCAATAAGCCCAAATATCAACCTTCACAAAAGCACCATCTTCCCCTTTTCTCTTTTCTTCGTACACATTATCAGTAGCACTGCATACTTACATCCCTGCTGCGATCTGCATGCTAAGACTTCAATCTGCTTCTAGCTTAACCTTCCCTGTCTGTAGCTCATGTTATAGCTAGTCCAGGCTGCTATCTTCAAGCTCAAACATGCCGACCCTGTAACCCAAGTAGACTTGCACACACAGCATTCCTAAAGTCAACCGCCATTACCAGAACTGCACAAAGTGTTCTAGCAAGTTGACTACAGCCATAACTTGCCCATGTACCTAGGCCCTAAAACTTCTAAGCAATCATGTTCACACAACTTTGCAAGCAAAGATTGGCAGGCAGTCTATATATGCATTAGAATAGCATACTACAAACCTCCAAAGTTTATTGATGATTTGGCCCTTGCCGATGTGTTCATCCAGCAGAATGGCAACATCATCTGGAGTAACATACCCATACCTAAACCAAAGAGGTAAAATTCAACATATCACTAGAAGATTAGAGAACATCTATTAACATTAGCAGATCCCCCTGCACTAGAAGATAAGACAAGAAAACATCTCTAAAAAAACTACCATAAAACACATGCATGGATTAAAGCTCAGTAAGTTGCCAGCTAATCACTCACAAAGCAAAGGAAACTTGAGAGCATGTTTCGATGGCTTTCATAGTAAACATACCAATGGCCTGCAATTCCACCATTAGCATCCTCGCCATATATGATTACATTGCCCGCGTACTTATGGCCACCAAGATGGGAGCAAGATCTTATAAAAACAAGGTCTTCAAGCCCTCGGATGGAGATCTCCTTCTTGAATCTTTCTATCAGGGCAGGTCCACAAACACCACACCGCATATCACGACTTCCATGAGCACAAACAAAGACATGAGAGCCTTTAAGCTTTTCTGCCCTTTCTAATGGCCACTCTCTTTCATGGACAAGAATCTCCTCCACAAAGCCTTCTATATCAGAACTTGTCAAGTTCCTGGCAAAGGAACCGGAGACAACCATCAGAGAGAAGGCCACCATAGCGGCATACATAATAGTAGTGCTCTATCAGGTCCATCAATCACTTACTTGTATTTGACCATGTCAGGAAAAACAAGCACGTTTCCCCTTGAAGACTCCATATGATCACACCCTTTGCATAAGGTAAAACGTGTCTATATACATAAAATCATTTGCTTTGATGAGAAAGGCTATGGATGATCCAAATCATTCACTATGGCTTGAAAGGTAATCAAACAAATGGCACCTTCTTGGGCATATGGTTTTTGTGAGCTCTGAGGGAGTCCGCAAGAAGGCGAGGGAGATCATATGATGGGGAAGGGGACGTCTCAATCTGAGACGGCCAGTTGCTGGGTTCTCTGAAGCAGAGAAAGACATGCTTCTGGTAGGGAAGCACAGTCCCGCGGAGAGTGTCCTTGTACATGTGGGGCCTCTTGAAGCCGTACAGATGGGAGAGGCGGCCCCCAACACCACCATCATCATCGTCACCATCATGGGCACCACCATGGTTACCACTGGACGACCAAGGCCTCGACATACCCAGCCTTTCCATCACCAGATCTTGGCTGCTGCTGCTGCTGCTGATGGGTTGCCACATGGGCCTCAATGCTCTCCAAGACACAAGTCGCTTTGAGACCCGCGAGAACGCCAGAGCTGCAACGAAGTGATCGAATGTAAGACAGGAATGAGATGAAGCCCCGCTTTCTCTCTCTCGCCCTGTGCAAGTCGCTTTAAGACCCGCACACTGCCGTGACCGACCAAGGTTGTGCAATCAGCGTATATATCATTTATTAATTTATTTTAAGATCTCCCCTTCAAACTTTTGTCCCACAAGCCAATCTCTTCAAGGATTAAGACAAGGTATCGCTAGATCTAAGGAAAACCTTTTTTTTTGACAAGCCAAGAGATGGTGGTAGAGATATGGTCCCGGGAGGCTTTGAGATAGTTACAAATTTATGACCAATGGAAACAAGAACTGGACGTTAGGAGGGCTCTAGTTGAACAAAAGATACAGGGAAAGAGAGCCAATCCTCGAGCCGAATGTTCCGAAGAAGGAAAGATTAGAGGTTGGGGCACATGCACAAGCATTGGCAGAGCCAATCTCTAGGAGGGGTCAAAGGTGATATGGGCACATGCACAAGCATTGGCAGAGCCAATCTCTAGGAGGGGTTGAAGGTGATATGGGCACATGCACAAGCATGGCAGAGGGAATGCCCCCTCTAGAGCCAATCTAGGAGGGGTAGAAGGTGGGATGGGCAACCACTATCCATTCTGGGCTAGTAGAACCCAACTCAAAAAGAAAGGAAGAACCCAAAGAACAACTATATAGTAAGGATGATATTAATGAGTTAATAACCAATCTTGAATTCCTTGCTCTTGTGCAGACATTGCTTTTGCAAGAGCAAGATAGACTTTCCCAAAGGAGAGAAGCACTAAATGCTAAAATTCCATCCTTCCCCCCATAAACTCCATAAACTCAAATAGAGAAGAGTATCGTCATGCTTCCACAAAACAAGGGAGTATGAGATCCTCAAATGCATGACTATCTACTCTTATCTAAACAAACCACATTGGATACATGCTATAAATTGGCCATAGAATTTGAAGACAGCATGTTACATTTACCATAGTCTAAGAGAAAAACAAGACTCCATCTTCAACTGCACCTTCCTAACTGTCAAGTTGTTTTGACTCGGACACCACGAATATGTAGGTAAAAAACATGTCCGTTGATAAACTCGCATCAGCAACTCTAGTAAAGATCAAGATGAAAGAGGTAAGAGAACCTCCTAGCAATGCTCCAATTTATCCAAGAATCTAGTGTCCAATATGTAGACAAAATCATACAATCATAGTGAATGCCTACATCTATGGCCCAGACCATTGCTATATTTGTGTACATTGTAGATGACTTAGAAATCATGAAACATCAATGTGTAGATATGGTGCTCAACCACCACCGCTAGCACAGGTGCCAATACCCAAACCAAATCTAGCTATACCAGCATCACCCTCCCTAACATGGTAATACGGGACCTACATATTTGCCATGACAAGGATACACATAAGGAATTTATAGGGTACCCAACAGACCTGTACCACCACAACCATCTCCACCAAAGATTACCCCGATCAACCAAGTTTTGATCGAAGAACCGCTGGAAGAAAGTGAATATCCATATGAATCTGAACTTAATTAAGATTATTATGAGGAGACGCAGGATATTATGCTTGACTTATATGTTATGCAAAGAGCAATGCCAATGCCTGTTTTTCAAACCTCTGTGTCCAATGGAAGCCCAATGGAAGTCCAATAGAAGTCCAATGGAAGTCCAATAGAAGTCCAATGGAATTCCAATAGAAGTCTAATAGAATTCCAATATGGAAGTATGATGGAAGTCTAATAGAATTCCAATGGAATTCCAATGGAACTCCAATGGAATTCTAATACAAGTCCAATAGAATTCCAATGGAATTCCATTATTGTAATAGAAGTCCAATGGAATTCCAATAAAAGTCTAATAGAATTCCAATAGAATTCCAATGGAATTATGGAATTGCAATAGAAGTCCAATAGAATTCCATTCCAATTCCATTGGACTTCCAATAGAAGTCCAATGGAAGTCAATAGAATTGTAATGGAATTCCATTGGATTTCTATTGGAATTCTATGGAATTCCAATAGAAGGACTTCTATTGAAATTCTAATGGAATTCCATTGGACTCTTATTGGACTTTTATTGGAATTCCAATAGAAGTCCAATGGAATTCCAATATAAGTTCATTGGAAGTCCAATAGAAGTTTATTGGAATTCCAATATAAGTCCATTGGAAGTCCAATAGAAGTCTATTGGAATTCCAATGGAATTTCCACATGTAAAAAGAACCCAAGCTCGTTACATCATATTAGCTACTAATTACTTCACCAACAATTAGGTAAAAGCTAGAGCTACTAGGAAAGTCGATGCTCATACCACTACCAAAGTTTTATACGAGTAAGTCATCTCTAGATTGGGATCTAGAGATTGTAAGTGATCGAGGGTCACGCTTTGTGAATAAGGTAATTCATCACCTCATGACATGCTTTATTCACACAGAGTGTGACTGACGGTCACACTTTGTGAATAAGGTAATTCATCACCTCATGACGTGCTTTATGATAGTGCACAGAAAGTCTTCACCTTACCACAAGCTAATGGCCATATGCAGAACAAGGACAAACTAGAGGTTGATACCTCACAACATTTGAGAGAGGATAGTAATGCTCCTATATTCACCCAGATTCTAGTCAATGTTGTGACATTGATAACTCAAAACATTTGAGAGAGGATAGTAATGCACCTAGATTCATCCTCTCTTGAAAGTTGTGAGGTTGATACCTCACACTATTTGAGAGAGGATAGTAATGCTCCTAGATTAATTTAGATTCTAGTCAATGAATTAGGACATTACCATGAGAATAATGACATAGATGATGCCATTCCTATCCACCATAATAGATACTCGACAAATATGTGATCTGAGTAGAGGTGAGTATCATTACAAAATAATGCTGCAAAAAACCTAGGTTACCTTAGAGCAAATAGATCTTGGCATAAAGATGGCCAATGGAACATCAGCAAGACCATGAGAGTCTTGCCAACGGATCAAATTGAAAATCTTCTCATTTTTATATCATCAGATTCATGGTGATAAATTTCTTGGGCCAACCAGATTCATATGATGTCATACTTGGCAGACCTTTCATGAGGGAAGTTAGGTTGGTGTGCATGACTGGGCCTTGGACCAAATCTACTTTACGAAAGGATGCCCAAGTTCTAAAGGTGGATTTATAGACATAGAAGACTCATCTGATGGAGGGTAACCACTTTGGAAATGAGTCTATTACAATGGACCACACCACATTAGTACAAGTGTGTGAACCAAAAATTGTTCCAGACAAGGGTGGAGAGGAAGATATGATGTATGCATCCCTTCCTCCTCTAGAATTTAATGAGAACTAGATGCACATATTGCCAACAATTGATGTATTCCCTTATTGGGGGACTAAATACATGGATTTGGACTCAACAAGAACTAGATATGATGAAAGTACATGGATTTGGACTCGACGAGAACTAGATATGATATATGCACATGGATTTGGACTCCACGAAGTAGGGTCCTTTGACTTTTATATTTATGATAATCATTTTGCTGATGTTTCAAAATCAAAGTTATTAACAAGCTCTGATAGTGAATCATCACTAAAACAAAAGTGTATTAGAAAATGGTTAAGGCAAAAACGTTATCAAGCTAGATGTAACAACATGTTACGAAGCAAATGGATAGATGCTGAGGTAAGGCTACAAAGGTGCATGAGGAGTTTTTCAAGAATTGCAAAACAAGGAACTAGAAAAAGTCACTGTCCTTCGTGAAACACAAGAGATACTCCAACCTCTAGGGAAGGTTGAGCCATGACTTTCTAGATCAGAGGTGCAGGCGAAACAAAATCTTGGCAGAAGCTGAACAAGAGGCTAAGAGGATTTTGGCTCAAACTGAGGCAAAAGAAGATGATGTAATGGACTTAAGACCAGCCCTTGGACACTATAAATTGTACATAGTGGGTGACCAAACAATTGTTCACCTTAGAGCTCAATGATTTAAGGAGGGACAAGAAGGCATTTCATATGACAAACCCGTGGAAATCAATGAGGCCAAACCTGGGGAGAAGCCCAAACCAATATTTATTATACTAAGGATCTGACTCCAGATGAGAAAAGGAAGCTGGTAGATCTGTTAAAAGAGTTTAAGAATTGCTTGAGGTGGTATAACACACAATCCTTACCATAAAAGGATAAAGACCAACAAGGCAAAGACCTTATCAAATGAAACCATTGTAAGATTGACAAGCTTGCCATAAAAGGATAACACATAACTCTTCCATAAAAGGATAAAGACCAACAAGGCAAAGACCTTATCAAATGAAACCATTGTAAGATCGACAAACTTATTGCTACGGGATTCATTTATAAAATTTAGCACACTAATTGGGTATCACCCTTTATCATCATGCCGAAGAAAAATGGAAAGCTGCGAGTGTGTGTGGACTAGAAAAAAGTCAATGCAGCCACGTAGATCATTACCCGTTGTCATAACATTGAACACGTCCTAACGAGAGTTGTTGATGAGAGGAAGAAGCCTACAACTTCTTAGACGGTTTCTTCGGATATAACCAAGTTTCCATCACACATGAAGAACAACACAAGACCACATTCACCACTATGGGTGTGGCATGTTTGCCTATCAGGTTATGCCATTTGGACTAAGCAATGTCCCTACAGCATTTCATCGGCTTATGTGCATAGCTTTTAAGGATTATCTATAGAAGTGGTTGGAAGTTTTCATTGGTGATTTGTGTGCTCATTCCAGGTGGCTTACTTAATAAATGTATTTCTAAGGTGTCAATTATATTGAATATCCTTAAATCCATTGAAATTTCAATTTTGGGTAAAGCATGGGATTATGTTGGGGACATATTATGTCTAAAAATGGTATCTCCACTATGGATGAGAGAAAAATCAAATTGATTGTGGAATTACCTCCAACTACTAAATTCAAGGGAGTCAATAGATTTATGAGACATATCGGATACTACCAAAGGTTCATTGTACTCTATTCGGAGATTGCAAGGCCATTAAATAGACTACTAGTAGTCTTTGAATGGATAGAGGAATGTCGGTAAGCATATGATGATGAACTAAAGAAGGCCTTAGAAAGTGCACCTATCTTGAGACCCCCAAATTGGGACATAATCTTCTATGTGCATATTGATGCATAAAATTTTACCATTGGTTGTGTACTGGCACAACCACGAGAACACAAATTAGAATACCTTATTTATTTTGATAGTAGACTACTTAATGAAGTTGAGATTAATTATACAACCAAAGAAAGAGAAGGGTTGGCCATGGTTTATGTTGTGAACACTACAACAGAAAGAGAGGGTAGCTATGTTTATAGCGTGGTTTTTATAAAGGGAATTGGAAAAGTGTTGGGGTGTAAGTGTCGCTATTTTTTCGATGCTATAAGCAATGCCTTAAGCGTTGCTAAGCGACGTTGAGAAACAAAAAAAAAAGGGACAAATTGGGATATTATCCCCAATCTATCCCATTATGTGTATAGCACACATACTTATTGGAGGACTTAAAAAGCATATCTATTATGTGTATACTATATGCATGCATACAACTTTATGCATAAACTTATGCATTGAGATTTAATAAGATTAAAACTTGCATTAAGCTCTATGCATAAAGATTAAACACATTGAGCTTTAATGCATAAGCTTAAAGCTTTATGTATAAGCTTTAAACTTAAAGCTTTATACATGAATTAGTTCTATGTTTTATGCAAAAGTTTAGGCATGCATAAAGCTTTATGCATAAGCTTTAAGCTTAAAGCTTTATACATGCATTAGCTCTATGCGTTATGTATAAGTTTAGGCATGCATAAGCTTTAAGCTTAAAGCTTTATGCATGCACTAGCGCTATGCTTTATGTATAAGCTTAGGCATGCATAAATCTTTATGCATAAGCTTTAACCTTTAAGCTTTATGCATGCATTAGCTCTATGCTTTATGCATAAGCTTAAAGAGAGGATTAGTGCAAGACCTACAAAATATCAAATTTAAAAAAGTGATGAGTAACACATCTAATCAAGTACTCTACCTATAAAAAAATAAGAGACATAGAAAAGACCAACACATATTAAGCATGCTCTCACAAAAGAGGAGGAGAAGAAGAAGCTAAAAGAAGGTTAGTACTTTAAACTTTAATCCTAATCTCATAAAGTACTCTATTAATCATTAGAGTTAAGCATAAGAGAAGAATACCTTCATTAGGTCACACCATAGCCATGTAGTGATGAAAAAGGAGAAAGGGAAAGATAAAGTGGAAGAGGAAGAGGAAGGGGAAGGAAGCATAAATGCATGGGATAGAGGTAGATTGATGGAGTAGATGGAGCCAGTGTGCAGTCCTTCAAAGAAAGGAGTGGAGGAAATATTTTGGGGGGGAAGAAATGCGCCGACGACATTGCGAGGTTTTGAAAAGTTATTTAGCGTTGCTATAAGCACCACGTTGGGCGTCACTTATATATAAACAATGCCCAATGGTTATAGCATCACTTATAATGGCACTTATAGTGGTGTTACGTAAAATGCCGCAAATAAGCGCCACATTGCTTGCTTTTGTTATAGTGGAAAAGTATAGACATTATCTTTTGGCCAACAAATTTGTATTCTTTGTGAACCACCAGACATTGTTATATCTTGTCAACAAGCCTTGCACAACAAGATGGATTACACGGTGGTTTTACTTTTAGAATTTAACTTTACAGTCATTGTGAGAAAAGGAACGCAACATGTTTTTTAAATGAAAATGAGAATTCTATTTACAAAAAATTTATAAGAAGGGAGATTTCAGATGAAGCAGGGAAGAAATCTCAACCAATTTGGTGCCTTGTGCTGCTAGCAAGGTCCCATATGAAAGGCAGTGAAAACGATACCATGATCCCACTCTCTTATAAATTGGCCACGTTTTCTCTCTGTACCCCTCAAAGATCCCTAAATCTTAGCCCAAGTGGCCATGAGCATAAGGATAATATCACACCAGATCTTGTAAATGTGTTGTGTATCATAAACCAAAATACCCTCCATGGCCTCATGCTTCTAGCCTTCCAAATGTGCCACGCTATGATGCTAGCAATGATCTCTCCCCATGCAATGTCCAATCTCTATGTTGGTGAGATGTAGCCTGACTCTGGCATGACTTGAAGATGTTATTTCTGACGCACTGCTTGGGTAATCCTCATGACCATATCTTTATTGTTTCCTTTAAACTTGAGTTATAAGCCCGATTGTGTCAACCAAGCAATAGAACCAAAAAAATTTGTTGGCATCTCTCCTCATCCTTTCAAAAAAGGTATTACAATATTGCAATTTAAATCCTCTATGCTCCTTGCACTCCCATAAGAAATGATAGGATGTCTCTGAAGCTCCTACACATCTCGAACAAGCTAGGCTAGCACCAATGACCTATCTCCACACTGGTTGGCGGCAAGACCACCAAGTAGAGAAAGCCAAATAAAAGAGGAGAATGCAACATGCTTTAGCTAATCATATGTCACAGAATGGTGAAACTCTCACCACTAGAATATGTCACAGATTTCAACCTCCCACCAGAATACGTGATGATCTCCCAAATGTATGCTTGTTTAAAATTGATATGGTGCTTGATATTGGAGCAACAAAATATGCCAATAACTTGCTTATGGTTTTCCACAAGATCGACCCCCCTCAAATAAAGATAAGATGCACCAACTAATTAAGCTGATAGCACCTTCTTATTAAATGATAATGAGACTAAATAAGTTGGGTAAAGATGATATTTTGTGGAGGTGCGTTCAAATTTACATGTGTTGGAGGGTATGCACACTCAAGAAGGACATTTTGTTGGGGAAGTGACAATAGGAAAGGTTCTCCAAGAAGGACTATGGTGGCTAACATTGTTTGATGATGTAGCATAATTTGTCAAAAGTTACAAATGAGTATCAATGACTCATTATCCACAATAAAGAGATAGGATACCCCTCACTTCAATAATAGTCCAGCAACCTTTTGAGAAATGGGGGATTGACTTTGTAAGACTCATTAGTTTGGTAACCTTTTGAGAAATGGAGGATTTCCTTTATAGGACTCATTAGTCCTACTGCACATAAAACCCAAGCTCGCTACATCATAGTAGTAGTGATAGACTATTTCACAAAGTGGACAGAGGCTAGGGCTACCAGGAATTCCGATGCTTGTACCACTACCAAATTCTTAATCCTATATGAGCATGTCATTTCTAGGTTTGGATGCGCATCGGAGTTGGTGAGTGAAAAAATGTGACCAACGGTCACATTTTGTCAATGGGGTGATTGATTGTTGCCTCATGAAGGGCTTCATGATAGTTCACAGAAAATCTTCATTGTACTATCCCCACAAACCAATGGGTCCAGGTAGACAACACAAATAAAATCTTATGTGGCATTTTAACAACGACCATTCAAGCTAGTATAATGGACTAGGAGAACGGATTGGGAGAACAGATTGGGAGCATAAGTTGATAGCAATAGCAATTATGCGATGGGCATGGGCATATCAAACATCTTACAAAGTGACAATTAGGTATACCCCATTTCTGTTGACCTATGGAGTCGATACTATACAATGCCCATGTAATATGTAGTACCCAATTTGATAATTACAGTTAATAAAAGGTTAACTAAAAATGCTATGGCTGAGTGGCTGATTGATCTAGAAAAATTGGAAGAGACTAGATTGTTAGCCATGTCTAGGTTAATGATATAAAAGTTTTCGATGGTTTGACCAAAATGCTAAAGGCAAAGAGCTGGAGGGCAACCTAGTGCTTCTGTTTGGAACAAGGAGAAATAAACAAAAAAAAGTTAAAAATCCCAGGAATTGGACCCTTTAGAATAACTAAAATAATGGTCAATTAAAATTGAGAGCCTTGATGGCATAGAGACCAATGGGTACATCAATAGGATCAAGCTGAAAAACTATTATGGAACCCTAACCCAAGACATGTTTGCTCAAATCTATAAGGAGGAAGAGGAGAAACAAGAACAAGACATGGCGAAAAGGCTTGCCTAAGAAGAGGAAGAACACGTATCATTCAGACGGGCATGGATTGGTGCAATCGATTACTCCATTCAATGAATGGAGCACACCATGGATTGGTGCTTCTGTTTGGAACAAGGAGAAATAAACAAAAAAAAGTTAAAAATCCTAGGAATTGGACCCTTTAGAATAACTAAAATAATGGTCAATTAGAATTGAGAGCCTTGATGGCATAGAGACCAATGGGTACATCAATAGGATCAAGCTGAAAAACTATTATGGAACCCTAACCCAAGACATGTTTGCTCAAATCTATAAGGAGGAAGAGGAGAAACAAGAACAAGACATGGCAAAAAGGCTTGCCTACTAAGAAGAGGAAGAACACGTATCATTCAGACGAGCATGGATTGGTGCAATCAATCACTCCATTCAATGAATGGAGCACACCATCTAAATATAAAAAAAGGGAGGTAGAATAGCAGTACCACTTTGGTCTCTAGTTTCTAAAAATTGTTCATCTCCTATAAACACTAAAGGTGGCTCAATGATCAAGGAAACCATAAGGTCTGCCTTGAGAAAAGCTCGATCAAGGAAACCATAAGGTCTGCCTTGAGAAAAGCTCGATCATGGTAACCTGTTCACATGCTCCCAAGAACCGTCAGAGGATTCGCTCAATTAGGAGACCTTAAATTGAAAGTCTGGCTTTGTATTGCATAGTTTCTAAAAATTGTTCATCTCCTATAAACACTAAAGGTGGCTCAATGATCAAGGAAACCATAAAGTCTGCCTTAGAAAAGCTCGATCAAGGAAACCATAAGGTCTGCCTTGAGAAAAGCTCGATCATGCTAACCTGTTCACATGCTCCCAAGAACCGTCAAAGGATTCACTCAACTAGGAGACCTTAAATTGAAAGTCTGGCTTTGTATTGCATAGATAGATGAGGCACCTAAGAGCCTACTAAAAGTGATGCATCAAATGGTTCACCTACATCCTTTTTGAGACTAATCCTAGCACCTATCTCTATTGGCATGGCAACATGCTTACAGACCATGCAACAAATATCTTTATGTACTTTAACTGCAACATCACAACACCATCATCACATTGCATAAATTGTATGCCCAAATAATAATGTAATGAGTCCAAATTTGTCATCTCAAATGACACATGTAATTCAATCTTAAAGGCTGAAATCTTCTCCTCATTAAGGCCTGTGATGACGAGCAGCATGTCATGAATGTATAATAACATGATGACTAATTAATAATCTTTACTTCTCTTCACATAGAGGCTACTCGTAAATTAGACTGTCACAAAAGCCACTTCCAATCAAGTGTGCATTTATCTTCTCATACCATGATGTGGGAGCTCACTTAAGGCCATATAAAGCTTTTCTTAACATACATACTTTAGACTCATGTCTCTTTCAAACAAAACCATGAGGCCGAGATACATAAATATCCTTATGTAAATCATCATTCAAGAAGGCAGCCTTAATATCCAGCTGATGTACATTCCATCCACCATTAATAATATACCTAATTGTAGTCATCTGAGATGGAGGGCAAAGGTCTCATTATAATCTATGCCCTTCTCTTGAGCATAAACCTTTGGCAGTGGTCACGCTACTATCATCAAATATATGCCTTTCTCTTGAGCATAACCCTTTGCAACTGGTCATGCTACCATAATCTTTACGCTTAATTTTATAAACCTGATTTATCCCAAGGGCCTTTTTACTATAAGGCAAATGCCAAATACCGAGTGTCATTTTCAAGGATTGAGCGTACTCATCCTACATGGCCTGCATCCCCAATGATAATTTTCATGTGGTTTCTCAAAGGAAATAAGTTTCTCTTCATTGTATATACTAGAAAATGGGAGCATGATTCACAAAAGAATAAGATACATGATAAGAACCTGCTCATATCCTATTAGGCAAACGAGTAGCTAACTCATTCCACAATGTTTGTATAATCCATTTTGGCATTATCTTGGATGCATGTATGTCTGCCCTTTCCTCATCCACTATATCATCATCTACAATTGCCTCATCAATAGATTGATCTGTGGGCTAAAATTTGAGCTGATTTTTAGCTAGTATGCGTTGATTTGTAGGCGAGCATTCATTCGCTCCACATATGGTTGCCTGACAATGTAAGTGTATCGAAGATGTGAGCGTACATTTTATTGTTATTTTCATGAAAACATGGGTTAAACTAAGTACTCAACAAAGATAACATCTCTACTCACCAAAATCTACTTTTTGTGGCATAGAATCTATACCCTTCACTTTCTGAGACGTATCCCACAAAAATGCATTTTATTGCCCTATCATCTAACTTTTTATGTTGTTTCTTAGGCACAAGATCATAACCAAGATAACCAAAAGCATGCAAATGAGCCACAGAGGGTACAATTCCAAGCTTTTGTTATCACATAAGTGGCGCACATAACTTCCTCCAACCCAAAAACATGAGGCAGATCATAGCCTCGTTTAACCATGCAACATGCCATCTCCATAAGAGATATATTCTTCCTCTTAGCCACACTGTTATGACGAGGTGTTTAAGGCACCGTGCATTCATATTTTATCCATTTTTCAACCATATATGCATGAAACTCCTTTGACATGTACTCCTCCTCATGATCTGTACGAAGGGTGCCAACTTTACATGCAAACACATTTTCAGCCATAGAAACAAAGTGTCTAAAGCATAAATTTTCCTTCAATGGGTACACCCAAATGTGCCTCGAGTAGTCATCAATAAAAGCCACAAAGTAGAGATATCTCCCAAATCAAAGGACCACATACATCACTATGTATAAGTTGTAATTTCTGGTGAATAGCCCTTTATTGATCTATCTTTCAAGAATGATGCCATTGCATCTTGCCTAAAATGCACCCCTAAAATATATGTTTGAATAAAATGCACCCCTCACATATATATGTAAGCCACCTTAACTTATAACATTCTTTTAGGCATCTTTCAGCTAGGGTAGAGCACCTAATCACATGAGAATTATGCCATATATCCGGGCACTCGTCAAGTTTCTCAGCTATAAAAGGTCGAGATATAATTCTTTGAGATAACATTTCTTGGTAGATACTAACATATGCATCATAGTGTGACCCAATTGGACACTCAATACTAACCATTATTGACCCATGATAGCCAATAATATAGAAGAATATTTCTAATAAAGTTCTACCTTTCTTCTTCTTCTTTTCTTCCATGAGTGCTAATGACATTGAGTGAAAGAAGTATACCAATAGAAGGTTTAAGTATTCCACCCAAGGTACAAGAATGTGAAATATATACCAGCTCTCATAAATAAATAAGAATCCGTCCATCAAATAAATTTTGAAAAATAAATATCCTGATTGAAGTGCAAGTGCTTTCCACATAACTTGCATTTTAACAAATAATTCTTGCAAAAGCAAGAATTGACAAATTAATGATAAAATAAATGAAAGATTATTTGTATTTATGATTTAGCAATCATGTAAGTCGCATTAAAATAACTAATTATGCTTGATTGATTGCTCACCAATTATTTTCTCTCTCTATAAGTTGCTTTTTTTGCAAAATTGCATGTGAACATTGAAGAGACTCCAGGAACACCGCAGTGAATATTGTTTTGCAAACTTGATGATCAGGCTTTTAGGCTATACCCAGATTTTGAGGATGGAATCTGCATCAGGTAGGGGGATTCTCATGCTGTTTGGGAGTAGCTTTGAGTGCAACAAGATCTTCTTTGGTCACTTGTTTTCTACCACCCAAAAATTGCGATAGCACTTTGTTAAGATTGATTCTCACTTGAGCTTAAAATTTGTCAGAGATTAGCAATAGCATGAACAATACCCATCTATAATGGTTTCAAAAGATCTATTGTGGAGATTGAGAGAAATTGCATTTTTCCTACTGGATGTTTTTGTGGGCTACCGCAACTAGAAAAGAAAATAGCACATATGGCTTTCCTAAACCCTAAGCACTAACCTAAGCTCTAATACCATGATAAATTTCATGGTGGGTCGACGTGTGAGAGCTCTTGAATTAGGTTAGAAGCCATTCTAAACACTTAGAACAATCGAGTGAAACAAGTTGAAAAGATACTACGTGAATACTCCAAAAAGATACTATGTGAATACTCCAAAGAACTTGCTTGCTTGATTTCTTCATAAGAGGTTACACATATATAGCCTTAGCGAAGGCACCCAGATCTAAAATCTTCTCTTCAAATTGCTACCTACAACTAAGTCCTAAAATCTCTCCAATTACATAGCTCCTCCTACTCATATCAGCCACTCACACGACTCACCAACTAATTAGCCCAATTAATTTCACCTCTAAGGTACCCTTTCCACCTTTGAACCATTACTTAAGGTTCTTACATAATTTCATCAACTCGAATTCACATAAGAGCAAGATCACTATTTTAACATTGCCTACATGCCCTTAAGAAGAAGATGGATCTTATAGTAGTTCATAGCGATGAAGGATTTATAACTTTCCATTGTTTTAGCCCTCATCCTTTGAAGACACAAGCATATTGAAGGCAAACATTGAAGATAGGACATATGGATGATGGAGACATCCCCTAATCTTGACATAGGTGCCACAATCAACTTTTAGTTGGCTTCTTCCAAGCTAATATTGCTTCTCATCTATCAACCAAAGGAGAATACCATGAGAACAAATATGTAATTAATCTCAACTTGGATCTCAATAAAGGCCCAAATCTTTATCGTCTCCCTTATTTTCAAAAAGGGAAATGTAAATATAAAAACTTCTTCTAGTGAGCTTAAGTAATAAACTTGCATATTTTTAAGTGAACTTCCTGATGTCACTACTTTTGAAGATATGTTTGACACCATTTTTAGGATGTCATTTTACTACTTCTTAAGGGTCATAAGGAACGTCCAAAAATGAATGGATGTTTGTAGAGGTCTTTGGGAGTACGATCAAATGCCACCTATTGGAGTTTTCAAGTACAAAACCTCCATTAGGAAGGGGTCCATATTAACCGCATTTTGGACCAATTCTACATATTTTACTTGTAATCTTTTGAACAAGAGTGTAAGGCAAATCATTTGTAAGGCCGTTAGTCCATTAGAAGTTCACTTTTTTAATTTTTGGCTGGGGTGGCCATACCACCATGTGAACACATGATCATTATATATAAGTGACTTTCACTCTTGTATATGGCACACTCTTATGCATAATGAAAAACACTCTTGGCTGTATCCTATATGACAAAGAGAGAGAGAGAGAGCTAGTGTGTGTGTGCGTGACTACATTGTGTGTTGTTCCTTTTCTTGCTTCCATGCATATGAGAGAGGAGGGGAGAGAGTGAGAGCAAGAGGACCCATCAAACACATTCTAGCTTTGGCTTGGGTGGGTGTTAACAATCATGTGCGCTGCTCCTTTTCTTGCTTCCATGCATATGAGAGAAAGGGAGAGAGTGAGAGGGAGAGGACCCATCAAACACAATCTAGCTTAGGCTTGGGTGGGTATTAACAGTCATCAACAATGATATGATAAATATTATGTGGCATCGTGAGGTGGTAATCATTGTTATATGCTATGATGATGTGGCAAGTTTGTTTGTCAAAGAAAGGCTAACGTGGGTAGCTATCAAATCCAAAATTTAACCTTAGGACCACATTACCCTGCATTACTTTTTTTCCGACATCATTATATTCTCATGTAAGCTCTCAAGATGAGTGACACCAAAAAAGACATGTTTCCCTTTTTTTAAAAAGTTCCTAGTAAAAAACAACTTCAAAATATTCTTGAAAATTTGAGTTAAATTTTGCATTATGTGATTTTCTTTCTTGCAAATATCAAGTTAAGATGAGATATAGTTGTTTCAAGATCATGGTGTCTACCTACAAATTGGGGACAAGCCCTTTACACCAAATTTGTCAATAACAAAAGTCATTAAAATTTTTTCATGTCATGCTTCTTCCCTTAAACAAGTATGTACACTAGTCTTATGCAAAGCACCATTGAATTGCAAGCACACCATTTTTGATGCAACTATTCATTTACATGCGTTCTCTTTCAAAAGCCTCCATGTCCTCTAGCCTTGTATCCATGAGTGAACTAATTGCTGACTCTAACAAGTTCATATAACTTGGCCAAACTGTGATTGATTATGACAGTCTTGTAGTTATTAAATCCTTGGCCTTATGGATAGGGATAATGGTGTTACTAGACCAAGAAGGGGGGAAACCTTGGCATAGGGCCTTATTCAGTATCTCAAGTGACAAGGGAGCTAGGGTACCACATCCATGATCAATTATAAGGGATATTGGGCCTTGTGGACATTAATAAGAGAAGCTACTTAGTAAACGATGTGTTATAGTAGGTAGCATGTCAAGCCACAATTTTATCCTTCACACATTTTAGGGTAATAACAAGCAAAAGCTCAAGATGTTAAGAAACAAAGGCCTCAATATTACCATCAAATATTAAAATCAACATTGTTGAGCTTACACTAAGGGTGATCTTTCCTCAAAGCCTCTCCATAAATTTCGCCACAAATGCACTTGTAGGGCAAATATCACCCTTTATACCAAGGCCAATCATGATGCTACACTTATACCAAGGTCAACAATGATGCTATCTTCCATACAATTGTGTTAGAGCAAATCAACATATTTGCCTATTTCAATACATTAGGTGATATGATCTACTAGCTACTTCTCATTGAAAAAACAAAGTGAAATATACCTGATTTTGATTCACAAACTTCATGATGTACTCTACTATTTTTGTTTCCTAAACCAATAAGACAGAGTTACATATGCCAACATTGTCATGGTAGCCTGTCGATAGTGGGTTGTGTGGATAACTACTTAAGGATTTTTATTATCAATAAATAACGTGTTAAGATGGTAAGAGGCAAAGGCATATAACTCAACCATCCAAACCAAGGTATTGGGTACACAAAAGCCACTCTTGGGAATAGGCATCCTCTTGATAAACTTGTAAAACACGTATGCCATAATTTCATTACTGAGGGTTGAGAGTACTATCCAGAATAACACACATATTACTATAGAGGCATGCCTATTTCTTGAAGTTCAAAGTGGCTTTTCTCTTAGGATGAAAGCTTAAGCAAACAGTGATTATCTTTGAAGTGAAGTCCATACCTTTAGAGTACGGTTTTGCTTTATCAAGAAAACCACTGCATATGGCCATGCCATGGACCCTTGCACTAAATGATGAAGTTTAAGCTCAAAAGAATTGCACGTGCGCTTATTCACAACTGATCTCATCAAGCATGAACTCAGATGGACAGAGGGATGAGGCATGTATTTAATATCTTTAGCATTGGAACTTCTTTACAACCTTCATGTGATCTTAGACACCAATCTTTGCCAAAACTCTAAGCTGACTTTAGATACATCTCTGCAATTGCAGCATTCAATGCAGCCCCTATAGGCAAAGTATCTTCATCTAAATGAAAATGAGGTGAGTGAAGCATATAGTTAACACTACCATGTTTATTACCCACTCCAAGAAAGAGCATTGCACCAGGTACTTCATCCAAATAAAAAGAAAAATCTTCTCCTCCCATAGTTGGCTCAGCCAACAGTACGTTACTTTCGCCCAACATCAGACTTCCAACGGCATGTATGTGTTCATACATCTTATCATCATTGATTAAAGCCGGATAAAAAGGATTAGCATCGAAATCAACAAATGCCTGACAGCCAAGGACAGCAGCTTGATTCTCAACAACCTGCAGCACACACACACACACACACACACATGTATGTATGTGCATAGGCACGTGCACCTGAGCATGCATGCATGAGTGTGTGTGTGTGGGGGGGGGGGGGGGGGGCGAGGGGGAGAGGGGGGGGGTGGTGGGGGGCATGTGGATGTGGTTGTGGACGTGTCTCAGGCAATATCATGTGTAGCTGTGGGAAGTTGAGAAGGGACTACCATGTGTAGCTGTGGGAAGTTGAGAAGGGAGTTCCTCAGACAGAAAAGTCAAGGTTACAATTGATTAATAACAGCAAGACCAAAGGTTGAGAGATCAACCTCTTTTATCCTTTGCCTGAGCTTCTTCCAACCCTCACGTGAAGTGGTGCGAAATGTACCTTTGATGGTCACTTCTTGTGGGATAACATTTAAGGCCTCCCCACCCCTGACAGATGTCACAGAAACTACCTGCAGTAATCCGACAATTACACAGGTTCAAAACCGTTTACCAAGAAAAGCCTCTTGAGTCTTGATGGTCGAACTGACCAAGGCTAAACATAATTCTTAAATTTCAATGTTTCTAGAAACAATTCTCAAATTTCAAGATTGCAAAAGCATACAAACAATCGAGGCAGAACATAGCCTGCATTCATTCAACAGCCGTGCAGCATTAGGTGAAGAGAGAAAATAACAAACTTAGGCACGGTATTAAAAACAAATCAAAATTTTACATATATATTTGGATATATGCAACTCAAGATCTTATGCATGCATGTATGTTATGTAGCTTATGTATGTATGCACGTGTGCACACACGTATGCATGCATGTTATGTAGCTTATGTATGTATGCACGTGTGCACATATGTATATATATACCTAGATGAATGTAGGAACATGCCCAAATTCACGTTTTAGGAACGTGCATGTTATATGCTCATGGTAGTCAACCCACAAGACTATATAACTATCAACTCCATGATGCATAGTATGGACTAGATATTACGACATCCCCACTAACGTCATCAGTGCCCAATAGTGGGTGTAGAGCTCTGTATCAAGATATGCTCTCACACACGCACTCCACACACACACATAGGAGCATATATTCACACAAAGCCCTTTGTACTGAGTTTCTATCAAACCTCCGGAGCTGCACATATGTATGCATGTATGTTGTGCTATGTCATGTATATATGTTATGTAGGTAGGCATGAAAGTAGGCACATACATACGTACACATTGTATGCATGTACATATGTAGGTAGGTAGGCAGGCAGGTATGTGTGTATGTATAGTCAAGTGGGTGTTGGGGTTTTGAACTCATGACCTTTTGGCAGAACTTGCCACTCAGGCAAAAGCCCCCGACTGTTTGAGGTGATATTACATAAAGTCTAGTCTCAACTAGCTGTCTTGATTTCCCTTCACTCACGTGCATTTTCAACCAAGTTATAATCCAACTCCAGTACACAATTTTTAGTGGTTAGTGGTTAGATAGGAACACTTTACCTAAGCTTGTGTTAAAAGCAACCCCCATTTTTGTAAAGAGCAAGCCCATGCATAAATGTGCATCTATTTTTGGCTTATGGGCTATTTTTGATTAATAAAGCATAAATACTCAAGAGGTGGAAGGAAGCCGATACTTCTTGAGGGGGGATAGATTGCACCCAATGATTCTCTTGTGTGTTTTCAGCTTTTATGATTATTTATTAATTTTTCGGTTCTGGTAATATGATTGAAGTGATGAACTAGATGGTATCTGGTTGGATGGTGTGTCTCCCCATGATCCTAGTGGTTTTAGTGGTATCAGAGCAAAGGGAGGAGAGAAGGTGAAAAATATTGAGAAAAAATCAAAGGGAGGAAGGCTTGCAAAAGAAAGAGAGAAGGTACGTGCAATTTTTTGGTTTCTATGAAAGAAGAAGAATTCAAAAAAATTCAAGGGGTTTGGAGGCTTGGTTGAAGGTCTCTTTTTCAAGGTCACATCAAGCACATATCCAAGGGGTAAAGACTTTACCCAAAGCCTTAAACAAGGCATAATAAAAAGCTTAAGCAAGGCTTAAAACAAAGCTTAAGCTTAGCTCTACTTGGTTGCAAATTCCCACCCGTCAAGCCAGCGAACGGTGCCATCTTCTTCTCTAGAAATTTGGCTCTCAGTTCTGCAACCGATTCAAAGATCTGCTCCGTTGGATGCATCCGGCGTGTTCTCTTGCATAAATCTTATACCCTGTCTGAGGGGTTTTGTGGAAGATCTAGGGATTTGAATTTGCAACGGTGGCGGCAGTTTTGCAAAAATCAATGGTGGAGAAAAATTACATCTTTGCTTTACTCAAAAAGGTCTAAAAAGATAAGAGGAGATTCATACGCAAAGTTTCTTCAAGCCAAAACTTCATCAAAATCAGCCCAAAATCACCTAAATTTGGGTCTGTCCTCAGTGGTCCATTCGGAGGGATGCTCCGTGACACCTGACTCCCGAAGGGTGTCCACTAACCACCTGGGTACTCGAACAGAACACGGAGCCTCATGCTGCTGCGGGGGCTCAACTCCAGATGCGGGCTCAACCTCATGAATTGACTGAGGTTGTCCACCTAGAACAATAGACTGGGAATCATCATCAGAATCCTTTGGGTCTCCAAGAAGTGGCGGCTCATCGACAGTGGAAATCGAAACATGCTCATCAAAGACCACATCCCTGCTGACAACAAATCTCGTTCCTCTCTGGATCAAATAACCTGTATCCCTTGGAAAGAGAGTTATATACCACAAATATAAGCTTTTGGGACTTTGAGTCGAGCTTCCCCCTCTGCTTCTTCGGAATGTGAACATACGCATCGCTCCCAAACACACGGAAATGGGAGACATCAGGTTTCCTTGCTCCAGCATCGTCCTCGCCATCTCCAGCACAGTCCTGTTCTTTCCTTCTACTACCATTCTCTGACAGCGAACCTGTATTGGCCAGTTCCCTCTTGATGCCATGTTCTGCACAAAATCTCACAAAAGCATTAGAAGAAAATTCGCCTCCTCTGTCAGCCCGAAGAGACTTCACCTACAGTCCAGAATCTTTCTCCACCATCACATGCCACTCCTTGAACTGAGCAAAGGCTTGGTCCTTCTGAGAAAGGAAATAGACCCATGTGAATCTGGAACAATCATGAACCATCAGCATGAAGTATAGAGAACCTCCCAAGGATGGTGTCTGCATAGGTCCACACAAGTCAGTGTGTACCAACTCCAATGGTTTCGAAGCCCGCCTGGAGACCTGCTTCGGAAAGGATTCCCTGTGCTGCTTACCACGTATGCAAGAACTGCAGCATCCTTGCCTGCTACCAACATCTGGCAAGCCAACCACCATCTGGTCCCGGAAAACTCGCTGAAGCACATCCACATTTAAGTGGCCAAACCGAAAGTGCCACAAGTCACCAACCTGAGAACCTGTCAAAGAGGAGAGTGCGGAGAGTTTGTAGATACCATTCTCCACGCCGCCTTCCCAAACAACCTGGCCAGTCTCGCGGTCCTGTAGAGCAACAGAATGCTCCTCAAACTCCACCCAGAAGCTAGTCTTGCATACCTCATGCACTGACAATAGATGAAAACCAAGTGCTAGGACGTAAAGAATACGAGAGGAATGCTTACCCACTTTGCCGTCGGGAATGATCTCTATCCAGTCCTCATTGTGTATCGGAATTGTGGAATTGCCGCCAATGAAAATGCGACCTGACTGCCATTTCAGATCCAGAAAAAAGAAGTCACGGGAAGGAGTCATGTGCCTGGAAGCACCATTGTCGAGAATCCATTCCCGAGTATCCTTTGCAGTGAAGCCAACTGCCTCCTCGCTCGAAGAAGATGAAGCATCCGTGTCCATCATCTCTAAGTGCACAAAGGCTAGAGTCAGCTGAAGCTGAAGAATCAGCACTCTTCCCAGTCCGCTTGGGACACTTCCTCCAATAGTGGCCCTTCTGTCAGAATACGCAGCGGAGATGATGACCAGATCTGGGAACACACGAGCAAAAAACGCATGCAAAAAAACAGCACAAGAGAGAGAGAGAAGTAGGCGTGTAACTCTGCTCTAATATACACAAGAAGATCCCGATATGATACAAGTGTGGTATGGGGGCTGGGGGCCTATTTATATGCCCCCATAGCAGCAGTCAGCTTGCTATAGGCATCCGACTGGCCCTGAGAACTCCACGACCAGCATCAACTCCGGTCGGCCAAATCATCAGCAATCGGCCAGCTCTGGCATGAAGTCGTGGACCAGTTCAGCAGTCGGCCAGCAAATGAGCTGCCTCCCAAGCCACAAAAAATGGAAAAAAATAGGGGGAAAATGCGGGGAGTGAGGAAAAATGATAAAACACCTGATAAGGGCGGGCACACCCACAACAAAGGCCCTGGTGTATAAAATTGGACAGGAGATGACTTCTAACACCCCCTCTCAGCTCCTGGTTGTGAAACCAACCACTGGGAGCTGGAGTGCCGCCTGAGCAAATCCTGAGATAGCGACTTCGTGAAGAGGTCCACCGTACTGTCCTCCTTTGAACAGAACTCTAGCAAGATGTCATCACCAACGATCTGTTCACGAACAAAGTGCCTCGGGATGACCATGGGTTCCTCCAGTGGAAGCCCAAACCTGCTATGCAACCTCTGCATCTTCACCACCTCACAAAAAGCATCACAAACAGCCCGGTACTCTGCCTCTATTCTCGACAAGGCAAAATATGACCGTCTCCAACTACTCCGTAAAACTGCTCCTGGGCCTGAAGTAGATCTCCTCGTATCCGGATCTCCTCCCCAAACTGAGTCACTCCAACCCTGGAGTCGGACTCCATCCAACAACCCCCCTCCTGTGTACAAGAGTCCCTGATCCTTCGCATGCCGCAGAAACCACAGGAAACGCAATCTTGCCTCCCAAAGAGTCATCCGCAACCATGAGCTCAAAGGCTTAATAGGAAGCTCCCGTCCAATCTGGTGTCCATCAACCAAATCAATGAACCATACAGCTTCTGAGTCACAAAGACATCACACTGCTCACAAGGATCAACACCTGTTACGGTGCACAAACAAGTCCTAGAAACCTGATGAAACCTGTCAACCACCCCCTCTGAGTCCAGAACCACAAAGCCTGGAGAAACCACCTCCCTCTGCAAGTAAGCACCTGCCACCTGCCTGGCTTTCCGAAAGGTCCCCGTGGAAAGAACATCCTCATCTACTGGAGGTTCTTTGTCCCGAATACTCCGAGACATCAGAGCATAAGTGACCTGTTCAGTTTCCTCTGACTCACGAACACAAGAACTACCAACATCAGTACTGGAAAGTTCCTGCCAACTGCTGCCATCTACTGGCAAGCTATCCACCATCTTGTCCCGGAAAGCCCGCACCTGCAGCGTATCCACACTTAAGTGGCCATTACCAGACCGCCACTCATCACAAACCTGAGGACCTGGGAGAGAGAGTGCTGAAAGCCTATAAACTCCATTCTCCACTCCGCCTTCCCAAACCACTTGGCCTGTTGCTTTGTCCCGGAGAGCAACAAAATGCTCATCAAACTCCACCCGTACGCCAGTCTTGCAAACCTGATGCACTGACAACAGATGAAAACCAAGTGCCGGAACATACAACACCTGGGAGGGATGCTTCCCCGCTCTGCCATCGAGAACTATCTCCATCCTGCCCTCACTGTGAACTGGGATAGTGGATGTGTCACCAGTAAGAATATGACCAGAAAGCCTACAGAGATCCTGTAAACTGGAACGGGAAGGAGTCATGTGCCTGGAAGCACCACTATCGAGAATCCACTCCCGAGTATCCGTGCGGAGAGTCCTCCAATCTCCTCCCTGCCTGAAGAAAATAAAACATCGGTGTCCATCACCTCCAGGTGCACAAAAGCCGGAGTCTTCATGATTGCTACTGAGGAATCTTCACCCTTCTCGGTCTTCCGCTTGGGACACTGCCTCCAATAGTGGCCTTTCTCGCCACAATCATTACAGGTCCTCTCTGCCTTCAGTTTCTCGCGATCAGCGTCGGACTTCTTCTCAGAAGACTTCTTCGATGAAGCCTTCTCTTTGCCCGAGTTACGGCCTTACGACCGTTGGCTAGTTAAGGCCTCCGAACCTCCACCCTGAGGAGGGTTCATGAATCGTTCCTCTTGGTCCAAGACCATGGGCACAAGCTCCTCCCACGTGATGGTGCTGAGTCTGCCACTGGTAATCAACGACGAGTAAAATGCTAAGTACGAAGAGGGCAAGTGTGACAGCAACGTTATGGCCATGTCCTCAGATGATATCTCCTTCCCAAACTGAAGAACTTCCTGCTAAAGAGCCTGCATCTTGTTAATATGCTCCCGCATCGTCGACGACTTTTCAGGGTTCATAACCCGCTTCTGTACTTCCAAGGAAATCCTCTTCATGGGTGATACCGTGTTGTAAAGTGAGGCCAAATGCTGCCATATACCTCGGGCCAGCATCATATGCTTTACATGGTTGATTACCTGTGGTGTGCAATTGAGAAAGATAAACGAACGGACCCTGGCGTTGACACGATCCCACATGTGTGTCTGAGCCTCCCGGTCCTTTCGGGTCGACGGTAACTCCCCTTCCTCAACTTCCGGCCGTGGAACCCCAACAATGACGAAATCGGCGAGATCGTAAGACTCCAAAACAGATTCCATCATAACCTTCCATATGCCGTAGTTGCTCCCGTCCAACTGACGGTCCACCGGGAACGTGGGGAGTGTCGGGATCTTCACATGTCTCTCAGCCATCTCATACATATCTGCCATTGCAGGGATGTACTCTGAAAAGGGTGGGTGGGTGGGAACAAAGAAGAACTAAAACCTGCAAGTGGCTGTCCAACAAATCAACCCGCCTTCCTCTTGCTTCTCCTCTTCCCGAACAGTCCAAAACAGTCCACCAATCAGCCACAAAACAGTCCCCCTCTTGCTCACACAAATCCCAAGAACTATCTAGAGCCTAGGGCTCTGATACCATGTCAGAATACGCAGCGGAGATTATGACGAGATCTGGGAACACAAGAGCAAAAAACGCATGCAGAAAAACAACACAAGAGAGAGAGAGAAGTAGGCGTGTAACTCTGCTCTGATATACACAAGAAGATCCCGATATGATACAAGTGTGGTATGGGGGCTGGGGGCCTATTTATATGCCCCCATAGCAACAGTCGGCCTGCTGTAGGCATCCGACTGGCCCTGAGAACTCCACGACCAGCATCAACTCCAGTCGGCCAGATCATCAGCAGTCGGCCAGCTCTGGCATGAAGGCATGGACCAGTTCAGCAGTCGGCCAGCTCTGGCATGAAGTCATGGACCAGTTCAGCAGTCGGCCAGCAAATGGGCTGCTGCCTCCCAAGCCACAAAAAATGGAAAAAAATAGGGGAAAAATGCGGGCAGTGAGGAAAAATGATAAAACACCTGATAAGGGCGGGCACACCCACAACAAAGGCCCTGCTGTATAAAACTGGACAGGAGATGACTTCTAACACCTTCTCGCCACAATCATTGTAGGTCCTCTCGGCCTTCAGTTTCTCTCGGTCTGCGTCGGGCTTCTTCTCAGAAGACTTGTCCGATGAAGCCTTCCCTCTGCCCTTGTTGTTGTTATTCCGGCCTTTCGATTGTTGGCCAGCTAAGGCCTCAGAACCTCCGCCCTGTGGAGGGTTCGTGAATCTTTCTTGTTGGTCCAAGACCATGGGCACAAGCTCCTCCCATGTGCTGGTGCTGAGCCTGCCACCACTGGTAATCAACAAAGAGTAAAATGCTGAGTACTGAGAGGACAAATGTGACAGCAACAACGTTATGGCCATATCCTCCGATGATATCTCTTTCTCAACCTAGAGAACTTCCTGCTGAAGAGCCTGCATCATCTTGATGTGCTCCCGCATCGTGGACGACTTTCCAGGATTCATTACCCGCATCTGAACTTCCAAGTAGATCCTCTTTATGGGTGATACCCTGTTGTAGAGAGAAGCCAAATGCTGCCAAATACCTCTGGCCAGCGTCATATGCTTGATATGATTGATTACCTGTGGTGTGCAATTGAGGAAAATGAAAGAACGGACTCTGGCATTGACATGATCCCATAACTGTGCCTGTGCCTCACGTTCCTTCCAAATCGAGGGTAACTCCCCTTCCTCTAACTCCGACCGTGGAACCCCAACAACAATGAAATCAGCAAGGTCATAAGACTCCAAAACAGATTCCATCATTACCTTCATAGATCTTCACGTGCTTCTCAACCATCTCAAGTAAATATGCCATTGTGGGGGGTGTAACTGAAAAAGGGAGGGTGGGCGGGAAAAAATGAGGAACTAAACCTGCAAGTGGCTGTCCAGCAAATCAGCCCGCCTTCCGCTTGCTTCTCCTCTTCCCGTACGGCCCAAAACAGTCCTCCAATCAGCAACATAACAGCCCCCCTCTTGCTCACACAGCTCCCAAGATCTTCCAAGAGCCTAGAGCTCTGATACCATGTCAGAATATGCAGCAGAGATGAAGACAAGATCTGAAAACACAAGAGCAAGTGCACTGCAGAAAAAACACAGCAAGATAGAGGGAGAGAGAGAAGCGTATAACTCTGCTATATTGACAAGAAAACCCGAAATCAGAATACAAAGTGTGGGGGGCCAAGGGGCCATTTTATATGGCCCCTATCAGCCAGTCGGCTAGTAGAAAAGGCACCCGACAGCAACAAAAAGACCCACGACCTGATTTTCCTCCAGTCGACCAGCACACATGAAAAGTCGGGGAGAGGCAAAGACAGTCGGCCATCATCTGGATCAGCCAACAGCCACAGGACATCCTCCCACACCTGGAAAAAATATGGAGAGTGGGGAAAAATGAGAAAACACCTAGATCGGGCGGGCACACCCACAACAAAGGCCTTGGTGTAAATATACAGACAAGAGGTGACTGCTATCAGAGTTGAGGGGAACTCTATTCCACTCATTAGCCATGTACAAGTTCATAAAGCAATAAAGCAATCTTTTTCCTCGTACTTCATGTATGTCAAAGATCAAAGGAATCTGAGAGTGATGAAGCACTCTCAACTCTTGATCATGAAAGAAAAGATTTCTTAAAGAAATATAAAGATTATTTTGCAGATACTCCTCCTCCAGGAGAGCTATCTCCAAAAAGACCAGAAGATCATCAAATTGACATTATGCCAGGAAGTTCACCTCCTAGCAGACCTCCATATCATGTGAGTCAAGCACAACAAGAGAAATTATTAAGCAAGTGAACAAGCTATTAGAAAAGGGTTTGATTAGACCTAGTCACCTAGCTCATCACCCTTTTTCTCCCCAGTCTTATTGGTTCAGAAAAAGGATGGTTCTTGGTGTATGTGTATTGATTACAGGACTCTTAACAAGATCACCGTGAAAAACAAGTTTCCTATCCCTACGATTGATGAAATCCTAGATAGATTGGATGGGGCCACCATCTTTAGCAGGATTGACTTGAAGAGTGGTTACCATCAAGTCAGGATTGTTCTAGAGGACATTCACAAGACCACATTCAGGACTACTTTTGGACTTTACGAGTATTTGGTGATGCCTTTTGGTCTTACCAATGTCCCGGCTACCTTCAACCGAATGATGAAACGAATATTTCGACCACATAGAAAGTCTACAGCTATGATGAAATATGGACTATTGTTGATAGATTCCGTAAGCAAGCCCACTTTATTCCCGTAAAGAAGACCATCCACACAGAGCATATGGCAAGATTGTTCATTCAATAGATTTTCAAGCACCATGGATTACCCAAATCCATTGTGTGGGAGATAGAGCTCCTCGGATTACTAGTTTCTTTTGGCAAGCTCTTTTTGACAATATGGGAACAAAACTGAATTTCTCCTCGGTTTATCATCCCCAAACAGATGGACAAAGTTAGAATGCAAATCTCAATATTTTGGATATGCTAAAGTGTTATGCTCTCGAAGCAAAGGATCAATGGGAGAAGTACTTGCCCTTGGTTAAGTTTGCTTACAACAACACCGTTCACTCTTCGACAGGGAAAGCTCCCTTTGAGATTATCTATGGCAAACCATTGTTGTTGCCCATTCTAAAGACCAAGGAAGAGATCTTCCATGCAGACGAGTTTGTTCGAGATTTGGATACAACCTTTGCACTGGTTCGAAGGGCTATTGAGACATCTCAAGCCAAGCAAAAGAAAGCCGCAGATAAGCATAGAAGGAAGGTCACCTTTGAATAAGGGGATTGAGTCTTATTGAGATTTGAAAAAGCCAGACTTAGAAAGTCTAAAGCTAAGGAGCACAAGGAACTCAAGCTTGTCCCTAGATATTATGGACCTTTTCAAGTTACCAAAGAAGATGAATGATGTAGGCTATCGATTGGACCTTCTAGATCATTGGAGGATACATATGTCAGTCTATTGAAACCATACACAGAACTACCTCCAAGGGAGCCTGTGTTGGAGGATCCACCAAAGGTGGAAGAACAAGAAGAAATTTTGCAACTGGAACAGATTGTATCGCATTCGGTGAGAAAAAGAGGAAAAACACTGGTCAAAAAGTTCCTCTAGAAGTTTAAGAATTACTCGCCTTTGGATGTGAAATGGATGCCAAAAGAGTACTTCAAGGACTATCCAGATATACTTCGAGCTTATGAGGAAGCGCTTGGTCTAGATGTATTTGAAGAACAGGCATAGACGTCTTGCGAACAAGATAGATTTAAGAGAGGGATTGTACCTATGGCCCTCTTCATTGTATATATTTATATTGAAATGGAATTGATCATTATCTTCTTATGTAATGGTTAATTGGACATGCTCTAGTTTTGGGTGGCAATGATGCCTGATAACCCCAACAGCATGATTTATATATGGGAGGCAACCATGCTAGATGACCCATTGATTGACAACAATGCCAGATATCTTGGAATTCACAGTCAAGCGGTCATTGCGACTAGATGGACCAGATGAATGTATTGGATTTCATAGTCGGGTTGTCATTGCGACCAGGTGGCCCACATGGCTATATTGGATTTCATAGTCGGGCGATCAATGTGATCAAATGGCCCAAATGACTATTGATGAACTCTCGGGCGGTCCTAGTGACCAGATGGCCTTGAGCGAACCCTTGGGCGGTCTTAATGACTAGATAGCCTTGAGCGATAGTCTGAGTGGTGTCCCTCAAGAGCCAGATAGCTCAGCACGATTTCTGATGAAACCAGAAAGGACAATCCATGAACATGAGGATCATTACTTGTGCATTGCATACTGATGTATGTTTGAATTTCTTTGACTTTGTCTGTTGTTTTTGATGAGTGGATAATGCTTGGATTTATGGCCTGTGATAGTCCACTGGGCCCCAGACTACCTTGCCAGTACCTCGAGTACCCAGTAGATGCAAATTGCATACTTGTTTGTTGAATAGGTTGTGTCTAGTTTTTGCAGAAGGTAAGTATACATTTATTATATCTAACACATGTGACAGGCCTTCAAGATGTACCATCAAGAACAAGGACATTGGTCAAAGATACGGCATAGAGATGTTGCCAGAAGAGCAGAAGGCACCACATATATAAGGAAAGACCAGATGCACAAGATCACTAGATGGGGCTAGTACCTTGAAAATGTATGGATGTACATGATGTACTTGAGAAAATATGGCTATACAGAACATTTGTATTCCACAATTGAGGACAATTGCGATATAAGAGAGAGGGATGTAACTATTTGGCGAACGCTGCAACAAGTAGAGCCACTTTCTCGAGTACGGTTTGCCAGTCCCTCCCGCAGCACACGGATTTTTGGTGCATGGGTGGTGATTTCAACATCTTAGAGTCGGCACAGGACAAACTCAGAGGTGGCATGGTTACAATTTCACGCACGGAGTACTCAGCTTGGGAGGAATTGATTCTGGCTTTGAGGGGACAGGACCTTTGCATTTACCGGGGTTCGGACGTAGCCTTGGGAGTCTGTGCTTCTCACGATCCGACAAGAGGAGTACAGGCCCCAACCTTTCTAGATTAGACCGGTTTTATATGGATGAGTGAGCTTGTGGACGAGGTGGCATGATCGGAATTCTGGGAGGCTCTACTTTCTCTGATCATGCACTCATCGTTCTCTCCCTGGAGGACCCATGGAGGCACGACAGAATTTTGAGCACCCAGATCCCAAATAGCCTCATTCAGAATTCATTGATTTGCAGCAAGATACAGAAGATTTGGGAGAGTCTGGATTTTCACACTGGTTCAGCCACACAGGAGCTTTAGACGCATGCCTTGGAGAGATCAGCAATTTATTACAAAAGACCACACAGAACAGACTAGCTGGCTTTAGAGAGCAGGAGAGGAGCATCTGTCAGAGCCTTGCCTCCGTGCAGCTTTAGAGCCCGTGGATTGAGGCCCAGTTGGCTGCACCCGTACAGAGCTTAGTTCCATCGAGAAGTGGAGGGTGGAGTACAGACCCGTGAGAAGGGAACGGAAGAAGTCCGTGGCAATGGTGCACACCTGAGAGGGGGATCCGTGACAATGGATCCATCTTGGCCACACAATGCATACCATCCCTCTGCATGTGTGGGCCTGCGATGTGAAAGACATCTCCAGTGATCCTGTCACCCTCTTGGGTCTAAAAGAAGGCTCTAGCATGGTATGCCTCCCTATCCTCTCAGGTGATGGAGGCACGTAAGCGAGTTTGGCGGCATTTGAGAGAGGCGGTCCCCCCTGCTCTTCGGGACACCCTTTATTTCAAAGGAGCATGTGGAGGCTCTGAAGGCACTACCCAAAGACATGCTCAGGAGAGGATGGGCTTCATGTTTCCCTATTTCTTGGACATTGGGATCTCATGGAAGGCAGCTTCATTGATGCCTTCAATGAGGTTATGACCATGGGCTCCATGCCGGAGAGGCTGTCAGAGGGACTGATTCATTTGACTCCAAAGGAGGGTGGTGACAGATTGGAGATTCGGCAGTGTAGAGACCCATCACCCTCCTAGGGACCACCTAAAAATCTTAGCCAAGCCATCAGCAAGAGACTACAGCCTTTCCTCCCCAATTTGAAATTCACCCCATGAGGGTTGATGCACCGGCGTATAGTTGGCCCGCAATGGTCTGATATGGCTGGCTCTTGAAGAGAAGTCTGCACTTCTCTTTGGGGCTCATTGCTTCAAGGAAGCAGGCCACGCTCTACAGCACCACAATAACTTTGTACCAAGTGGGAGTAGCATCCACTGCAAACAACATGCTATCTGGAAGTTCATCACAAATGCCACTAGCCGGCTCACCATTGGTGACTCTTGAAAGGTGATTGGCCATCACATGCTCTTTCCTTAGTCGCACCATACTCTCGAAGTCGAACTCCTGAAACAGCAATAGCCACCTCCAGATGTGACCAGCCACCTGAGCCTTGTTAAGTAGATACTTTATGGCTTGGTGATCAGTAATTACCACAAAATGGGTGCCAAATAAGTAATGCGAAATTTATGCAAGGCATAGACAATAGCCAAACCTTCCCTCTCTGTGGTGGACTAATTCCACTCAGCTCGATTGAGTTGACAGCGTGCATAGTCGATAGGTCTGTCCATCTTGAGGGTGTCATCTGGCTCAAGGAACTCCTTGTAAGTCCATGCAAAAACTTCATGGTGTTGGGAGAAGAAAGCCTTGACCCGCTCCAGGGTGGCTGGGTACCTCCACACCCATGCCACCACCAAGATTGGTCGGGGGTCCTCCTCAGAGCCTAAATTGAGTTCCTCTACCTCATCCTGAGGAGAGAGAGGAACGCCTCCCCCCCCCCCCCCCCCCCCCCCCCCCCCGTCCTGACCACTCCCACTACATTGGTAACAAATGAGCAGTTTGGGGAGAGGAGGGTTACCAGGCGGCCTTCGGTAGTTGTAATTATTATTTCTTGGCAGCACCCAGCCTCCATATGTGGGGGGCGGATTTGAAGGAGATTGAGGGGGAGTGGCAGCATACACCACACTACTGGAGCAACTCCAGGAGCTTGGTAAGCCACAACGATGTGAAAGGCTTGGTATGCCACCACTGGTTGCGAAGCTTCGTATGCGGCTGCTTGGGGGTAGGTGGTGTACTGAACTGGGATGACCACCGGATACTGCATTTGCACCTCATGGGTAGAGGCTGGAGCATAAGCCAAGGTTTGCACTTGAGAGGAATTGGTGACATGGGGGGGCTGTTGAGGTATCACTTGAGGAATGCCAAATTGGGAGGGTATCGGCACCGCGGCTAATACTGGGATCCTTGCGGAAGAGAATAGGAGGCAGGAGGAGCCGGTGGGGGATTGGTGGTGATGGCTAAGAAGTCTTCAGCAAACTGAGCCGAAGGGGAAGGACTGCTCAGTTGTAACCGTTGCTGGACCAACCTAATCCCCTTCAAGTAATCGCAAACTAAGCCGAAGGGGAAGGACTGCTCAGTTGTAACCGTTGCTGGACCAACCTAATCCCCTTCAAGTAATAGCACTCTTTGTCCTCATGGCCTCCCTTTTGACAAAAAGAGCAATACCACTTAGATGGGCAATCACATGGAAGATGGCCTTGTAAGTGACACAGAGAGCACCATGCTCCTGACTTGGGCTCCTACAACTTCAGCTCTTCATTCTCCTTCATCAGTGTGGCCACCGCCACATTTTCTTGTTGGGCTCTTTTAAGGTTTTCTAGCTCCTGCTTGAGCCTTCCAAGCTCGTCGAGGGATGAAGAAGCGGATGTTGCAGCCACGGTGGGTGCAAGAGGCACCAATGATGGCGCCAAGGGTGAAGTGGGCACCAAAGCTGGCATTGAGGATGAAGGTGATGACAACACCAGGATGAAAGGAGGCCATGAAGCGCTCCTTTCTGCCATTACCCGGGCATTCTCCAGTTGGGTTGCTTTATCCTAGAACTCTTGAAGGGTCCCCTCGGGAGGAAAGGTCTCTCTCATCTTCATAGAAGTTTGAGCAAGGAGATCCTGAAGGACCCACTGCTGCAACATGTAATCTTCAGGATCTTGGGGAAGCTGAGCCACCAGAACTTTGGCTGGAGTGATGGGTTGAGCCACTGTCTCCCCAACCTTCATAGTGAAATTATTAAGCTCATGAGTAACCAAGTCATAATAATTACCTGGTCTGAAGTGGCCAAAAATTGCTACCGAAGTGTCGCCCAATCGGAGAAGTGATTCGCGGCATACTGGCTGGACCACCGGTCAGCTCCTTCTTCAAGGGTTGTAGGAAAGAGGACCAACCGGGCATTATGTCTATTAAGGCCCTGAGAATCGCACAATGTAAGAAACCGGTGAACATGATCTTCCGCGTCCTCTGTGATAGCCCCTTTGAAGGCTGGTAACTTCACTTGCACTCCGTTAAGCACAGTTGCTAAGGGTTCTGGTGCTTGAGGGACAGCCATAGTTGGGGGAGTAAGAGAGGTCTCGGGAAGACTATGAGAATGGGGAAGATTGCTAGAACGAACTCTATGGCTTCTCTTGAGTGGATATAACAGGGGCGAACGCCGAAGAACCACCAGAAGCTCTGGTTTTAGGGGGCATAGACTATTACCACTGAAAAGACAGAATTTCCTTGACCTAAATGGGGGTCCCATTGTGATGGCCAAATTTTATGGTAAGCTGTACATGAACTATTGGGACCGCTCACTCTATACCTACAGACGATCCACACAAGAGAAAGTAACGAGAGAATTAGTGGGTTACACTCTCGTCAAGGACAATCCTAAGTGCACACAGGTCTTGGATTTGCTGAGTCTTCTCTACTCCAGCCTCTCTCCATACCTTAGCTACACAGGAATCACCTAAGGCCGAATACTCCACACACTCACCCCACTTCTCTCACTTCACCGCCGCACATGGAAAGGTTGAGGTTCAAGGTAAATATCGTTTTGTTTTTTAATGGTTGCAAAATAAAGAAGAATAGTGGTAAAAAAACAAGGAAGGGGGAAAGGGGAGGGGGATGTGGTTGTTGGTTTCTCAAAAATCAGGAGGGGTGTGTGCTAAGGGTTTGGTGCGATTAGGGTTTCCAAGGTTTATCCTCTTGTAAAACACCTTCTTGTGTTCGTGCATCAGCTTCTGGCCATGAAGGCACTAGCGGCCGCTTCAGCTCCGAGCCTTCCTCTACGCCTATGCATGTTGCGGCTCGGCGGTGACAGTGGCGGACGCTTCTTTGTTCCATGTGCCCATACACAGCTCCCCTGTGGTCCATACACAGCTCCTTTGCGTCCTTTGTGCTCGTGACCTGCAGAGCCTGCAAGCTGCCGCCCTGCTGCTGTGCTGCTTCCTGTGCGTGGTGCCCTCCTCTCTGCAGCCTCTTGCACCTAGGGCCCGGCCCATTGGGGGAGCATGTGTTGGGCTGCCCAGCCCTGTTGCTACTCGACTCTGCCCTAGGTGGTCACATTGGCTTCATAGGTCGAGTGGTGAGCGTAAGCCTAGACCCATGGGATTGGACAAGGCTAGACTGAGCCTATGGATCTGGTTTAAGTAGAAAAAGATCTAACACTCGAAAGTGGGTGGTAGGATGGACCCGCGTTACAAGTACTTTCCAATATGAGACAATTGTATCGTAGATCGAGAAAATTGGGATGAGTAGGTTAGCTCAGCAATCATAAACGAGGATAGAGAAATTGCCTTCATGAATCATAATCGAGGAATCAGGACATCTTGTTGATCCTCAGGGAACCACTTGGTTTGAGGACACTACCAGCTTCTTCAAAAAGAGTTTGATCCATCTGCCATGTCATTCAAGGAACAACAAACTATACTTACACAAGATCCAGGAATAATGGTATAGATATGCACCAACAAAAGCACTCACAAGAAAAACACCAATGACAAATTGTGCATAGTGTTTCTTTTGCATGTGATCGGTGGGACCAACCCTGTTACACAAGTTAGTGCAGGCTACAAAAAGCAGATGGAAGAAAGAGGGGAAGATTGGACTCCAACGAAAGGAACATACTCAAACACCCACTTTGAAACAAGGGCAACAGTCCAAAGGTCTGCACCACAGCGCCCATGAGCCCAAAAGACCCACAAAGCCCAGCATTTGCAACACAACAGCCAAGATGGCCTACTAACGAAGGATGACAGTCTCCAAGTTTCTGTAAACCTATCAAGCTCTAAAAATCATCATATCCATGAACCCTTAAGACAAATATTGAAGGGTTGTATCACAGTAACACGGACATATATACGGACTATGTAGGCAGACAGTTACATAGATAATGTTTAATTACATTTCTCTGCTGTGGTAGCTTTTAAGAGGAGAGCCTTACAAATCAAATTCCCTATGTTGTAATGCATTTAGTCTGGTGGCTTCCACATCCGTTATACTAGTTTTATTTCTTTTTCATTCCTTGCATGCACATGTGCATGTCTGTTCATGTGCCTGAGTCTACAAACATGTGCACACATGCGTGTGGACTGGTATGCAATGCATGTGTGGGCTGGTGTGCAATGCATGTGTGGCATGTGTGGCTATAGTATGGTAAGACACAAGATATGACATGGTGAACAAAAGTAGCCACAATCAACTACAGCATCAGAAAGAAAGACTAAAGTACAAACTTGACTGTCGAGGGGATCTGTTTCACGTGATACGAGCTGCTGCAGGCTCACAATGATAAACGATGTAGCCACAATAGGATCTGCAGTAAGGTGAGGAGAGGCAGCATGCCCACCTTCACCTTTTATCAATGCTTGGAAGACTCCTGCTGCAGCACAAAGTGCACCTGATTTTGAAGCAATACTCCCAGATGGAACCAACGGGTGGACATGCATACCAAAAATAGCTTCAACATCCTTAAGGGCTCCATCTTCCATCATACGTTGGGCACCTGCACCCCCTTCTTCTCCTGGTTGAAAAAGTAATCTGACTGTGCCCTGCAATATCACACAAATTGCATGAAGACTAGGTTACACCTTAATCAATCAAACAATACCTGATAGTACAAAGCTTTAATGAGAATAAAGTATGATCTTGCATAACTTATCTTTGAACAAACTGACTTAAATAAAACCATGATACCCTTTGAAAATGACAGTTTTGCTCTACTTAAAGAGACTCTGTTACCTTTTTTATTGAATATAAAAGAATAATACAACCAAGTTCTTCCATTTATAGAGGACACTCTTTAAAGCCACTGTTTGTGAAACCATTTAGAACTAGCATAAGAGGCTATCTCCCTAGATGCACAGAACGAGTATGAGTGACATCAGCCCATAGAGTTTAAAGTATGTATACCCTCAATGACCTCAACACAATGTGATATCCATACTTGCCAAACCGTTGGGCTCTCAAAAATCTTCCAATCCACTGCTGCACGAAGTGGCCTAAGTCTGTCTATGGAATCTCACCCATAGAGATTATCTGAATCATATTTCTATTGTCATATAAATCAAAATCAATAGGTGAGACCTCCTAAAAAAGACCTGCGGCCCAGCTTCCAAGAACGGATGGCTCCCTGTTAATGAAAGACACAAGCATATGTAACGGGGGCATGGCATGAGAGATCTTAATATACCGCTTAATTCAACTACACAATGCAAGATGGAATGGATGCAAGATTTATAAGTGTATGGGTGCAGTGAAAACATGTGCAAGACACCACACTGGGGGCCGATGATGGACCAGCACCTCCCTCCCCCCCCCCCCCCCCCTCACTTTTGGCAGTTTTATTGTAGCCGGCCTTCCTGCCCAGTGGGCATCCACTCTTTGGCGGTGTGAGGAGCAGTTTTGTGATGCATGCAGCTAGGACAGGAGAAAGCCCAGAGGAGGAGAAGCCATGAGAGTTTCTGATGGTGTGATTCGGACAGGTCATGGAATGAGGAGATGGAAAGGACATGGGATGGCATGTGTGGACCCATGATGAAATCGATGAGAATGAACTATGGTTCATGATGCCCATAGGGATGATGCACTGCCATGTACATCCAATAACCATGTAAAGGTGCTAATCCACTTGGCATTAGGAGGATGTACCACTAGTTGGGGAGAACCCAAAAGAGTATGAGTGAAGTGGCAGATTTTTGAGTGGGTTGCTAATTAGGGGCATGCATCCCTCTAGGAAATGGAGAAGGAAAATGATGAGCTAGCGCAGGATTGGAAAGATTTTTATTTTATTTTTTATTTTTTATTTTCTTGGGGGGGGGGATGGGGGATGATTTGAATGATGCCCAGGGAAACTTGGAACCGAGGAATAAAGAATTGGGGAAATCTTCAACAATTGGGGGATTGCCTTGTATTTTGGAGAGGAGGAGATAAGGGCAGTTATCTTTGCATGAATCAACTGAGAGGACCAAGATCTTGAGAGAGTCGTTTTTTTCCTTTCCTTTGCAACCTCATGACCTTAGCTAAGGTTTGGGTATTCTATTAAGAGAGTGAGTTGGTTCCTTCTGTCTGAACCTTGTGAAGGAGCCGCGTGCCTGTATCTCCATTAAAATCAAGTATTGTTGCTGCACGATTAGTCATCTTCTGTTCCTACAACCCGGTGATGCACCCAAGGCTTAGCTATTGAGACTGTGTGATCTTTTCTTAAGAAGGTGATTGAACCACTCTATTGGTGAGCTTTTCAAGAGGTTTTCATCTCTCGACTCAATGAGTTTTGAGGAATCATCATCTAGCATCCAATTCCTTGGAGAGAGGACAATCCGAGCCCGACTCGAAGCAAACTAAGTTCCACATCCACCCCTCAAGGGTTCTCAGCAGGGGACAGAGAGAGCAATGACATGGAACTAGGCAGAGAGGTGAATTGAGACCCTGGATGATCAGGAGCAGAGGTGAAGCAGTGGAAGCACTACGCTTACAAAATTCTGAGTTCTTGTTCTTTCGGGTGCCAATGAGGGATCCAAGGAGAGAACTGCAAGGGAGAGGTTTCTCATAGCTTGTGGGCTTTGTAAGCCCAACAGAGCGTGCAGTGACAAATGCAACCACGTTACGAGACATAAAGATAGAGAGATTGATGCGGGAGAGAGAGATGGGAATAGGGGTTTCACACAGTACACCACACTGAGCGGGGAACATGGCCCACCCCCTCTTCGGAATTTATTTCAAGAACAATCCACGGGCTTTTCCAAGCCAGGACCAATACAACAAATGAATACAATATCAAACAAAGTGCCGATGTCGGGGTCGGGCCGAGTTGATGTCAAGGCACAAGATAACTGATGCCAAGCTCACCATAAGGATGACCCACAAGAGACTTACACCGGGCTAGTACCGAAATCCAATGAATCAAACAGATGTCCCCAAATATCCACAAGGCTCTTTGTACTCAATCCGAACAAAGGCAAATCCAAAAGACTTCACACCAAGATAACAAGTATGTGTCTTCACAAGGAAATCCCCTCCTTCATAGGGGTTCAAGAAAATTGGTGGCGGCCGAGCTTCTTTAGGGGGTGTTGGAGCTTGTTGGAGCTGGTGGTTGGCGTTGGCACCGGGAGTGTCTGGAGGCAGAGACTGTACAAGGCAGTGCACAAGGTAGTGCAAAGGAAGAAAACAAGCGCCGCAAGCAGAGGTGGTGCAGGCAGGCACTGCAGGCAAAGGTTGTTGGAGGAGAATGACTCAAACACAAGAGCTTGCAGCCAAGGAAGTGCAGAGGAGATAGAGAAGAGTGAGAGAGAGAGAGAACTCACACAATGCTCAAGAATATCTTGATGTCTTGATGAGGCTCAAGGGAGACCTCATATTTATAGTGATACAAGGGTAAAGTTAGGGTTAGGTCTAATATGGGCGGGCGCCCAACTTATGGGGCGCCCGGCGGACCAAATACAAAGAATGCCGTTACAAGGCCCAAATGGGGGCCAAATGTACAAGTAAATATATGGCCGCGAAGCTCTCGAAAAGAGCTACGCGATGATCAAGGTCCGGGGGCGAAACTGGGACTTTATACCCAACAACCTCCCACTTAAAGGGCCAGTGAAGCTCCTCTAAGTGAAGCTATGTAACTCCCACCCGCTGAAGACACATATCAAGCTGTGCTTTTGGCAAACTTTTGGTGAGAGCATCTGTAGGGTTCTCATGAGTGCCAATCTTGACCAAACTGACCAAACCATCATCTAGCACCTGTCTGATGAAGTGGTACCGTACATCAATGTGTTTGGTACGAGCATGAAACATGGCATTCTTAGCCAGGTATATGGCACTCTGGCTATCACAACCAAGGACCGGAGCCCTCTCTGGCAATCCAAACTCTGTGACAAGGCGTGCTAACCAAATGGCCTCCTTAGAAGCCTCTGTGACGGAGATGTACTCGGCCTCAGTAGTAGAAAGTGCTACTATCCTCTGGAGTCTAGAGCACCAAGAAACAGCACCACCTGCAAGAGTATAGATGTACCCACTAGTAGACTTGCGGGTATCAGAATCACCTGCCATGTCTGAATCACAATAACCCTGCACCTCAAGTGGACCTTTACCATACATAAGGCATTTCTTCTGTGTCCCCTTCAAGTACCTCAAAATAGACTTTATAGCATCCCAATGTGCTTTGCCAGGGTTGGACATAAAACGACTGACTACTCCCACTGAATGAGCAATGTCTGGCCGTGTAGCAACCATAGCATACATAAGAGATCCACAAGCAGAAGCATAAGGGATCCCACGCATAGTACTGGCTGCATCATCATCTTTTGGGCAATCATCCTTGGATAGTTTAACATAGGGCTGCAATGGAGCACCCAAAGGCTTAGAATCAGCCATGTTAAATCTATCAAGGACTTTCTAGATATACTTCTCCTGCGAGAGGAAAAGCAACTTCTGTGCTCTGTCCCGTCTAATCCGAAGACCCAAAATATATTCAGCTGAACCCAAGTCCTTCATAGCAAAAGCTGACTTCAGCTGGTCCTTAAGAGCTTCCAAAACGCTCTTATTCTTCCCGGCAAGAAGCATGTCATCAACATACACCACAAGTATCACTGGGCTGCCATCTGCATCAGTTTTAGTATACAAGCAATGATCTGCATGGCTACGATTAAACTTCTGGTTAAGCATGAAAGCATCAAACTTTTTGTACCACTGCCTCGGGGCTTGTTTCAGCCCATAGAGACTACGCTTCAGCTTACAAACCAGATGTTCTTTGCCAGGAATGACAAAGCCTTCAGGCTGCTTCATATACAGCTCTTCATCTAAATCACCATGTAAGAAAGCTGTCTTTACATCCATCTGATACAGTTCTAAATCCAAAACAGCAGTGAGAGCAAACAAAACACGAAGGGTGGTCATTTTGACCACAGGAGAGAAGACCTCCTGAAAATCAATCCCTTCCTTCTGAGCATAGCCCTTAGCAACAAGGCGGGCTTTATACTTAGGCTGGCCGTCAACTGTCTTGACTTTGTACACCCACTTGTTAGGAATAGCCTTCCTTCCTTTGGGCAACTCAACCAAGTCCCAAGTGTCATTTGCATGTAGAGACTTAATCTCCTCCTGCATAGCATGCTCCCACTTGTTTCGGAGTTCACAAGACTTAGCCTCTTTGAAAGTAAGAGGCTCACCCTCATCTGTAAGCAAAACATGTTGCAAAGAGGGATCAAAACGCTGAGGTTCCCTCCGAAAACGAGTAGACCTCCGTACCCAATGATCATTGGCTGGTTGGGGGTCAATATCGGGAGGAATCATAATTTCAGCATCAAAAGGCTGCGGGTTTTCACGAACAGCCTGATTTTCAGCATATAGGGGTTGCTGCCCTACACCTCCAGGAGCATGAAGCGGCTGTCCAACCTCTTCTGGCTCAAATATCACGGACTCATTATGTTCAGCCCTTTGTGAAGCATCCTGGGGCTCATTTTCAGCATCAATGGGTGGCTGCCCTTGCTGAAATTTGACCTTTTTCTGATCACCATGAGAGGCACAAACATTACGAAGCAGCTTTGCCTCATAAAATACAACATCCCGGCTGCGAACCACTTTGTTGGTTGATGGCAACCACACACGGTAGCCCATCTCACCTTCATCACCGTAGCCAACGAAGGTGCCCTTCTCGGACTTAGCATCAAGCTTGTTCCGGTCTTCCTTGCGGATATGCACATATGCATCACAACAAAAGATGCGTAAGTGGTCATATGAGGACGGTTTGCCAGACCAAACCTCCTCAGGGATTCCACCTTTCAAAGCTGTGTGTGGAGATCGATTGCAAACATGAACTGCAGTTTTCAAGGCTTCTCCCCAAAAATCCTGAGAGAGATTAGCTGTGGACAGCATGCATCGAATTCTTTCACACAGTGTACGATTATACCTTTCAGCCACACCATTTGAAGAGGGGCTATAAGGGGGTGTAAGTTCCCTCTTAATGCCATTATCATCACAAAATTTCTGAAATTTAGTACTAACAAACTCACCCCCATTGTCAGTGCGTAAGCATTTAATCTTCACTCCAGTTTGAGTATGAACAAATGCATAAAACTTTTGAAATGCAGCAAAAGCATCATCCTTAGATTTCAACAAAGTGATCCATACTTTTCGTGAGTGATCATCCACAAAAGACACAAAGTACTTTGAACCACCTTTAGATTTAATGGGCATGCTGCATACGTCAGAGTGGACCAAGTCCAACTTTTCAGCCGTGCGAGAGGCACGAGAGGAGTAAGAACTCCTATTCTGTTTCCCATACAAGCAATCATTACAAAAATCAAGCTTGCTTCCTTTTGCATCAAACTTGTTCAAGGAGGACAAAATGGAGAGACCCTTTTGGCTCATGTGGCCAAGTCTCTTATGCCAAAGCTCCATGTGGGAGCGTACCTCTGCAAAAGCAATAAACTTACCAGACAAAGCTTGACCATGAAGGCTATATAATGTTCCTTTCTTGCATCCTTTTGTAATCAGCCTTGTGCCTTTGGTCAATTTCCATGTGCCATTTCCAAATATGGCCGTGTATCCCAAGGCATCAAGCTGGCCCACAGACAGGAGACTGGTTTTCAAACCAGGCACATACCTCACATTTGGCAGCACAAACTCACTACCATCCTGCAAAGTCAAATTCACGGTGCCCATGCCTTCAATATTGCAAGCATGATCATTCCCCAAGAACACCTTTCCTCGGGAGCTTGCAGTGAAAGTTGCAAAACACTCCTTGATAGGAGTTACATGAAAAGAGGCACCCGTGTCAATAATCCAAGTCTGTGAAAGCACATCAGATTCATACATCAAGGCATGAATGACATCTGGTTCTAAGACATGCAAGTTATGAACATCAAGAGCATTAGCAGAAAAAACACATAGCACATCATCTCAGTCAGACAGTTCCTCTATGACAACACCAGAGGCCACATTGGCCTTGCTCTTGTCCTTTTCGAACTCTTCTGCTTTGCTGGAATTACTCTCTTTTTCCTTCTTTTTGTCATTTGAATGACTGGATTTCTTCTTCCGGTCTTGCTCCATCTTGTAAAACTTGCAATCTGGCTTCTTGTGGCCTTTACGACCACACTGGTAGCATGTAACATCAGACTGCTGGCCCTTGCTCTTGCTTCTACCCTTGGAATTGGTAGTAGTATTTCCCCGCTTGGTCGTCCTCCCTCGTGAGATATTTGCAGAACCGCTAGTCTCTGAGGTCTTCCTCCGGATATCTTCATTGAGAATAGCACCCCTGACTCCATCAAAAGTTAGGTTGGGATTTGTCCCAAGTGACACCACAAGTGTCTCCCAAGAGTCAGGCAAAGTAGTGAGCAAAAAAATAGCTTTCAACTTATCATCAAAAGCAGGCAATCCAGAATCCTGCATCTGATTAAGCACCCCTGTGAAAGCAGTAATATGCTCTACTGCATTCTTAGAATCATCAAGTTGCATATTCATGAGTTTCCTGATGAGATGTACCTGGTTCACTGGCGTGGTGATCTCATAGGTGCTTCTCAGCTTCTCCCAGACGGCATAGGCTGTTGTCAGCCCTTTGAGGTCAACAAGAACCTCATCAGCAACAGCCATCTGGAGATAGGCAACGGCCTTTCTGTTAAGGACTCCCCATTCATCATCTGTCATAGCAGCGGGTTTGAACTGCTCAAGTGCAATATCACATTCCCGCAGATAGAAGATATTCTGAATCCTCACCTTCCAAAGATCAAACCCAGTGCCAAATACGGGTTGACAGTAGGATGCTCGTAGATTGATGAAACAACTTCAAGTGAAGAAGACGGCGGAAGAGAATCACCGGATGTCGATGTAAACCCGAGGGGCAGCCGGAGATACTGCAAAAGAGGACCGGGGCAGCTCTATATTGATGCTGAAGTGAATCCGGGGCAGTATGTTGCTGTCTTTGGGGCTGCTCGTAGTTCCTGGCTGCTGGAGGCAGCGTTGGCTGCTGCTAGTGGCCGTGGGGCTGCTGGCTGCAGCCCGGGCTGCTTGCTCGTGGCCGTGGGGCTGCTGGCTGCAGCCCTAGATTCTGCTGGTGGCCGTGGGGCTGCTGGCTGCAGCGTTGGCTGCTGCTGATGGCAGCCGTACAGGAGGCAGCCGTACAGCAGGAGAAAAGACAGCAAACGCTGATTGCAGCAGCACAGCAGCAGAAACGCAGCAAAGGGGGCAGCAGGGTAGAGGAAAACGCAGCAGAAGGGCAGCGTAGAGTGGAGCAGAAAACGCAGGAGAGGGGAAGAGCAAGAAAAACCCAAAACAGGCTCCTGCGTTAAAGAAAAACAGAGCAGCACTCTAAAAGAAAAAAAAAACGCACCAGATTGATGATAGAAGGGAGGTGTTTGACGCGAAAAACGCAGACAATCCTGTAGTCAAGTGGTGGAAGACACCTCTAACTCCATAGCTTCTGCATACAGCTTCCCTCCATAGCTCTGATACCAGTTGTTGGAGGAGAATGACTCAAACACAAGAGCTTGCAGCCAAGGAAGCGCAGAGGAGATAGAGGAGTGAGAGAGAGAGAGAACTCACACAATGCTCAAGAATATCTTGATGTCTTGATGAGGCTCAAGGGAGACCTCGTATTTATAGTGATACAAGGGTAAAGTTAGGGTTAGGTCTAATATGGGCGGGCGCCCAACTTATGGGGCGCCCGGCGGACCAAATACAAAGAATGCCGTTACAAGGCCCAAATGGGGGCCAAATGTACAAGTAAATATATGGCCACGAAGCTCTCGAAAAGAGCTACGCGATGATCAAGGTCCGGAGGCGAAACTAGGACTTTATACCCAACAAAGGTAGCGCAGGCACTTCTTCTTTGGGCAGAGGCGGTGCCGCTCTCTGGGTGGCGCAGAGGCAGCGGTCAGGGTGTAGACGACGCTCTGACGGAGGCGCTCTTGGCAGAAGTGGCGGCGGTGCTCACAGGGCAGAGAGCAGGCAGAGGCGGCGACTGGAATTGGCAGCAAAGGTAGCTGCAGTAGACAGGGTGGCGGCGCAGCCAGGTAGTAGGCAGGGTGGCGACGCAGCCAGGCTCAACTGGGCGTGCAGGGGCTGCAGATGGATGTGCATAGCAAGCCAGTGCAGGGTGGCAGAGGGATTCAGAGCAGTGGCGGAAATCGGCACTGCTGAGGTGGTTGCCGCCAGCCGAGGTTGAGGAGAAGGGTTGCGTGTGGAGAGAGGGAAGTTGATGTTGATGATGAAGCTTCACAAGATCTCCTTTATAAGTCTCCACGATTGCTTTCTATGCCTCACCAAGAGGGTATTGGTTCCTTATATACTTAGAGGCAAGGGGGCCAGCCCCTAGGGGGCAAGGACTAGGCCTATATGGCTTGGGCAGCCAATCGGCCAGTCCCAATGGCCAAGCCAGCCATGAAGGCCAGCCCAACAGGCGGCCAGCCTCAAGGGCGCGGCCTGGACAGGCACGCTGCAAGGCGGCCAGCCAAGGTGTGAAAAGGCGCATACTTTATACATTTAAATCAGGTCATGGAGGTCTTTTTAACAGGCCACCTGCTTATTAGCAACCACCGACCAGCAGCTTAGTGCCTATAAAAGCATGGGCAAGAGATTCATTTGAGGCATCTCATAAGTCACAAAGGGCTGAAGAATTTCAAAGGCCAGGACAGCCAAAGGGAGCCTAAGCCAAGGTGAAGCTTGAACATCAAGAGTCAGTTCCTCTACAGGCTGAAAGTCTACAGCCACAGAAGATCTACAGATTTGCGTTATTTTCTCATCATGCTAATAAAGTAAATACACCATTCATGGTGGGGGGCCTAAAGAGGGTATTCGAGACCCAATATTGTGTCCGATTCACTCTCTATCTCTCTCTCTCTTTTTCTACACCTATGTCTCTATCTTGTGCATTATCTTCGTCACGAAAGATTGCTGAATTCTGTCCATTGAAGAACTGATTCTATTCATCAAGCTTCCACATGTTACACTTTTATTTGTCTTGTTTTCATTTTATGCATATTAAATCTGGCACTTTGCGTGCCCTCAAATTTTGTAGCTTAAATACTTTTTTCGAATAAAATTCCTAAGGGGGGCAGCAGCCCATTCTGGACCTTGTGCAAGTTAAGTTGAATGATGCCTATGATTCTTGCAATATTTTTCACATTATTGCTAATCTAGTACATTGAGGTCCAATATTATTACTATCTTTGGATTGACTTTATTTCATTTAACTTTATTGCATCTAGTTATTGGTTTGAGTTTGCCATTATCTCGAGATTTGTAGAACCCTGCACTCTGGAACGGCTCTGGAACTCCCTCTTGAGTTACACCCAGCTTCCCCTTTCTTGTTTACGTTTTTTTTTTTTTTGCTCTTATTTTATTATTTCTTTTCTTCTATTTCTCCTTATTAAGTTCTCTCTATTACAATTTCTCTCCCAATTTTCACTGATTTCTCTGAGAGTTCCACTTTCGCCCAATTTTCCCTAATCCTCCAATTTTGTTTTCCTATTCCTCAAATCCCCAACTGCCCCAATTTCTACCCAAATAAACAAATCCTCTAAATCTCTATATTTTTCCCAATTCCCCTTAGCCATTCCCTGTTCTCAACCCCCCATCTGTGGGCCGTTCCCATTTCCCAACCTTTGGCCATTCCAATTTCTCGTTCCCATTTCAGGCAAAAACCAACTGAACGCAACTTGGACAAAAACTTCAAAAATCAGCAAGTCTGCTGTGAAAGAAAGATATACCACCAGAAAGTTCAGATTATTTCCCAAGCTTTAACAAAAGTGATTTGACTCCTACTCATAAAGCTTCCAATCATCAACTCCATCATGGAAAGCATAGACTACGTGCTATAACATATCCACTCACGTCATCGACACCCAAGAATAGGTGCACGTTCACGCATGAGAAATGTCCTTAGTGGATAAATCTTCAAAGATAAAGCACCATACGAAGTTTCTATTACTTTTCCGAAGGTGAAAGGCAAACTCGGCCATGATGAAGGCTAGCACTAGGGAGCATGCACACACACACACACACACCCCATAGCTGGTCGAGCAATCACACCACTTTGGATAGAAAGAACCAGCTGGCGGCAACTTGGACGAAAACTTCAAAAGAAATCAGCATGTCTACAAATGCGGCAGAAAGAGGTACCAACGGAAAGTTCAAGTTCCTTCCCAAACTCAACAAAAACCAAAGTGTGATCTTGACTTCATGAGAGTCTACTCACAAATCATTAACTCCATCACGCATAGCATAGCCTACAGGCTCTGGCATCCCCACTCACCTCAACTTATACATTGGGACCTCTAGGGCTCATTGAGCCCTCCCAATTAAATGTCATCAATAAGCCTCTTTTCACAATTATTAAATGTCATATATAATGTGAAGTTGTTATGAACTTTCTTTTAGGTATTTTGTGGTTGTAGGGAAGAAAACCTTAAAAATGATGAAATTAGTGGAGAAAATGAAGCATATATGGCATCCAAATGTATACTTCTAAAGAATATGAAACTGCAACGCACTTGATTTGAAACTCAATTTGGGCATGCGAAATGCATTGGCCACCTCTGAAAGAACACTTTGGCTTGCAGAAGTGATTGACCTTTTAATTCACAAAACACATGTAGAGCAAGAAACTGACAGAAAACACTTTCACAACCGCACACACAACACCAGCACTGGGTCCCAACAACCAGGAACACCCCCCCCCCCCCCCCCCCCCCCCGCGGGAAAAAACAGAAAAAGGCATCTTTCCTCTCGATATGGAGCTCATGTAAGAGCCCCCTTTTCCTCGCCTAGCCGGATGACACACAATCATGCATGCAAAAATTGAAATGGATAGAGCAAAAAGTGACAAGCAGGATAATCTTGCTTCAATGTGGCCAGCACAACTGTTAGGCAAGCCTTGCAAGCGTAATTGGCACCATACTGCCACATAAGGCACAACAGCATCCTGGGGCTGGAAAAGCAGTCAACCTGTCAGCCAATCGCTGTCCCAACCCGACCGACTTCAGGGATCAGCCCTAGATCCAACCAGGTCGGTCACTAGCCCCTCCGCCCTTTCCTTTACAGCATTTGCAGCCTACAAAGACCCCCCGCACTCATACTTCATGAGTTTGTAGTTTTTCATCATGCCCTGCTGCAGTAATTCCCACAAAACCATGGCCACACCACCACATGTTAGTTATCCTGGTAATTGCCAGTGATATGATACCTTCCTTTCGTAGTTCCTACTTAAATTGGGAAACTAACCTGAAGTTTGTCTTGCCTCTCTTGCAGTAGTTTCGCTGCTCCTAAAAGCATTGCAACATGGGCATCATGCCCACATGCATGCATCTTTCCTGGATGCTTGCTTTTGTGCTCCCAGTCCACCAATTCCTGAAAACAGATCAAAATAGATGTTGTTTAAGGAAAAGAAACCATTATGATTGCCTCTCTCTCTCTCTCTCTCTCTCTCTCTCTCTCTCTCTCTCTCTCAGCATGGACAGGCCGCCGACCATATGGGCCTGCAGGGTGAGCATCTCATATATGCAGTAGATTCTTTAGCTCCTTTTCTTGCACACCTATTTAACAGGGCACTAGCAGAGGGCTTGCCTGCGGAGTGGACGATGCGCACCATTGTGCCGATTCACAAAACAGGGGATATGCTCGGTCCGAGCAACTATAGGACGGTTATGGTTGGCCACGTGCTGGCCAAACTCTATGGTGCAGTGCTGGAGCAAGAGCTTAGCTTATATGCTGAGCGAGCAGGTTTACGCTCATCAGGGCAGGCAGGCTTCAGGAGAGCTTTCTCTACCACTGACCATGTATTCACTTTGAGATGTATGATTGATCAGGCCAGAGTGAGGAAGAGAAAGCTCTATTGCTGCTTTGTGGATTTCCGCAAGGCATTTGACACAGTACCACGAGAGAGGCTCTTTCAGCGCCTGCAGTCTCTTGGCATACCAGCAGATATGACATGGGGCATCTATGCATTATATGAGCAGGTTTTTGGCCGAGTCAGATGTCCAGGAGGTATGTCCGAAACTATTGCTAGCACCATTGGTGTGAAGCAAGGATGCCCACTTTCCCCCACGCTATTTGGGTTATACATTGATGAGGTGGCTAGGGATTACCTTCTCTGCAGCAGCCACATGCTTCACCATGGGTTCAGCAGCCAGAGCTAGATTGACACGGGGATATGCAGCATTGGCTATGCTAGAGAGACAGTGCCACCAGGCACATTTTCAGGAGCCCCGGACGAAGGGATGGCTATGACACATTAGTCACACCGGCATTGATGTCAGCGGTATGGGCGCCAGGCCTTGCTACCCATTGGTGGACACAGATAGAGAGACCACATGCCCTCATGATGGCACGCATGATACGCAGCAAATCGTCAGTACCTCATGGCATTATCCGAGCAAAGTTTGCTGTGCCTCCTATGATGGTAGAGGCCATATTTCAGACTATATGCTTGCTAACAGATTCAGAGAGATGCACAGGACAGATTGTCATACAGAGCTTTTGAGGCATCTAGACAGCTGGCTGAGGCAGGAGACAGAGGATCATGGTATGCACAGGTCACACATTGGTTCTCACAGCATGGCCTAGACATGGATCATCTACCACCATTCCAGTATGACAGGGATGCACCACATATCCGTCTCTCTCATAGTGAGAGGAACAGAGTATGGCAGCTCTATACACGAGAGACATGGATATCGCCTACACAGCCTCTTCCACCGAAGATGCTATACTACAGAGATCACTTCATGAGTATCACTGATGATGGATTTATAGAGAGGCCTAGATACATGGAGGGCTTTTTACCACAAGGCTCCCGAGTGGCTATTGGTCAGCTCAGAGTTTCATCACACCGATTGGAGATTGAGACTGGCAGAGCAGCACGGATCCCCCGAGAGGAGAGGGTATGCAGATTGTGCAGAGAGGAGGTGGAGAGTGAGGAGCATTATGTATGCAGATGCAGAGCATATACAGTCATCAGAGAGAGATATCCCATTTTATTCAGAGAGCCACATTCCCTACGCCAGATCTTTGAGGCAGCAGACCAGCGCATACTGGGGAGATACATTCTAGACATACAGCGCCACAGAGAGACATTATTACAAGCTCAGACAGCTCCAGAGGGGGGGCGACAGACACAGATTACTACATTTTTTCAGAGATCCATCCCCCTCCCAGCCCCTACACGACAGGGAATTACTCTCCAGAGAGCAGAGACACTTAGAGCCCGCAGGAGACAGAGGACACCTGGCTTTCGGACACCACGCCTATACCAGAGAGAGATGACAGAGATCACGGCTCAGTTTCACAGAGAGGGTGCGGAGCGACTCGCTCGCTTCAGAGCACACCCAGGCATGTTCTTCAGGGAGCTGTGGACACCCCCTTCACTGATGTATACCATTTTATACCCCCAGTATGGTACAAGATGGAGCTAGCTAGGTTGCATATCAATACTCCACGCATATAGCTTTGCATTCCCCTAGTAGTAGAGCTCCATCCCCTGCACACCCAGATTCAGCTTTTTTTTTGTTCAGTACTTTTTCATTTTGTTGGGATGACAGAGGATACCCCATACAGGTACTCCGATTTGTCTCATAGGCCGAGTTCGGTCTTTTGGAAAACATTAATAAAATCTTTCTTTCTTTCTTTCTTTCTCTCTCGGCCATACTCATTAGCCCTATACTTGATATTTTGGAGAGTAGTATACCATCTACGAGGAGCTGATGCTGCTCTCATGTTTCTATGTTCCTAGTATTCCATGATGAGTTTCCATGGACAGTTTTGTATCACCCTAGTGAGATAGCTATGTTTATGTTTTGTTTCTATTTTATTTTCCATTCCATGATGAGATATGCCATGGACATTATTGTATCACACTGGTCTCATAGGCCCATTGGGTCTTTAGTAGACGCTTAATATATCTATCTTTCTTTCTTTCTTTCTTCGGGCAGGGGATGCCATCGCACCTTAATGCTTGATGATGGAGAAGGATGGTACTATCATTGCATGAGGAGATCTGGAACACATTCCCCAAGTATCTCTGGCCCTCTTGCTCCGGGATATTCACTACCACATGTACATGGGAGGCCCATGCGGTACACGGGTCCTCTTTTCATTTCAATTTAAGTACTTTTTGTTTCCATGTTCACGGTTGTAACACGTCGGTCTCATAGATGTATTGGGTCCTTGTAGACATTCATAACATCATGGCTACCTTACAGCACAATGCGACCATACGACAAGCTCCATATCACTCCCATGAAGGGAGAAGGCTTTGTATTTCCCTCCAATGAAGGAAGGAGGCTTTGTTTTTTGTTTCTTACAGCTTTGTAATAATTTCATGGAGGTCCCATGGGTCGTTTATCGGCTCCCAGAGGACGATAATACATTCTTCTTCTTCTTCTTCTTCTTCTTCTTCTCTCACAGTTTAGTTCATGTTCATTTTGTCCTTTTTTTTTCTGAACATACAGAAGACATTGACAGTTGTACATTGATTTGTCTCATAGGTCGAGTTCGGCCTCTAGTAGACGTTAATACAGCTTTCTTTCTTTCTTCTTTCTCTTTCTCTCATCACCACAGAGACTCACTAATTAGGGAGTCGAGACCCCATGGGAGACATCCACCCCGGCCCCAGGCCGCCATCACTCAATTCTTCCGACCACGAGAGGATGCCCCACCAACCATGGATGACATACCCAAAGCCTCATCAAGCCACACATTCTCGAGCGCCCAACCCCCTGCCAAACCCCACTCTGGTATGACTCTAGACCGTGCCATGGCACTGCAGTGAGCCCGACGTTCCAGACTCCCTGAACCTAGCCAGCAACACAAACATCAGCCCCAGCTTGAGGAGATCTTGGAGAGACACAGAGCCACCTTCCCACACCCGGCAAATCTGCAGAGCCTTCTACAAGCTAACCCCATGCTCAATATCTTTGATGCCCCTCCATAGGTTGTATGATGATGATGGCCCCACTTTATATCATATGGCTCGGACTTGACATTCCCAGCTCTAGTGTTTGTTTTCTTTTGTACCATGATGAGATTACATGGACACTATTGTATCACTTGTGTCATAGACCCACTAGGTCTTTTGAAGACGTTTAATATAACTCCATAGGTTGTATGATGATGATAGCCCCACTTTATATCATATGGCTTGGATTTCACATTCCCAACTCATAGCTCTAGTGTTTGTTTTCTTTTGTATCATGATGAGATTACATGGACACTATTGTATCACTTTTGGTCTCATAGACCCACTATGTCTTTTGAAGACGTTTCATATAACTCCATAGGTTGTATGATGATGATGGCCCCCAAAAAAAAAAACCCCGCTCGCTGAAGCTTCCGCTCCCCCCCTGCTCGCGCTGCAGCTTGCACGCACACCCCCCTCCCCGCCTCCTATCTGCCTTCGCGTCTACTCCCCCCGCCTCTGCTCATTCGCACCGACTCCCCCGCCTCTGCTCATTCGCGCCAGCCCCCCCCCCCCCGCCACTGCTCTTTCGCGCCCCCCCCCCCACTCCGTCTCCTTCGCGCCCCTGCCCTGTCTCCGTGACCCGCCCCCTCCACCTGCCTTCACCCTCTCCCCTCCCTTTTCGTGTTTCATCCGCCCCCCCCTCCCCTTTCGCCGCCTTTGTTTTAATCCCCTCCCCTCATTTTCTTTCCGCCCCCCTTTGTTCTCCCCATCCTTCTCCGTCTTCAGCCTTTCCCCCTCCGCCCCTCCCCGCTCCGCCTTTTGTGCAACTCGGTTCCTGCAGGGCTTTCCGTTTACGCTTCGCCTTCGACAAAGCTTCAGACACTGATGGAGGCTCCTCCCACCCCACCTCAGAGGGACTCTTCCGTAGCCCCCTCGCCCGCCCCTGAGGATACCCCCATCAAGCTTTCTCTTTCGCCAGAAGAGGAAGCGAGCCTCGCCCCAGAGGTGGAACGCCTCCAGGCACATTCCACCATCTGCCGTATAGTCGACACTCGCCCCAGCAGAGGGGAGATCCGGGATCTTCTCCAAGCCCGCCTTCTTGCAGATGTGGGCAAGATCCTGGACGTTCAGCTACTGGGCCGCGGACATTACCAGATTGAGTTCGAGACAGCCCAGAGAATGGCCCAGGTCCTAACCATGAGTCCCCTTGACATCAGGGGCGCTCGGGCCTTCTTCAAACCTTGGCAGCATGGCTTCGACCCAGCAACGGTTGAGCAGGGAGAGCGCCTATTCCATGTCACAGTTTGCTTCCCTGGACTCCGCCGCGAGTACCTTCCGCTCCTTTCTAGGATAGGAGCATTGGTGGGCTCGTTGCTTTGAGACTGGCCCCACAATAGCTTAAGTGGTGGCTAGAGCAGCTAGCCTGCCTTCGGTCAGAGTTTTGGTTCCTGACATCTCCTCTCTTCCGAAGGTCATTCAACTACCTAGGATAGGGGGGGGATGGATCGATCAGAGAGTGGAGTTCTCGGGGCTCCCGAACCAGTGTTTTATATGCAGGCAGGTCGGCCACCTGGCCAAGGCCTGCCCTCGCAGGAGACCCCAACCTTCACCGCAGCAGCAGGCCCCCGATGGCCCGCCCACAGATGCGGCTCGGCAGGTAGCCTCCGGGACACCTGCTCAGCCCACACAGACCTCGGATTGGCAGCCTGGACAGGGGCGCCGTAGAGGGAGACAGCCACAGCAGCAGGCCCAGAGGCCGATGCAGCAGCAGTCACAGTCTCAGCATCACTGGGTTCCAGTGAGGAACAACTTTGCTCCCCTCCAGGAGGAGACCCCAGCGCAGACTGAGGATCTGGAGATGCCAGCACCCCCTCCTTCGCCCCCCCTCCCCCCCTCCCGCCTCGCTTCCACCTTTGCCTCCTCCCGTTCCCGCTCCCGTTTTGTCAGCGGCTCCTTCCCCACCCCCTTCTCCCCCCCCCCTCCCCCTCCGCTCGCCTCAGCTCCTCGGGAGGCCCTAGCAGTACCCTGGCGCTCACCTGCTGTCCGGCGGGCACTGAGCACCAACCTTGCTTGAGCATCGCAGAGGAGACCTACCATGCCGATTCGGGCTTCACGGATATCCTCTATCCGCAGTCGGCTGAGTAGGCTCGACACTAGACAGCGCTCGAAGGCTTTTGACTACTCCTTCACACGGCTTTTTGGAGCGGAGGGCCCCCATGAGCCAGCACCCATCAGAGTTCATGTGGTGATACCTCCGGCCCGAGGGGAGGAGGCACTTGATTCAGCGGTGGCCTTCTCCTTCCCTCTCTGTGGCACTAGCGACCGGGAGTGGACTCTGGATCTCGCTCTTAGCATACTGAAGACTCAAGCAGTTGAGTTTTCTCACCATGTGAGCGATCTGGAGGTGACAGACGTGATAGGCCGACTCTGGGAGCTAGCTCACTTCTTTGATTCCGGGAGTGCGGATGCCTCCGGGGTTCGCCACTTGGTGGTTCGCATAGTGGCAGACCTAGCACGCGACCCTGGATATGTATGTATACACGAGGTTGCTCTCTCTAAGCGGGAGGCAGTCGCCATGGGACACAGCCACTGGCGCCTGATCCGAGATTCAAGCAGCACACCGGGTGGGCAGATTCATAGCCGCTCAGATGGGGACTATTCTCCATCCAAGCCGCTTGCGAAGGCCCGCCGTATGGCTGAGACAGCCTCCACCTCAGCAGGTCATCCATGAGGATCATCTCATGGAATGTACAGGGCCTTGGCGGCGCACACTATGTACGCTATCGTGGTTGCTTGAGGCAGGAGCTTCAGAGATGCCTGGTTGGGGGCAGTATTGATATTCTGATGATGCAGGAGCACCATTTGAGTGAGAGCAGGATTCGGAGATATGGTTCCGTGATGCCTGGTAGATGGGACACATTTTGGTCTGCAGGGTTTGGCCCCTTGGGTGGGTAGGGAAGGAGTATGTATGGTCATTGCGGATGTATGGCGGCAGGCCATTGTGGATCGCGGGGTCATTGTGCCTGGTAGAGCACAGTATGTTACTCTGAGGATGCACAATGAGCTCTTTGGCGTGCTCAATGTCTATGCGCCCAACCATGCTAGTGCCAGAGCAGAGTTCTGGACCCTTGTTACAGATGCATTGCCCGAGGTCGCACATTGGTGTGTCGGAGGAGACTTCAACATGCTTGAGGACCCGGCCGATAGGGTGGGAGGCAGTCATGTTACAGTGCACGGCACGGAGCTTGCAGCTTGGGAGCGATTTTGCATGACACTGTGGATCACTGATGCATGGCAGCATGAGGCTTTCTCCCGCTCTCAGGACAGTCTTAGTTTTTCTCGGTCGGATCGCCGGCAAGGAGGGACTAATCTATCACGGATTGATCGCTTCTATGTGGGCGACAAGTTCAGGGAGCGTGGGAGCTCCGTTGGCATTCTCGCTGGCACTTCTTTTTCAGAGCATGCGCCAGTTATTTTGACACTTGAGGAGGGGACACGGGAGACCAGCTTGCAGTTGAGGATCCCAGAGAGGATACTTACAGATTCCAGTCTCTCTGAGGACATTGAGAGGATATGGCATGATAGCCAGAGCTCTGACCTGGATGCAGCAGGCCAGTGTGCCCAGGGACTCATCAAGCTCAGCTCTTTTTTGCACGCTGTAGCCTTGACACGGCTAGGAGAGACACAAGAGCGGGAGCGCCGCTTGAGATGTAGCCTTGCTTCGCTCCAGCGCCTTCAGGAGCAGCAGCCTACATGTGAGTGGGTGGCGTCCCAGCTGAGCCAGGCACGCCAGGAGGTTAGAGAGGCAGAGGAGCAGAGACATGAGTTCTACTATCATCGCCAGGCCTCACAGTGGACGCAACTTGGTGATAGAGTGACTAGGGAGTTCTTTGAGATTACCGGACCCCGCCATGCTCGAGCAGGTGTACACCAGCTCAGGAGACAGAACGGCTCGTTAGGCACCACTGAGCTCGGGGAGATTAGAGCCATTGCCACTAGTTCTATAGAGACCTGCTCTCAACGGAGCTAGCCACGGAGGCACGTGATGCTTGCAGACAGACTGTGTGGGCCCATGTGCAGAGGGTCACAGATCGTATGCGCACAATTCTGGGTGAGCCTCTTTCAGAGGATGAGCTTGTTGAGGCTTTGAGGGTCCTTCCGCGCCATAGTTGCCCTGGGGAGGATGGATTGACGCCTGCCTTTTTTATGCGCTATTGGGACATTTTGGGGCCAGGCCTCCGCAGGGGCTTTCAGTATGTTTTGGACACAAGGGTGATGCCACATAGCTTTTCAGAGGGCTTGATCTTTCTTATCCCCAAGGGAGAGGGAGTGTCTGATGATATTCGGCAGTGGAGACCTATTACGATCCTCAATACTGTCTACAAGGTCCTGGCCAAGGCCTTGAGTTTGAGGATCCAGCCCTTCCTTGGGGAGTTGATTCATTCTACCCAGACAGGATTCGTCAAGGAGCACAGTATCCTTGACAACATTTTCACCTTCTGGGAGGCGACGGCCCGAGCTAGATTTCTCGGCGAGGACCTGGTCGTTATGCTTCTCGATTTTGAGAAGGCATACGATAGAGTCAATTGGGGTTTGTCAGAATCGAGCATGCGGAAGTTTGAATACACGAAGAGAGAGAGAGAAGTTGACGCAGAGAGAGAGAGAGAGGGGTTGGCGAACAACGCTTGAACTTGATTAGCAATGAATAGATGGATATTACAATGGGTGGGCATGGGTATATATACCCTCACAATGGAAATGGCCGACTCATGTAGCATAAGTTAAATAATAACTTATGCCCTTTGTTACAACTCGTTTCCACATGAGATACGACTTTTAACACCCTCTCTGTAGCTCACAGTGGACATAGATGAAGAAACAGATGCAACCATGGACACCTCAGTACTGGCCGGATACCGAATACACCTCGGAAAATGCACCAAACAACCTGTCTCCTCAAGGAATGCCATCTTGAGCTTCAGCTGCCACATAGAATAATGAATTGCAGACAACTCCACATTCATGATCCCCCATTCGTTGAACTGAGTACACACACGTCCAAAAGATCTCCTGAACATTGAACTATCGACACATGACGCCCAAAATTCTCTGACAATGAACTAGGAACTCATCCCATCCATAGTCTGCTACCAATGAACTACGAACACATCACGTCCATAGATTTGTCAAGCTGTTCCATGCCAGATGCATGTGCCTTGAACTCCGACACACGGGTCCAAATCACCAAAACAGGAGCACAGACTGCCCCTCTCTGCCACTCACATGCCTCTCTCTGGCTGAAGCATGTGGTAGCATCCATCCACCAAGCTAGAATGCTGGAGCATGTGCCAGTGTAGTCCTCGCCACACCGGCAGACGCCGTAGCATCCCTAGTAGAATCACTGTCACTGTCATCCTCGTCAGCTTTGCCTTTGCCTTTGTCATTCGTCGAGCCTTGAGCTTTAGCTTTGGATTTGCAATCCCGAGCCAAATGCCCTCCCTTTCCGCACTTATAACAACGGCTCCTCTGCGCCCGAAGAGGATCTCGTCCAGGCTTTGGCCGGATACATGCAGCTTTAGGACACTTGCCTACTTGAGAGCTCCCCTGCTACCCAACCTGCACAAACCAGGGCCAATATGCATTCTGGATAACCGCCTGTAACGGCCGCCCGATTGGACGAAGGCCGGGCAGGGGCGGTAGGCTTTGATGGGCCACCACTCGAATCCGGGTACCACGCCAATGCCCCCTGGATTCGCCCTTCCCTGTTGCACCCGTTCTCCACCTCCGCCCTCCCGCAAGCTTTGCACCCCACTGCCTGCTCCTGCGTCGCTCCTTCCGGCGCCCCTGCACTGGACCCGTTCCCTTTGGATGACCCTTCCGCCCTCGCCATCACCGCCGCATGACGTCCAGGTCATCGTTGGCTCCTCTGTGCTGCAGCAGCCACCTTCTCCAACTCCACCGTGTGCCCAAGAATCAACGAGCACTCAGCTCTGATACCATGTCAGAATCGAGCATGCGGAAGTTTGAATACACGAAGAGAGAGAGAGAAGTTGACGCACAGAGAGAGAGAGAGAGGGGTTGGCGAACAACGCTTGAACTTGATTAGCAATGAATAGATGGATATTACAATGGGTGGGCATGGGTATATATACCCTCACAATGGAAATGGCCGACTCATGTAGCATAAGTTAAATAATAACTTATGCCCTTTGTTACAACTCGTTTCCACATGAGATACGACTTTTAACAGTTTCCTAGAGGGCACTATGCTTCGCCTGGGTTTTGAGCCGGTCTGGATTAGAGGGGTGGCGGCTCTATATTCCACAGCTCGTAGCCAGGTGCTGATGGTAGGAGGACGGGGGCCGAGTTTTGAGTTGACCGATCAGTCCGTCAGGAGTGCCCTCTCGCCCCGTTTCTTTTTCTCTTCTTTGCTGAGGCTATGAGCATGTATCTGACAGCAGAGGAGGTTGGTTTGAGAGGACTCCAGTTCCCAGTCCGGGGTGAGGACCTGCTCGATTCTGAGTTTGCTGATGACACGAGATTATTTTTGCATGGCCAGGAGGCCAATCTTCAGAGGGCAGAGCAGTCGCTACAGGTTTTTGGTGCAACTTCGGAAGCATCAATCAATTGGCGCAAGACAATGGCCTTTTGGATCAGTAGCGCTCCCACTCCAGCATGGAGCCCAGCCCCATGTTTTAGATGGATTCCTCCTGGCACAGTAGTGCGGTATTTGGGATGCCAGATTGGACTTGATTTGTCACCTGAGCAGCAGATCGCCCCGCTTCTTCTGAGCATTTAGAAGAAGCTTTTGTATTGGAGTACAGCTCGGCTATCCTTGGCTGGGAGGGTGGTGGTGACAAATCAAATGCTTTTAGCGACCATGTGGTACATCACGTCTTGCTGGATCTTCTCGAACTCTTGCATCAGCCAGGTACAGAGGCTAATCAAGACTTTCTTTGGTCTGGGCGGGACGGTCAGCCGGCCCGGGCTAAGGTTGCTTGGGCAGTTATTACTCTTCCGCTGGCCCAGGGGAGCTTGGGCATTTTAGATCCAGTTGATCAGAGTAGAGCCTTATTGGGGAAGCTTATTGTTCGGGGGCAGCTTCCAGGCCGCGCTGAGCCTTGGAAGGAGCTTCTTTTTCAACGACTGCAGGCTAGGGCTCCTCCAGCAGGGGGCACTTGGGCACCAAAGATATGATGGATCTTCATAGAGATGAGGAGGACAGGCCTCAGTAGGGGATGGGAGGACAGATTTGCCTTGAGCATCCTGCGAGCTTGGGAGTTGCTGCGACGACCGGGGCTTTCTCAGAGACCTCCTACTTGTGCTGAGGAGCAGGCCAGACAGCCGCTCATCTGGAGCCCCGCAGTACGCAGTGAGCAGGGTCATATGCTGGGTTCTCGGGCTCGTCTAGCCTGGGGACCATTGGCGACAGGCCCAGCACGGAGTTTTGGAGACTGGCAGGCCTTCTGCAGTCTCCCAGCGGAGGTCCAGGTGGAGAGGCTGAGTCACTTCAGAGGGGGGCTGATTATGAGGGATGACATTCAGGAGGCACTCACTGAGGAGTGGTTCACGCCTTTCGAGCCAGCGGCCCCACGGTGGATGGGAGCCTTTACACAGATGGAGATCCTGATTGCTGTCAGAGCTTGCACTGAGGATGGTAGATGCCTCTACTATGAGATCCAGGATGAGGGCAGACTTCAGAGAGTGGAGGCCGAGTTGCCTTTGGTTGCAGAGTGCATCTTTCAGAGGATACGGGTAGTGGCCGCCGCTTCCCGGAAGTGGCATATTGATCTAGACCCTGCAGATGTGGACTCTGATCGGCGCATTTGGGCATATGCTGCGCGCCCCTTGGCCCAGCTCCATCGGGACCCTGGCGAGTACGAGTGGCATGATCCTTATGCGTCCCTCAAGGCCACAGAGATTACCTTTTTCCAGTACACTGTTCGGTTGGGGAGGCATATTTTGACTACGAGGAGGATGGTCTCTCCAGCCGCACCGGAGCATTGGCGGCTACAAGGACTCTCACAGGAGTTCTTGGAGGATTTTTGGGCCAGGCTCTAGGCTAGTCGACAGGCACGCAGGATCTCGACTTTTCAGTGGCTGGTTGCCCACAGGGGCTCTGCAGTTGGCACCTGGCTTGTCTACAGTGGTCTTCCAACGGCCTGTTCCCGATGCGGCCACCTATTGGAGATACAGAGACACTGCCTATGGGACTGTCCACAGGCGCAGCAGATTTGGCTGAGGATGCTGCGCATTTTGGCCCCCCTCTCTCCAGAGGGCATGTATACGTGGGGTGCCGCTGCTTAGTCGACATTGTCAGGGCCTGCTCTGGGATACGAGACAGAGCAGGACAGCCAGGCCATCAGATTCATTAGGGGCCAGCCTTGCCTTGTTCCTTCACCGGATTTCTCGTCCGCCGTCTGGACACAGGAGAGGGATTTACGATGGGAGCTCCTCAGCAGCCTCACCATCTGGTTCACCTGGAGAGCCCGGTGTTTCAGGGCCTTTGAGGAGAGACTGGAGCCACCAGCAGAGACTGTTCGGGGGATTAAGCACGAGCTGATCCACACCCTGCGAGGACAGTATGACCGCATCCGGGGCGACTCGGATGCGGATGCGGCGATCGTGCGGCGCCAGGCCTTCCACACCACTTGGCGCAACGGCCCCTTCTATACACTACACGCGGGTACCCCCCGCTGGCATTACAGGCCACCTGTTTGGCTTTTCCCCCCTCCTATTGTATGATATAGCTCTCAGTTATTTGTACTGATCTTTGTACCTTTTTGCACCTAGGGAGAGTCTCCCTAGCTGCCTTGATTGGATCTCTGCTCTGCCTTCTTATGAGCACGAGAGTTTTTTTGTCGCCCAGCGGGCGTTTTTTTTAGCTAATGAAAGGATCTTTTCTCGGAAAAAAAAAATTTATAATGATGGCTCCACTTTATATCATATGGCTCGGATTTGACATTCCCAACTCATAGCTCTAGTGTTTGTTTTCTTTTGTACCATGATGATATTACATGGACACTATTGTATCACTTTTGGTCTCATAGACTCACTTTATGAGCATCTCAAGGGATGGGTTTATACATCGACCGCGGTACATGGATGTATACATGCCACATAGCTCTCGCGTTACTATTGGACAACTACGAGTCTCATCACATCAGCTAGAGAGAGAGGCTGGGAGAGCGGCACGGGTTCCCAGAGCTGAGCGGATATGCAAATTGTGCCGCGAGGAGGTGGAGACTGAGGATCACTTTGTATGTAGATGTAGAGCCCACCAGGGGGTCATAGATAGATATGCAGGATTGTTTGAGGAGCACTCTTCACTACATCAGTTGATGGAGGCCTCGGACCAACGACAACTTGGCAGACTACTACTAGAGCTTCATAGTTCTCGAGAGAGACTCCTCCAGACACCCGCTCCCACTAGGGGTGGGAGACAGTCCCAACTCACAGATTTCTTCCAGAGAGCTATGCCAGTGCCAGCTAAAGTACCACATGGGGTGACCGCACAGAGAGCAAAGGAATTGAGAGCCAGGAGGAGACCTAGACAGACTGGACATAGAGCACCCCGACTCCGTCACCGAGAGATAGCAGCTATCCGAATGAGACACAATGTAGAGACACAGGAGAGGCTAGCTCGCTTTCACTCAAACTCAGGGTACATGTTCACGCCATTCACAGCCTCAGCATCGGCGATGTATGATATCTTATATCCCTCTTATGGCACTGGATGGAGTTAGACATAGATCTGCATAGCATGCTTGTACTACCCCTTCAGCATATAGAGATGCATCTTGCCTTAGCACTCCATCCACATCCCCACCCCCCCTTATATTGTTTGTATATGGGCTCCACCGATCCATGATGATTCACAATTGTATCCAGACACATGCACACTTTTTCTTTTCTTTCTTTTCTTCTGATGACCGGAAGAACACAGTTGTATTATTTTTGTCTCATAGGCCGACTTTGGCCTCTCGTAGACGTTAATATCTCTCTCTCTCTCTCTCTCTCTCTCTCTCTCTCTCTCTCTCAACCTATATCTAGCTGTCTCCACTCTCAACTGGTGAGACGTTCCCATAGGCCCTTTGGGTCCTTTGAAGACGTTCACAAATTGTCTTCAACTTCAGGAAATAAACTAATATGCTTGACATGCTCTCGAGTGTTCACATGCCCCATGCCATGCGGATTGCGATTGGCCAAATGCGGGTTTCATCCCACCGCCTCGAATTGGAGACAACTAGAGTTGAGTGCGTCTTCAGAGCCAAGGAGCTCATACGGAGACCCACAGAGGAGAGGATTTACCCACATACAAAAATGAAGACAAACAGCCATACCGTGTCAAAGCTACGGATACCCCACATACAAAATGAAGGCTTATATCTATGGCATGTCAAAGCCACATTCACTCATCCCAAATAGGCCATCTTTCATGCTAGAAAAGCCCTCATCCCTCATCCAAAATTTCGCAAACCCAAACCAGCAGTTCTCAAGTGGTAACTGCTGTCAACACAGCCTCACCCCCAACCTCCTTTGTTGTAATTGTTGCATCTCCTAGTAGAACAAGAGATGCACATTAGGATTCCCTGCCAGTCGGGCGTCTGCTCCTGATAATGGACTCTCTGAGCCTGCGGATCTCCAGGAGATAAAAACCCAAGCATCGCTGATCACAATAGTCGATGACTCTAGCCAGTGGTCCAAATCCCGCTCTAAAAAGGCAATGGTAGCGCCCTCGGATCTCATAATATGCTGTGCAGCAACAGATGTAGTGCTCCTCCGTCTCTGGCTCTATCCAACAAATCTGACAAATCCTGTCCCCTGGAGGTATGCCTCTAAATCTGCATGTCTCTGTCTCTAACTGATGTGAGGAGGTGCGGATCTGCCCAATGGCACACCTCAATCCATGAGACAGATTACTGACTTCTTTAGAGGGACTACCCGAGAGGACACACAACCGACAGCCCAGCAGCGGGCACCCCGTGGGACTCTAGTTGAGAGAGCTATCCAGCTGGGCAGATCTAGACGCCCGAGGGTTCGCGGATCCTCACATCGGAGACGGTGCCTAGACCGGAGGATTCAGAGCATCATTGCGAGGCATCAGGCTCGCCCGACCAGGCATCTCACTATGGCAGATATCCAGGCCATCCGGCAGAGACCCATGCTAGAGCTCCTAGGATGATTACGACTCCAGCCATATACTGTTGTACTCACTGTCACTTTTGTACTCCCCCATATTCATGTATTCATGTATCCATGTACTCATGTACCCCATTTTGACTAGTAGCATTAGCTTCCCACTCTCCCTAGTTGCTGCTTCCAGATGCCCCCTACTGATGTATTGTGGGGCTAGATACTTACCTTCAGTTCTTTCTTTTCTTTTCCAGACAGTGTATCGGATGTCACATGGTTGTAACGTTGGTCTCATAGGTCACTTTGGCCTTTTGAAGACGTTAATATAACATTTCATTTCTCTTTCTCTCTCTCTCTCTCTCTCTCTCTCTCTCTCTCTCTCTCTCAAATGAAAATTAAAAAACCAATTGCTTGATGTATACATCCCACATATAAAAATGAAGACTAACATCCATACCATGTCAAAGCTATGGATATCCCACATACAAAATGAAGGTTTTGCATCTATTCAACCCAGATAGAAAAGAAAAAAGAAGGCTTACATCCATGGGCAGAGCATCCATATCAGCACGGAGGGCTACAACAGGGTCTTTGCCAGAACCAATGGTAGCTACAACCCCTGTGGTTGCCAAAGGCCATTCATAAGGAATGCCCAACTTCTGCAGCTCCTCTCTGATCAGCTGGCTGGTGTCAAACTCTTCAAACTTGAGCTCCGGGTTCTCGTGAATTCGCCTTCTGACAGATTTGAGCCAGGCTATGGTTTCCTCTTCGTGGGCAGCTGCGAGAAGCTCCTTAGCAAGGCAGGAAGATTCATGATCTACAGCAGGGCACAGGTCTAAGGAGGGAGCTGATGCTAATGGAAGGAACACCAGCAAGAAAAGCAAGTATATAATCACCCACAAAACCTCATCAGGAAAGGCGCCCATGGCTCAGCTGTGATACAAAAAACACACGAGAGATGAAAAAAACGTAACACAGGCTCATGAATGGATTGAGCTTTCACCAGACACAGAGAGAGAGAGTGTGCGCGCGCGCGCGAGAGAGACCAATGAAACTAGAGACAAAACAGCTGCCCACTTGGCTTAACTAACATCTCCTCTTGGGCAACACCAGAGAGAGAGAGAGAGAGCAACAAAAATGTTGTTTACCCATATCCACACGTCATTGTTAATACTAGTAGGGGACTCTCTCAATGCTGTGCCATTGTTTGAAATGGCATATATATGGCGTTTAATTTATGTGTTTTTATACACAAAGTATTTGCAATGGTATGTGCGTTCAATTTTTTTCTAAGCGTGAATCTTTTCTCAAGCGTGCACCTAAGCGTGTTAGCTTCTCATCTGAAAATTTCAAAATTATGGCTCTTCCTCCTACCATCTGTTAGCTTCTCCGCCACTTACTTGGAACATTCAATTGATAGATGGAATAGATACAGGACCCGTGCGATGTTGCGGCATTGTTTGGAATGGCATATATATCGCGTTCAATTTATGTGTTTTTATACACATAAAGTAACTGCAATGGTATGTGCGTTCAATCTTTTCCCAGGGGGCGTAAATCTTTACCCAAGCGTGTTAGCTTCTCCTCTGAAAATTTCAACATTGCTCCTCCTCCTACCACGTGTTAGCTTCTCAGCCACTTGGAACCTTCAATTAATAAATATTTCATGTGAAATATATTCACATATTTATGCGGGTTGTCAATTAATATATTAGTGCCCAAGGCACTAATTATTAGTGCCCAAGGCACTAATATATTAGTACATTAACCTTAGTCTAAGAACAAGACGACGCATCTCTCGGGCACTTCTCCCTCGCATGTCTCTCTTGTGTTCGAGCGAAAAAAAAGGACTTGTTGCTCGTCTCTATAGAACACTCTCTCTCTCTCTCACGTTAGAGGGCACATCCTCAAATGCTCTTCCCTTATTCATGGCTTTTATTCACGTTTTGAGGCGGTCAAGAAGAATCTAGAGACATCTTCAAACTTTGATTTTTTTCGCACACCACACAATTTATTTTTTTCTTGTCACACGTCACATCATATACGTTTCCCAAAAGTTATTAAAATGCCCTACTCTTAAGGTTCTCTTCTATCAACTAATTAATTAATGCCAAAGAAAATTTGGGACCCATATTGTTCTCCATTGGACATTAGCCAAAAGAGAAATCATTAAGTCTAGCCTAGCTCATATTTTTCATGAGCTAGCGCCAAACAATCAACATAAACTTCACCTAGCTAGGTATCAATTGGTCATACGTGTGACTATATTATATTATTCTAACATGATTATTTAAAAGGTAGAAAATAAATTGATGATGGATCATGAGAGATCCCACAAGGGTGAGAAGCCCCCTCTTCGAGCTTAGTTCACTTATTCAAGCCTTCAACACTAACTCCAACATCAAAGTAAGTTATGGATCACCTTGAGTAACAACATGTGTTCAAAAGTTCTTGATTTACCATGACTAGAAAGAACACACTCTTTCCACCTTTTGAGGTCTTCACTATATTGAATGTTTAACATATAATTAGAAAATGCCAAAAGTATGTGAACCTTTTGTCCCTTAGATGTGTGCACTATAAAAGAGCCAAAAGATCATAATCTATGATGACCATGATTTTTTCAAATTTTCCAAAATCATTATTTTAAAAACAAGAAGCTTACATCAATGATACAATTCATGCTATCATGGATATATATATATATATATATATATATATATATATATATATATATATATATATATATATATATATATATATATAGTGTGTGTGTGTGTGTGTGTGTGTGTGTGTGTGTGTGATGCACAATAAGTACTAAGCCTAAATGTGCACACACACACACACCCTAACTATATATATATCGTGTGTGTGTGTGTGTGTGTGTGCGCGCGCGCGCGCGCACATTTGGGCTTAGTACTTATTGTGCGTCTTCTGCGTGTGCTTTAAAATTGGCTAATAAGTGGGAGTGGAAATGGAGGAGGTCATGGATCACCACATGTGCTGTATCTTTTACATGTGCTTAAAAATTAGCTAAGAAATAGGAATGGGATTGACGATGCCATGGATCACCATGTGGCTTCTCTTTATCGTGCATCTTCTACATAGCTAAAAAGTGCTTGTACAAAAGGAATGGAAATGGAGGAGGCCATGGATCACCATGTGGCCTCACATTATTTCCAAAGTATTATTATATCTATATATTGGAATTTATAAAATTAATGTAAATGTTAGTGTGAACATTCGAGCCTAGCACTTATTATGCATCTTCTACATGTGCCTTAAAATTAGCTAAGAAGTACTTGTACAAAAGGATCACGAATCCACTCAAATGTTGTGCAAAATCATGTAAAGAAGAGTAAAAGTCAAGATACATTTTGTGAATAATACTAAAGTTGAGATGCATTTTGTGAATAAAAAATATTAAAGTTTTCATCAAGCTTGAAATAATAATACTAAAGTTTTCATTAAGCTTAAAATAATAATAATAATATTTTTTTCCATCAAGATGAATAAAAGTCAAGGTATCTTTCTTTAATAAACAAGTTAAATAAAAGTCAAGGTATCTTTTTGAATAAACAAAACCTATGCTTTGGGTCAATGTCAGAAGTCTACAGATTGTACCCCTTTATGCATAGCATGTAGTTCATCATTTTGTGTGAAAAAAATTCTTTATTTTCATCATTAACAAATGTCATTTGAAGACAATTATAATGAGTGGTTTCCTAGCCTTTTTAACCCATACGAAATCAAAAGCTTTATATTATAGTATTTTTAAAACATTATGCATAATATAACTTAAAGTCTATTCATGATGGTACATCTTAGAACATTGTATTAATTCTTATTGAGATATTGAGAACCTTAATCATATTGCCAACCCTCTACTACACTTTCTGTGCATCTTAAATTCCTATTACCAATGCTCTCCTACACTTCCAAGTAATGTGAAGAAGATTCAAGAATCTTCTTTCTTTCATACATGGGTTATAGCTAGAGGTAATGTTGGGAAAAGCATAGATAAAGATGCATCTTAAATTGCTAATCAAGTAATGTGAAGAAGATTCAAGAATCTTCCACCTTAGATACATGGATTATAGCTAGGTAGACTTGGGGTCACTTTTGAAAAAAACATAGGCAAAGATGCATGCATGATTTAGTCAAAAACTTAGATATATGTATGATGACAAAAGGGAGACTTTCTAATTACCATGTATTTAGGAGATGTAATTGGTATTATTGTGCTAAATTTAAACAAGGGTTCTTTTCTAGATTACCATGCACTTAGGAGATGTAATTGGTACTATTGTGTTAAATTTAAATAAGGGTTCTTTTCTACTTTTTGTTTTTTAGAGTAACTTAGGTTTTTGTTTTATCTTTCAATGTAATGTAGTTGCTTTCAAAGAATGATGCTTTGTGTTGGGTGAGGATGGTACAACCTGGCACATGTTACAAAGTTGTGCTAGGTCTTTACAAACTCCATGTATTCTTGAAATTTGCTGAGGAAATTATTTGCATGCATGAGTATACCATGCATTGATTGGCATTCTTCATTATCTATATTTTGGTGGTTATTCTACAATAGGATTGCAGTAAAAGGAGGGGTAAAATGTTACCATATTATAGTAGTGATGTGTGTGAACACACTTAGGACCGCCGGGGCACTTTTTCCCTCACTAGGAGGTTTTTTCCCCCGTGCATTGTATATACGCCCATTATCTTCTAGGGCTTGTTATCTTTCATTTTTGGCACTCATAATACACTACTGTGTTGTGCTCAAGCTTCCTCATCTTCTTGAAGTTGTGTGTGCATTCCTGCAACCCTAATTCCAACAATTGGTATCAGAGCAGGCTTCCTCCTCCCGGGCAGCATCACCGGCACCTGCCGCTTCATCTCCTCCGATTGCGACGAGGTTTCACGAGCGTCTGCAGGTTAGTATATGCCGTGGGAGAGCCCGTAGGGCGTGTTCGTTTCAGAATTTTGATCTGAAGTCATTTCGCCCTCCGTTTTTGCATTCCAAGTACTGCGCAGGCAAAATCGTCCTACTGTGCAGATTTTCTGTCAAGATTAAAATCTGCAGGACAGGTGCCCATTCGTCTGTTTTGGGCTGTGCTATATAGCACAGGTCGATTTTATACAGGTTTACCTCTTACAGACAGCATTTACATCTAGTAGTACAGTCATTGGCCATGGCTGACAACAATGATGTATTCCGCATGTTGGCTGCTGAGGATAAGTTGGATGGCACCAACTATCCATTGTGGGCATATATGAGGTGACATGTATTGGTAGAAAAGGGGTTATGGAACATTGTGCAGGGTATTGATGCACGTCCTATTGTGGCTGGGAATGCTGCAAACACATCAGAAACAGGTACTGTTGATGATGGTGCAGGCACAAGTGCTGTAGCAGCTGTTCGAGAACCACCACTTTCAGCAGAGCAGATTCGTTGGGATGGTAGAGATGCGCAGGCTCATGCCTTGATTGCGCTGTCTGTCAAACGTACCATTATCCCACATATTCGCTCCTGCAGGACTTCTAAGGATGCTTGGGATGTACTTGCCACATTGTATCAGGCAAGAAATGAGGCTCGTGTTGCTTACCTCCGAAAACAGTTGGAGAGTGATCATATGAATGAAGGTGATTCTATGGATAGCTTTTTGACAAAGATCAAGGATTTCAAAGAGCAGCTCATTTCTGCAGATGAAATCCTGTCAGACAGTTCACTTGTGCAGACTGTTTTGAATGGTCTACCAGATTCTTCTCAGGGTTTTGCTTCCACTCTTCGCTTGATGATGAAAGGCAATCCCAATGCCTTATCATTTGAGGAGTTAGTTTCTGTTTTGCTGCAAGAAGACCAGTCAAGGCAAAACAGGAATATTATGCGTGTCGCAGATCAAGCTTTCGTTGCTAGTCAGAGAAGCGGGAAAGGTAAAGCTGGCTTTTCTTCTAGTAAGCAGAAATCTGCAAATGCTGCGCAACCAAAGAAGGAAGACAAAGATGAGAAGAAGGGTGACAAACAGAAGACATTTTGCAAGTACTGTAAGGGAAATGATCATGTCATCAAAGCGTGTCCTAAGCTGGCTGCGAAAGAGGCTAAGAAGAAAGAGGCTGGTATGGCTGTTGCAGATGCCTCTCCTTCTAACAATGAATCTGCTAATGTTGTTCAAGATACAGAATGGGCATTCAATGCGCAGTGCAGTTATGACCCATCTTTGCATGACACATGTATGTCTGCAGTAGATTCAGATGTATGGTACTTTGACAGTGGTGCCACTAAGCATATCACCTCGCAGCGCAGTTTATTCACTTTCCTTGAGTCTGCTCCCACAGGGAATACTGTCACTTGTGCCAATAACTCCTCTTATCCCGTTAAAGGAGTTGGACAGATTGTGCTGAATGTTGCAAATTGCAACACCTTTACACTTTTTGATGCATTGTATGTGCCAGGGATCAAAAAGAATCTGCTGTCAGTCTCCGCATTTGCCAAAACAGGTTTGGTTGTAAAATTTGTGGATGACAGATGTACTGTTCATGATCTCTCTTGTGGTGACATCATTGTAGCATCTGGTTCACTATGTCGAGGGCTGTATAAGCTCAATATGGATGGCAAATGTGTAGAGGATTCAGCATGTGCTATTATGGATACGCAGGCTATTTCAAATGCAAAACTGTGGCATGCACGTTTTGGTCATCTGAATTTTGCAAGTTTGCTGCGCCTGCAGAAATCTGAAATGGTGTCTTCTTTGCGTAAGCTTGAGGCACCTGTCAAGCATGTTTGTGAGGGCTGCATATTGGGTAAAATGCAGCGTGCTTCCTTTCCCAAAGATGGATCAGTGAGAGCTGAACGCAGATTGCAGCTTGTTCACAATGATGTTTGTGGTCCCATGCAAACTCCATCATTTGGAAACTACCTTTACTTCGTGACTTTCATTGATGATTTTACCAGGCATGCATGGGTATATCCTTTGAAGGCAAAGTCCGAAGTGTTTTTGTGCTTCAAACAGTTTTTGGTTATGGCTGAAAATGTGTCAGAAAGTAAGATGGGCACCCTCCGTTCAGATCGAGGGGGGGAGTATATGTCTTCAGAATTTAATGCATTTCTGGCTGAGCGTGGGATAAAACACCAATGTACAGTGCCGTATACACCACAGCAAAATGGTGTGGCTGAGAGAAAAAACAGGTCTCTCATGGAAATGGCAAGATGTATGGTTAAGAGTCAAAGTCTACCACATGGTTTTTGGCTTGAGGCTGTCATGTGTGCCACTTATGTACTAAACAGGTGTCCCACCAAAGCATTACAGGTTGTCACTCCATATGAGGCTTGGCATAGCCGCAAGCCATCTGTTGGCCATTTACGTGTTTTTGGTTGCCTGGCATATGCATTAGTGCCTGTGCAACATCGCAGAAAATTGGATGACAAAGCTGTCAAATGTATTTTTGTTGGATATAGTGCTGAGAGCAAAGGCTATCGTTTGTATCATCCACAGACAAAGCGCATTTTGGTTAGCCGTGATGTTGTATTTGTGGAAGATGCAGTTCAGCCCTTGGTTTCATGTACTAAGGAGACAGATATCAGCTCACGTGATGTCTATGATACATTGTTGCCTCTTTTCAGTGGTGCACAGTCAAGTGCAATACCTCATGAGGCAGTTTTTCAGCCTATGCAGGTTTTAAATGATGGCACAGATCAGCCTATATCTGATGCAGATGTGCATGATGCACTTGAGGATGAGAGACAAGAGATTGAGGGCTCTAGGAACATGCCTAGATGGCTGGTGCAGACTTTGCGTGACAGCAAGTTGGATGCCCCTTTGTCTAGTCGCACTCGTTCTGGCTCTCATGGTGCCTCTTATGCGTCAGATTGTTATGCATTGGCTGTTTCTAGTATGTGCGATGAAAGTGAGCCTGTTTCATTTGATGAGGCACAAAGTTCAGAAAATTGGATGGCTGCTATGCAAGCAGAATACGATGCTATTATGAAGAATGGTACATGGTCTTTATGTGACTTGCCCCCTGGCAAGAAGGCCATTGGCACTAAGTGGGTATACAAATTGAAGCGTAAGCCTGATGGCACAGTGGATCGCCATAAGGCTAGGCTTGTTGCAAAAGGTTATGCTCAAGAGAAGGGCATTGATTTTGATGAGACTTTTGCTCCCACATGTCGTATGACCACTGTTCGTAGCATCTGTGCATTAGCAGCTCATAATGGTTGGAATGTACATCAGCTGGACATAAAGACTGCGTTCTTAAATGGAGATTTGCATGAGGAGGTGTATGTATCGCAGCCTCGTGGTTTTGTTCAAAGAGGGCAGGAAAACAAAGTGTGCAGGTTAAAAAAGGCTTTATATGGTTTAAAGCAAGCTCCACGAGCTTGGTATGAAAAAATACATGCATATTTGACTGCACATGGGTTTCAGAATAGTCCAACAGAAAGCACTTTGTATGTTAAACGTATGGATGGTGTACATCTAATCATTGCTCTCTATGTCGATGACATGCTGCTCACAGGACCAAATGAGAGTCATATTGCTGATTTTAAAACTGATTTGAATGCCTCTTTTGAGATGTCAGATTTGGGGCATTTGCATCATTATTTGGGGATACAATTTAAGCAGTGTGATGGAGGTATTGCTTTGTGTCAGACAAAGTATATTGAAACATTGTTGCGGAGATTTGGCCTTGAAGACTGCAAGCCTATTGCTACTCCAATGGAGACAGGTTTGAAGTTGAGTCTTCATGATGCTGGAGATCACTTTGATGTCACACTCTATCAGACAGCTGTTGGTTGCCTCATTTATGTATGCATTACGAGGCCAGACATTCAGTTTGCAGTCTCACAGGTGAGCAGATTTATGCATAGCCCAGGCATTAAGCATTGGCAGGCAGTGAAGCGTATCTTTCGCTATTTGAGTGGTACTCGGCATCTTGGGTTGTTTTATCCCAAGGGGGGATCATTGCCGCCAGATTTACATGTTTTTTCAGATTCTGACTGGGCTGGTTGTTATGACACACGCGTGTCCACGAGTGGTTTTTGCTTCATGCTTGGAAGCTCATGCATATCATGGTTGAGCAAGAAGCAGCCTACTGTGGCCACTTCTAGTTGTGAAGCTGAGTACAGGGCAGCTTTCACAGCTACGGTTGAGTGTGTGTGGCTCAGACGCCTTATGGCTGATTTGGGTGTTGGGCAGCCATCTGCCACCACCATCTTCACTGACAGTCAGAGCGCATTGGCAGTTGCGCGGAACCCAGTGTTCCATGCTCGTACGAAGCACATTGAGGTGCACTACCATTATGTCAGGGAGAGACTCTCTGCAGGAGAGATCAGTTTGGCTTATGTGCCAACACAGGATAACCTTGCAGACCTTTTCACAAAGGCTCTGCCTCGTGAGAAGTTCGAAGCTTTTCGCAAAGCTTTGGGCGTACTCCCTTTTGTGGATTCGTCCACATAGCTAGACACTTCCCTATACATGAGTGCTAGCTCTTGTTCACCGCATCACTCCAGGGGGGATTTGTTACCATATTATAGTAGTGATGTGTGTGAACACACTTAGGACCGCCGGGGCACTTTTTCCCTCACTAGGAGGTTTTTTCCCCCGTGCATTGTATATACGCCCATTATCTTCTAGGGCTTGTTATCTTTCATTTTTGGCACTCATAATACACTACTGTGTTGTGCTCAAGCTTCCTCATCTTCTTGAAGTTGTGTGTGCATTCCTGCAACCCTAATTCCAACATAAAATAGCTTATGGTCATTCATAAGTGTTAGATACATGAAATAAAATTATCATTTCTACAAGATCAGCACAGTCTTCCTCAATAGGATTACAATAAAAGGAGGGGTAAAATAGCTTATGGTCATTCATAAAGGTTAGATACATAAAATAAAATTATCATTTCTACAAGATCAGCACAGTCTTCCTCAACAAAAAGCATGGATGATGACTCTTTGCTATTCAATCATGTTCCTCCTTACCAATTTTTCTTCCAATGGCATCACTTATTGTGAGGTGGCTGCATTATGTAGAAAAGCATGGGCAAGGCCTAAGGTGGTCTACTAGGCCCATCCATTTCTATGTCTACATTATGTCCCCAAATACAATTGCACTTAGCTAAGAGTTAATTTCACAATTGTGATTAAGGGAGTTAAGTTTAATATATTGAAGTTAGTAAGGTTTCAATTACTGTGCGAAAATAGAAGTTGGGAGGAGTAGCAAGTTATTAGGATTGGCAATAGAACCATATAGTCAAACAAATGGTAAGCATGGGTGTAAGTTTTTTAAGGGGTAAAATGGAAAGGATGTCATGAGTGGATAATAACAAAGCATGAGAGAGAAGCTCAAGTCGTGTAAACCAATGAATCCACTGCCTACACACAGAAACACACTAATGGCTATAAGCTCATGTTCACACTCTTACACATATTCACCTCTACTAAGAGGTGTTCAAACACATGAACATTGAATTTTCCAAAAATCTCCCCTTCAGAGTTAGGGTGGTGTTATGAGGAATAGCCTTCATACTTAACATGATTTGGGCTCATTTGGCACCATCTGATGCAAAATATCACAATGGCCATACTTAACGTAATACAACAAATCATAGTTTAGTTTGTAAATGGAGCCTGACCACACATAAGATTCTTCAGCACACTACCCCACCCCCCATGACTCAAAACATGAATAGGATACAAATGGAACCTTTTGTAAAAGAAGGCATTACAAACATGAAGAGAGAAAACTCACATAGGGATTATTTTATTCAGACATCCTGAGCAGAGAACCCTTGACTTACACATAAAGATTCTTCAAAAATCCCATCAGTCATCCACCTCAAAGAGAGATAGATCAAAGAATGTGGTAGTGAAAGCTTTTTAAGGTACTAAAGAAAAGGTTTTCATCTTCTCTAGAGCATCACCAAACTCTTGATCTACTAGGTTGGCATTATTCTTCTCCTGCTCTTTTGCCATCCCTTGTAGCATCTCTCTTCGGTGTGTTCCAGCTTCTTGCAAAATGGGTACTTGATTGCTTTTCCCTTGGGTTTACCCTTCATTTTGGACATGTAGCCCCTCTCTATGTGTGTGACTGATAGAATCTTGCTCTTGAAGTCAATGATCCTCATCAATAAGGATAGCCACCATGTCTTCATATGGCATCTCTCTAGACCTTCGAAGTGAAGACAACACCTCCTTATACTTTTCCATCTCTTCCAAGTTGGAGTAGAGTATTGCTTTCTTGTCATCTTCATCAACATTGGTTTGAAAGCAACTGGTTGATGGAGGAGGGAACCTGTGCTGCTAAGGTGCTCTTGCAATGTGTCACATTCTTTCATTTTTAAAATACTTTTGCTTAAGAAACACTTTTTAATTGTTAATCTTCTTCTAGAATAGATGCTCAAGATTGTCCCACACCGCATTGGTGGTTTTGTCAAAGTTGACATGATGAATGAGACTATTGACAAGACCAAGGCTAATCTGTGCCAATGTCTTGCCGTTTTTATCTTACCAAGCTGCACCTTGAATGCCTTCAGGTTTCTCCTTGGTGTTGCTCACCATGTTCTAACACCATCATGTATGAGAAGTAGACAAAACCTTTTTCTTCCAACTTGGAAAGTTAGCTTCTTAAAAATAGAATTACTTCTATCTAAATCCATTGTTTAGAGAGAGACTAATGACAGCTCTAATACCAATTATAGTCTTAAGGTTTAGGGTTACACATGCCTAAGCTAAGGAGGATGAAAGATGTCCATAGTTGTGGTGCTAAAGACTTTTGTACTCTCATTTTTTTCAAAATCATGCCTCGCCAAACTAGTGGAGTTGTCCAAGGTGTCATACATGATGACCTATGAGATCTCTTGCATGGTGTGCCCAACCTGGGACATTCTGAGGTGAAGGCTCCAACATAGGAGAGACCCTAGGCAAATGGATTGTGACTCCATGGAAGATTATCTTGCCATGGGTGGCTATAATGAAAATAGTACGTTAATCATGGCTTGTTGCCTAAAGTTGTGTGGACTGGCCAAGACATGGTGGAAGTCTATGTCAAACCCAACTCATTAATGAAAATAATCTTACCTTGGATTAAATAAAGGCCATTCTTAAAGAAAGATATTGCCTTGTCAACTTTAGGTTAAAGAAGATGGATGCTTTTCTCTAATGTCAAAGAAGAAGTAGACCTCTGTTGGGTATACCATTTAGATTTTATTCAACTTTCAAAGTATACACCTCCCTTGACTAAGGTGCATCAATTAAGGCTCATCACTACCACTTAATTATGAAATAGAAGCCTTCTACCTCCATTGTAAATGTAGTCCAAGCTAAGGCCAAAGAAGAAGCCATGCAGAGCCAAGGTAGGCTTGTGTTGGGGCAAGTCAAGACTCAAACTAGCATTACTCTTTGAGTAGAAAGGATCCACTTCCTCCTCCCAGGAGTGGAGAACCGGATGCTGGCCAAGGTTTCAAGGCCCCTTGGTTTGAGACATAAAGTACCCCTCCCTCCTTTTCAAATCTTACTTCTAAACTTCTTCAAAATGCCAAGGAGAAGAATCAATGCTATAAGTGTTTTGATAAGAATCACAAGACTTATGAGTGTGGGAGACCCTTTACTTTGCCTCCCCCTTTTATGATAAATCAGTTGTTGCAAACAGGCTAGCGGGAGTGTAGCTCATATAGTCATTCTAGAAGATCAAGAAGAAGAAGAGGCCCATGTTCATGCACAACAATTGTAGAATCTCAAGGGCCAAATAGACAATATTCTATCATTGAGATTCTAGCCACTCTCAAAGGTACAAGTTTTTCTTTTGATTGATTCCAGGCACAAGTTTGCATTTATTCGTCTCTCCTTAATGTCTAAAAATGCTTGGTATTCAAACAGTTTACATTCATTCATCTCTCCTCAATGTCTGAAAATGCTTAATATTCAAGCATTTTGCATTCATTCATCTCTCCTAAATGTATGAAATGCTTGGTATTAAGGGTAGATAGATTAAAGTTGCCTGTTTAGTCAAAGGTCTTCGAAAAGGATTAGCCTTGTATGGTGTGAAGCTGAATAAAGCTAATGAGACAAGTCTCCAAAATGGGAAACCGAATGGCTTTGTGAGTATGTAGACCTATTTCCAGAGGAGCTTGTAGAATTTCCACCTTGTAGGGTTGCTCGTGAGATAGAGCTAGAGCTTGGCTCTCAAAACCAGCTAAGAGAGCTTATAAGATGTCAGTCCCAAAGGCAATTAAGCTAAAGGAGAAGCTCCCTTGATTAGTTAATCAAATGTTGATTTAACCCAATGTCTCACCTTGGGGATCACCCGTTCTCTTTTAGAAGAAAAGAGCTTACACCTTAAGGCTATGCGTGGATAACAAAGGTCTTAAACCAATGCACCGTCAAGAACAACTATCATATTCCTACTATTGAATGAGTTTTTTGATAGGTTACATGATGCCTAGTACTTTACTAAAATAGATTTGAAATTTGGGTACTATCAAATGAAGATTAAAGAGCAAGATATTCCAAAAACTAATTTTCTAGTTTCCACTATGGTCACGGTGATGCCTTTTGGGTTAACTAATGCTCTACCTACTTTTAATTGATTGATGTCTAATATCTTTTGAGAACAGTTAGATGATTTTATGTTCGTGTTCTTTAATGATATCTTGGTGTATTATAATTAAGGATGAACAAAATTATGAGATTTATGTGAGGAAGGTTATAAACACTCAAAGGTAGCCTAAGTTGCATGCAAGAAAGAGTAGATTTACCTTCTTCAAAAACAAATTTGAGTATCTTGGGCATATAGTTTTAAGGGAAGGGTTGACTTCGGATCCTGTTAAGATTGGCCTACTCCCAAGTCATCAACCAAGGATATTCAAAGCTTCTCAGGATTAACAGGATGGTGCTGAACCGTTGTAAAAGACTATGCTAAGATACCCACACAGCTTACTTCTCAACTCAAGAAAGAGCTACCATTATCCAATGGTTTTTGCCAGAATGTCAAAGTAGTGTTGAGAAGCTAAAGTTGATACTTGCTTATGAACTATACTAAAGGTTTCGAACATCAATGAATCATCTTAGGTGGTGAGACCGATGCTATTGGTATGGCCATTAGTGATGTCTTGATGCAATAAGGCCATCTAGTTTTGTTGGTGATATCTTGATACAGCAAGGCTATCTAGTTACATATGAGTCTTGAAATTGGCCACATGAGAAGAATTACCTTGCACATGATTTGGAGCTCTTGACTATGGTTCATGCACTTTAGGTCTTAAGGCATTACTTGCTAGGATGTAGATTTTAGTTAACTACTAATTAAAATGGATCTTCTCTCAGCCTATTCTTAACATGAGGCATAAGAGGAACGAACTAATTCAAGAGTTTTAATTTGAAATCGAATTCCATCCTAGTAAGGAAAATGTTTTAGATGGTTCTCTTAGTCGTCAAAGTTTTAGTATCTCTATGCCCTCTAATCCTCTTCTAGAACAAGTTATGGGTCTTCTTAATCAAGATCCTTTTTTTCATCCAATTATGAAAGCTCTAAACTCTAATAGTAGGGATCCAAAACTGAAGACTTTACCTTAGAGGATGTGGATGCATGTTTTGTCATAGAAGGCTATGCATTCTTCACAACGAGAAAATTAGAAAGAAGATCCTCTCAAAGCACATGACACCCCTTTAGTAGGACATCCAAGTTATGGAAAGACCTATGCTTTAATTAAAAGGAGTTTCGTTTGGCCTAGTTAAAAGAGGGGGGGATAGTGAGAGTGGCATGTTAGTATTTAAGAAGGATGTCATAAGTCTATTTAGCAGTTGCGGTGAGAAGAATAAAATGCAAGAAGTTAAAGCCTTAGAGAGCAATAAGTTTAGTGAAGAGAGTAGGTAGCAAAAGCCATGCAAAACGGTACATAGTGGACCAAAATTGAAGGGCCGTATTAGTATGTCTTAGAGGAGAGATAGAAAAGCATATTATAGAAAAATGATTAGGGGAGTTGAATAAAGAGGGAGTTTTAGAAGAAATAGGAAGTACTATTGAGAATGGGGAAGTCAAGATCTATAGTGTGAATGAGTTTAGGGAGCTGCATGATGAGCTAGAACAAGAAAAGTTAATAGGCAAAGTGGCATTAAGAGAAGCAAGAGCAGTAATCTTGCATCCACGTAAGGAATTAATATAGAAGATGGATGCTTTTCCTCATAGAGAGGAAAATGTATTGTTAGAGGCTGTGTTAGAAGAGAAATTTTGATATCGAAGGGTGAGAATTACTTATACGCCAACTTATAGGATAAGGAAAGTCACTTGGCAGTTTGAGAGGGAAAAACAAGAGTGTAGATGGGCATTTAAGATGGAGATAGCCCTAAATGAGGGTTACGTCTAAATATTAGAAAGAATTGGAGTTCTTTAAATAGAAAAGGAGACATATGAGAACTAAGCACAAATAAAGAAAAATGGACTACACCAGCAGGCAAAGGAGTTTGAAGACAAGAGGAATAAATTAACACCATATTAGATAATTTGGGAAAAATCCCATTCCCATTTGAAAAATGGGAGCATCGTGAACTTGTCCAAAAGTTTGTCAAAACCCCCTCATGTGACATATCATCAGAAAGGTCTTGAAGAGTAGAATCTAAATCTATGATCTCCGACAAATTTGGAGTTAGTATGTTTAAGATATATCCAAAACTATATGGAATAATTGATTCCCAAAATGTGAGATTTTTCCCAAATTACCCAATATTGACTTAATTCAAGAAGTGAAAGAAAATGCCATTACGACATAACCAAGTGAGGATGAGTACAAAGGTGAAGTAAAGGAGATAGTTCTTGATTACTTGATGGTTGACTTAATGGAGATGCAAGAGGAGGAAGTTCATAATTATAAAGATATTATGCCCAATATGCCAATGACCATTGTAATGAAAGATGAAGATAAAGGAGACAGTTGGATCAAATCGGCAGTCTTCTAGAGGAAGTACCAATGCATGTTTCCCAAGACATTCCAAGGGTGTGTGGTGAAAGATGTCAATCTACCTACGTACGTGATTTGGGGACAGAGTTGTTTAGCGTTGTTCTTTGTTAATAGGTTCTCACTTAGAAGGATCTCATCTAGAGGATTTGTGAAAGGTTTTGACTAAGCATTCAATTGTCTTTGCATGGTCTTACAAAGATTTAAAAGGAGTTAAGCTAGACCTCTATTGGCATTATATTGACTTAGAGCCAAATGTGAGGCCTGTCTGTCAACGAAATGACAGATGAACCTAGTTTATATAGAGCTTGTTAAAGCTGAACTAACTAAGTTATATTGACTTAGAGCCAGATGCAAGGCCTGTCTCTCAACAAAATGAAGGATTAACCTTGTTTATGCGCACAGCTTGTTAAAGTTGAACTAACTAAGTTATGAGATGTGAGGTTCATCTATCCCCTGTAGCCTACAACAGTGAATGGGTTTCATCTATTGAGATTGTTTTTAAAAAGAACAAAAATATTTATATATGTGTGGATTATTGGCATTGAATAATAAAACAAAGAAGGATCATTTTCCTTTGTCTTTTACTAATTAAGTATTAGATAAAGTAGCAAGTTATGAGGTATATTCCTTAATGGATGGTGGTTTTAATGGATATAATCAGGTGTTAATCCATCTTGAGGATCAGCCTAAGATGAATTTTTACTACTAAGTGGGGAATGTTTGCTTACAAAGTTATGCCTTTTGGGTTTTGTAATGCTCTCACTACTTTTCAACACATCATGATAGTAGGTTATCAAGATTTTTCTAGTTGCTTTTTGTGTTTTTGATACCTCTTGGGATATGCCCACGATAAGTTGGATCAAGTGTTTAATAGGAATATTGAGGTGGGGATATCCTTAAATCTAGAGAAGTGTGTTTTTGGAATGGAAAGTAGCACTCTCTTAGGTCATGTAGTATCTAAGAATGGGATTACTATGGATGAAATTATTAGAAAGATAAAGTAAATTACCACGTCGTGAAAATCTTAAGCAATTACGCGGGTTTTTAGGTCATGTGAACTATTATCATTAATTCATCTTGCAGTCTTTATGGTTGTTGCTTTACCTTTGACTGGATTGTTATGAAAGGACAATCCTTTTAACTCGTCAATGGCATGTCAAGAGGCTTTTGAGCTTCTTAAGCAACAATTGAGTAAAATCTTCCATCTTGAAACCTCTGGATGAACCAATGAATTTCATATCTATGCGGACGCCTCAATGATGGCAGTCAGTGTTATGCTGTGTCAATCTGATGATAGCAAGGTGGATCATCCTATTTATTATGCTAGTCATAATTTGGGTAATGCAGAACGGAACTATATGACAATCGAGAAGGAATGACTTTTAATGGTATTCTCAATGGAAAAGTTTTGACACTATCTGGGGAACAAGTTTATATTTTATGTAGATCATGAGGCTCTAAGGTATCTCTTGAAAAAGCCTGAGTTATCTAGATGCTTGATTAGATGGATGCTCCTATTTCACGAATTTGACTTTAAGATGACTAAAGTGGGGAGTTGCATGCATTGGAAAATCATATATCTAAATTATTAACAGATGTGATTAAGAGATAAGAGTAGAGGACAATTTGCTAGATGCGGCATTATTTTTGGTAGACAAAAGTTCCTTGGTATTTGTTGGCATTGTTAATTTTTTAAGCACAGCTCAATATCTAACCACAATAGATAGGAAGGAGAAGAAAAAGATTTTGTAGCAATCAAGGTCTTATAGTTTACTTGTTGTGTGTATATAAGTATTTCCTACTGGGAAAGAGATATACCATCATTGTGTGCATGAAGATGAAGTTTCCATTACCTTGAAAGTCTTACATGATGAACCATGTGGTGGTGTTTGGCCACTTTGTAGGAATGCTTATAGCCTATAAGGTAATCCTTGCCAATTATTTGCTGGCCAACACTGCTTGAAGGTTATCATTTCTATTGTCATAAATGTGATAAATATCAAAGATTTGACAGACCGTCTAAACACTTTCCCTTGACACCCATCGTAGCATTGAAACCTTTATAGAAGTTTATGGAACCAATAGATCCTTTGTCGAGACACTGGTCTAAGTGATATATTCTTATGTGTGATGGATTACATAACAAAGTGGGTGGAGGAAAAACCTTTGAAGATGGATCGGGTAGTAGATGTGGTCAAATTTCTGTCTATGAGAATATAATTATGCATTTTGGATACCCAGTAGAGTTAGTAAGTGACCATGATTTTCATATCTTAAATGAGACACTAAATGAGTATTGTAAATCTGCACCATACTATTTGAGAGCGAATGGTCAAGTTCAAGTTACTAATAGAAACTTATGTGGGACATTAGCTGAAACGTGTTGAGATATCGATCTCAACTAGTGCTACGGTGGACATTGATGACTGGCATGGGTGATAGCTTCCGCACTTATGTCGCTCGCATGGTTGGTGAGATTATGGTCAATATGCCGCCAGTGGATGACGGCTGTGTGACAACCATTTTGGAGTACTAGAGTTATGGCATAGTTATAGCGCCAGCTCATATAGTCGAGTTTACATTATAGGCCGACTACTTTATATGTTGTAGGAGAGTACTTTCCCTTTATGTATGTACTCTTATCTTTCAGTTATATGGTTGTAGATAAGAGAAGAATATAGAAGAAAATTCAGGCATCCATCTCCCTCATGTCTTGCACTCTCTTGTGTGTGTGTGTGTGTGTGTTTGCTTGCAAGGAACTAAAGCTCTCTCTCTCCCCCACATTCTCTTTATGGTATTAGAGCTCCGGTTCGTGTGAGAGCTAAGGAGGCAAGAACAAGAAAGCAAGGAAGCAGTACACGGGTAAGAGCATCACCATCTATTTCCTTCTTGGCCCCTCGCTATCTCCAGGAGCTACACATCTCCGACTGAGGAGCTATCTTCACAGGCTTGGAGGAGCTCGTGTGGTATAGAGTAATTTATATTACAAATTTGGGACCATAATCGCATTTCAGGTGCGTCTCGGTCTTTGTTCTGTCATTGCAAGTCTGTCATCATTGCAAGGTATTTTTGATAGTTTCGGAAAGTTTTGATTGAGAACTGTCTCTAATCAAAATCTGGTTATTGTTGCAGTGCAACAATGCATTTTGGGAGTGCAGATAGTGTTGCACATGTATTGTTGACATTGGGTGTATGTACATGTACTTTGTTCAAATTTGGTGACCTACAAGTTATGCTAAAGTACCACTGCAGTAGTCATAGGAGATATTGCTGTGTCACAGGTTGCATACAGAAAATGTTTGTTGTAATTTTTTTATTATTGTAAGAAAACATGCCTAGTGACGGAATCAATTAAATTGTCAGTGAGAAGTTGGACAAGAACAACTTCCATGCTTGGAAGTTCAGAATGACTAATTTCCTTATGGGGATAAAGGATTTTGGGACTATGTCGAAGGAGACAATGAGGAGTCTCCTAAGTTGTTTGAAGAGAATGCCACTCCACTAGACATAAAGGCATTCGAGGATTGGAACTAGGGTGCAAGGAAAGTCATGTATTGGATTTTCATTAGTGTCACAGACACGATGATAGGATACATACATGATGCTAACACTCTAGTAGTTGCGTGGCAGAATTTGGTGCAAATGTTCTAGACCAACACAAAGGTAAGGAAATTGTAGCTAAAGCAAGAGCTGCATACTGTGGAAAAGAAAAGCATGTCAATTAATGAGTATGCTTTAAAGATCAAGGGCATTTCAAGACCTCCATTGTAGTTAGGGAGAATATTCCTAAATTTCGGGACTTGATGTCTATGCTGATCATAGAATGCTGATCATAGAAGAAAAGGCTTTAGGTGAGGACTCTTCTTCACGAAGCAAGAACACATTGGAATAAGCCTTTTACTCCAATTTAGGTAGAGGTAGAGGTGGAGGTTGTGGTTAAGGCCAAGGTGGTGGCCGACAAGGAAATCAGAATTCTGGACAATAGTCCAATGATAGTCCAATGATTCGCACAGCAATAATCATACACAAGTGGAAGAGGCCAGTCTAGAGGCAAGGGGAGCCAAAGAGGCCGAGGTGGTTGGCAAAGAAATCAGAATGCAAATAGCATATAGTGCTATTATTGTGACAAACCGGGGCACATGGTAAAGGATTGCTATAAAAATTAGAATGACATTAAAAGTGGAAAGTTGCAGCAAGGCAACATCTAGTAAACAAGGAGGTGACGACAAAAGTGAGCATCTGTTTTTTGTGATGCAACACATGCTCAGTTCCATAATAGGAAATGTGTCAAGATCTCAAGATACATGGTATGTGGATTATGGCACCTCTAACCCCATGACTAGTCATACTGAGTGGTTTAGAGACATGCAAAAAATGAAAAAACTGGGTTATGTAGAAACAGGTGATGATACTGTGCATTCCATTGCGCATGTTGGTAAAGTGCCATTGTTTATGCAAGATGGCAAAATGAAGTACTTGGTAGATGTACTTCATGTTCCAAATATTACAAAGAACCTGGTTTCTGTTGGACAGATGGTTGAGTAGGGTCTGCAAGTGAGGTTTAATCCTCAAGGATGTTTTGTGGAAGATTTCAAAAATTAGTGTCACTTGGTTGCAAAGGGTTTGCAAAAAGAAAAAACATGCACATTACAGAAGTGGCATGTGCCTTGATGGATGAAAAGAATATGCCACATTATTTTTGGGTAGAAGCATCAATTGTGTACATTATGAATAGGACACCCACTGCAACTGTTCATGGTATGACACCTGAACAGAACTTTACAAGCATAAGACCAGATGTGGCTCACTTAAAAGTGTTTGGGTGTATTGCATATGTGCATGTTCCTGTGATGAAGTGAGAACAAAGTTGGATCCAAAGGCATCTATTGCATCTTTATTGGTTATGCTATGGGAGCAGAAAGGTTATAGATGTTATAACCCTACCACTCATGAGATGCCAGTAAGAAGAGATGTTATTTTTGACAAGTTGAGTAGCTGGTATGCGCCAGCAGTGAAGACAACATAAGATGCAGATGTAAGAAGTGTAAAAGGTAAACCATATGTGAAGCAACAATCACAGGTGCTTAGTGGACATGGAGAGTCCTCTAGCAGTGGATCCAATGTTAGCCCATGGTCAGACAAGTTGAGGACAGATGTAGGTACACATGTATAACGCAAAGGGAAGGAAAAGGTAGATCAATCCTTTGTGCTTGATCTGTGAGTAGTTCACTCATATGTGGATGGTGACTCTAGGCTGTGAGCAGAGCTTGATGAGGAGCTTGGCATTCCATCTATGGTTCCTCCTAGTGTAAGGAGAACGAGCACTCTTTTGAGGACACCTAGCAGTGATCCAGGTGTACACAGGTCGACGAGGGTGAGGTACCTTGTTGATAGGTTAAGATATGATGAATATACAACCCATCATTGAGCTTACATGGTTAAAGTAATATGGGAATGGGAGACCACTTGTTTTTGAGCAGGCACTTGGAAATAAGAAATGGGAAGATGACATAAATAAGGAGATGGCAACATTGGATACAAATACAACATGGGAGTTAGTTCCTTTGCCTAAAGAAAAGAAGGCAATTGGATGTAAGTGGGTGTATAAAATCAAGCATAACACTGATGGTTCAGTGAGCAAGTATAAGGCAAGATTGGTGCCCAAAGGCTATGCACAGACTTATGGCATTGACTATGAAGAGACATTCAGCTCGGTTGTAAGAATGGCAATTATGAGAGCTGTCATTGCTATGGTTGTAGCAAAGGGTTGGTATTTATATGAGATGGATGTAAAGAATGCCTTCTTGCATGGTGATTTGAAAGAAGAAGTTTACATGATGTAGCCACCAGGTTATGAAAGTGATGCACACATAGATTTTGTGTGCAGATTACGCAAAGCCTTGTATGGCTTAAAAACAGGCACCTAGAGCATGGTCAAACAAGATCGAGAAGTATCTTGTTTTACCATTGGATTTCAGATATCTAATGCAGATTTTTCACTTTATGTGAAAAAGATAGATAGAGGGATTGTGCTATTAGTCATCTATGTGGATGACTTGATTATCACTGGTGATAGTGATGTTGACATACAGGATGTCAGGAGGCTTTCTCTTTTGTGTGTGTGTGTGTGCGTGCACGCGTGTGTGTTTGTTTGCAAAGGAACTCAAGCTCTCTCTCTCTCCCCCCCACATTCTCTTTAAAACGGTGGCGGGAAAAAATAAATGAGATTCGAATGAAAGGTTATATGAAGCATTATGAGCTTATCATATAGGCTCTAAAGTGACTACGCAAAATACTCCTTTTAATTCAGTGTATGAAATAGAAGCCATATTTCCAATTGAACAGGAAATTCTAATATTGAGGATAGCTTTAGTTGTCACAGGACCTCATGTACTTCTTGAAGAATTAATAAAACTCACATATACATCAATGAACTAAGCATAGACTTGAATCAAATTGAGAAGATTAAAGCATAGCATAAAACATGAAAATAGAGTAAAAATCACCATCAACACACTATTGGGTGCAATCTCCCCACTCATGCATGAAGCTCCCTTTCATGACATGAATATTTTGAGAATTCTATTCAGGAGATAATAATAGTTGTGTGTATAAAAATAGGGCTTGCTTTTTCACTTTTACAAAATTAACTCAAGCACTAAATCTTGTTCGCACACTAAGTGGAAAATAACCAAAACTCCTCTAATACACATACTAGTAATATAACAATGTGATGCACAAGCACGCATGAATAATATGTACAATCATTTGGCACATGGCTAACAAAATAACTTACATGAAATAATAATAATATGAGATGATATAGACAAAATCCTCCATGTGTGACACATGCACTTCTCATCACCTATCTCACAAATGTAAACACATTAGTTGTTCCAATTAATTGCTATCTCAATAACCAATATGAAATGTTGATAGGCACAAACATAACACACACTCACCACTTGTTACACTTCAATGAGCGTATCATTATACACATCATCTAGAATGGCGTGTCTTACCACTTGTTACACTTCGATGAGCATATCATTATACACATCATCTAGCATGGCATGTCATTTGCATAAACCATTGTTACTCTGAGACCATGCAGTTATCTAGCGTAGTCCACTTGTTTCACTTTGACAACACACAATCTTGTCAAGCATGGTACTATTTGTTATCCTCCATTAGTGAGTCTTCTACTTTCAGCCCTATGATCCTCACATTGAGGGCCTTCTAGTTGTGGTGCTTGTCCTTCTCAAGTGTGGCTATCATGTTAGAGTTGGTGTTGGGGGTCGGAGCTATTTTTTGCTTCTTTGACAACCTATGTCCATTCCTTCCCCACCTATTGTGAATGATCAGGTGTATCCAAAATTAATATTTATTGTTGTTAGTTTGAATTGGTGTTGTTTTTTAATGTTATTAGATTGATTGGTTAATGAATATGTGTGCATGGGAAAGAATATACATGGGAGAGTCATAACTGGTTTATAATTTATGTGAGTTTACTAAATAGATGAGTTCTAAAGTTTGATCCTTTCTTAGAGACTACTGAGATCCTATGTATGCTTAGGCTCAACTTGAGTTGTGTCGAGGGAGTATGCCAAGATACTTAGAGGGCCATATTTTGAGTGGGTTAGCTTGGAACTATGTCCTAGTTTCATGTTTGAATTGTGAGTGAGGAATAAATAGTAAAAGAAAAAGAGAGAGAATATATAGAAAGATACACACACACACACACACACACACACACACACACACATATAAGAGAATAAAGAGATGCGAAAAAATAAAATAGAAATTAAAAAAAGCAAAAAAAACCCAAGAAGATAACCATCACCATGTGAGGTTTTTGGTATGTATATCGAGACATCCTTGGTGGTGACATCGAGGCCTTGAGCTGATGCCTTAGTCTTCCTTAGACTAGGATCTTGTATATGTAAAGAAACTATGCTAATAAGAGGTTGAGGTAAAAATCATACCATATTTTAGGAGGTTCTTTAGATACTCTTGAATGGAGGTTGGGCTATTGCTTTGGTTCCATACGGTGGTACCTTCAGCCTTCTTATTTTTTTTTAAAAAAAGAGCGATGGAAGAAGCGAGCTTCGCTTAATAAAAATAAGTGGGAGAAATAACTATTTTCTAGGGAATTCTAATCACTTAGCAATTTCAATTCTAGAGTCAGAATATATGGTTTTGGGATTAGTTTCACAAAGAGGGATTGTGCTAGAGACTTAAAGTCATAACCTTAGACATTTTCTTCTTGAGTAGTATTTAACTATAGAGTGGATTAGTATTGGTTTCTAAATTGGATTAGTTTTAGTGTTCATCTTTTTAGCATGCTTATGTAGAGATGTGATTAATTATGGCTATTGCGAGAGAGAATGATCGAATGAAGGAGTACTTTCTTTACATGTGAGATTGTCAATTTTCTTTGGGCCAGATTATTGGTGGTAATTATGTTTTCCAGATCTTATAAAGATGTCGAGGGGAGCAGATGAAGAGTAGATGGTTCAAGATTATGCTCACAAGGACGCTTTGTTATTAGGAAAATTAGTAATTCAAGAAAGACGAATGAAGCCATTTGAATAAATTAAAAGAGCAATAAAGAGCAATGGGTGGAGGAAGATGATGGAGCAACACTCTGATCAACATTGGCAACATAATTCCCTTACAAATTTGTAATGAAATCAATCAAATTAAGAGATAAGTGTCTTTATATGATTACTAGAGAATAAAAATAAGAGAATGGGTTACCTAATTAAAAAGCTCTTGTAACAAAGAATACTAGATAAAAAACTTGATCTATTGATGCCTTAAACATTAATTATGGTTGAATTTAACCAATTATACTTAATTATTTTAAGTTTTAAAACTTTTTAAAAAATAAAAAATAAAGAATTGAAATTAAAATTTCTTATTTTTAAGAGTAACAAAAGTGGATCAAAATGTGTGTAATTTTGCTTGGAGTTTTTAGAGATGTTGCTATGTATTTTAAAAATAAAAAACCTATTTTCAAAGCAAAATATATTCATTTGTAGTGTTAGAAAACTTATAAAAAATAGTAAAAAGTTGAGATAATTTATGAAAAATGTAGAATAGAAATGAAACTTTGTTTTTAATTTAGGAAATATCATAGAATGATAATGATTTCACAAAATTTAAAAACTATATTTTTTGAGATAAATAAAAGGTTTTTGGTTAAGTTCAAGATATTTGTTAAAGAAGATTTATAAAGAATTAGGAAGAAGAATAGATTAATGAAGTTAATTAGAGTATTTAACAAAATATAAGTGAAATAATATAATATTTAAAAATAACAATTTGTGTGAAAAGTAGAAAATAAGATATTGAGAAAAAAACAAAATATGAGTGAGTTAATATTTTGAAAAAGTATTAACATTAAGAAAATTTTGAGTTTTATTTCCTTTATTTATTAAATATTAGAATATTAGTTCATTGGAATAAAAAGAAAGATGCATAGAGAGTGAAGATAGTAGAAAGTAATCAAGAAAAGTGTAATGAGTTATGTGTGGTTTGTATGAAAGAAAAGTGAAAAGAGAGAAGAAATGAAAGAAAGTAAACTAAATTAGAAGGAAAGAAAATAAATTATAAGATGATATTTTAAGTAAGAATATTAATTAGATTATGGAGAAAATAGAGATATGTTTAAAAAAAAAGAAATAAAATAAAAAAGGAGAAAGAAAAAGAAAAAGTTATTATTTATGATACTAATGATAATTTAAGTAGCATAACAACTTAATACTTAGTTGGCTAGTAACTCGGTTTTATTGGAGACTATGGAGTTGCTCATTTTTGGTGTGTTCACACCAAGAGCCTAGTAGGAGCTAGGAAAAGGGTAAATTATCATGATTCAACCAAGCTATCACATTATTATGAAACGCATAAAAGCCTTGTGATGGAGTATCAAAAGCCTTGAGAATTAATTGATTATTATTTATTGTTATTGTTTGATATCACAAGCCCAAATATATATATTCAAGCACATTGTGATAATATTTTTTTTTCATTAATAATACTATTTTCTTCCTTGCAAAAAAAAGAATCACAAAGTTTGCACTGAATAGTATAATGAATCTTTACTCCCAAAAAAAAAAAAACTTCAAAAAATGTACTCCAAGGAACCTACCAGCATTGCTGCATTCCACATGCTTCAAAGCAAGTGTGGGTGGGTGGATGCATACATGCCTTCAGTATTGCTCACATCAGTCCTAATTATGTACTTTATTTGAAAATGTATTCCTTAATCAGATATTGTTACACCTCATTATAGAACAGAACACAACTTGCACTTCTCCCACAAAAAATTGCAAGAAGTATCCCCTTCAGAAAACTGGCCACTTTACTTGAAGAACATCCACACCATGCAACACATTTATAAGAGAGCACCCATCCCAATGCAGATTCTTATTGTAACTGCATGGGAGAGATTCCAAGTTATGTTAATAAAGTCCCTGAAGTGCACAGGAGAGAGTTCTGGTGGTGGCTCTTTCAGGTCTCTCGAGGCTTTAACTCATGCCTTGGCCTGCATGTCTCTTCTTGGCAACAACTGAAAGCCTTGGCCCATGTGTTTGCCAAGCTCCACAAATACATTGACATTAAACATGTTCTAAGCTCCAATACCCGAGCTCCAATACCCGACCCTGCAAGTTGTTTTTGTTCATGCTACTTGGTTTCCATCAAGACATCCGTCACAACCAACCCTCAAAGAAGCCAATGAGCACCAAACAATGTAAGAGGCCTGCGGCTCAGTTATCGTACCCTTTTTATACATATGGATAGCTACATGTTTAATACCTGACATGGGTTTTGATCCCACTTGCATGTCGGAGTTCTGTCTATCCTTGCAAACAACACTCTCACAACTCATCACTACAAGAATTCAAAAGATCCACAAGAATACCTCGTAGAGTTTCTAGATTCAGGGGTCCCAAGAACCTTCTGGAATGACTTTTACTCGAGGCCAGCTCTTGTTTTTGGCCATCTTCTCCCTCAGGACCCAGCAATTGAAGCCACCAATTGATACAGTAGGCTTGAATATCAAGGCTGGCAAGAACAACATAGTCATCCTTACTGCTTATATGGAAGAAAATACTCAGCAAGTTTCTTCTGACCTTCAAGCCCATGACTATGGCCTCCTCATAGAGCCACTTTACTAGCTGTCCTGCAAGCTGCATGCTCCAGCATAGCAGACACACACGGAAAAAATTCAAGACAAAATCAATTTATTAGTACACGGACTCCTGAAAACAAAGCCATTTCAAAAACTCAGATACGATCAGAGGACTACATTAAATTTCTTAAACAGGATGACCAAGAATGTTACACCAAATTGTTTACTTTATACTGTATTCTCTCTTTCCCTGATGCAGCCAGGCATAAGGGGAGTCCTTCCACCTCAATCTTTTCTTCTACAGATAACCATCCATAAGGGGAGTCTCTCCACCTCAGACTGCATGCACCCACCCATGCAGGAGGCATGCACACGCAACTCTATTAGAAACAAGTGAATGGTCACAGTCCAACCCTGTTCTCAACAGACTTAATGGACAAATTTTAAGGGTTGGTTTAGCATTATGGCCTAGATTTCACATAAAGAGCAGGGTTTACTGCAGGAAAAAGCAAGGCTTCAATCCCTGATAATGCCGAGTTTCTTTTATCACACTTAGATAACCTTATACTGGTGAATCATTATTGGGTGAGACTCGCTCAGCATGCATCTGGATTTATTCCTCCAGTAGCTCAGCAATGAAAGGATATAAAGTTGAAAACTTGACATATGTTGTGGTGGCATAGAATGACATGAAGAGCCGAACTCAGGAGTAGACTCAAGCAACATTGGAGTCGCATTTTTTATAAAGCTACCTTGTATACTCCATTGCTCAGCAACTTACGAGATCTACATAAAGAGGAATTGTCACCAGCCTGGACATTTCCTGATGTTTTCACATGTGGTTGGGCTCTGGAGAACACCAGGTCCAGGATGCCCAAAAGATCAGGAAAGAACAAGCTTTGGAAAGGGGAGGTTTATCCGGTGCAAGAAACAGGCACCACAAAGACTAGACATGGTGCCCGGAACAGGATCTTGGTCAAGCGGGACTTGTTCCCCCCTGGCAAGCCCGAGAGCCCTTGGGAAAGTTTCACACATGAAAGGAGGCCAAATAGTGGAAAGTGTTCACATCAGTTTTAATGGAGAGTGGACATTTTATTAGATGGGCACCCTGATTTTTAAAGCCATTCACATTCATTTTTAAAGGGTGGACTTTTTATAAGTTGGGCACTCTGTGAGTAATGGATTTCACATTCCTAGGCTGGACATAATGCCTTGTGCTCTTCCTTCCAGTTTGGAAGAGGAACAAAAAAATCCTTGCCGGAATACACCCTTACCTATTAAGATGGTTAAATCTAAGGCCTGCCCGTCCATGGACCCTAGCAAGATCCACATGCGGGATGAGGAAGATTCGTCTGCTTCGGAAGATCAAGTTATGGATTGGGAATCTTCTCTCTTATTTTTCAGCATTTATGTGGATGAAGTCTCAAGGCTGTGCAAAAAAAACGAGCTGGAGCTCCCCTGCACGTTTCTGCACCAGCCCCCCATCTCCTCCTTGCACCCCTCTGCCCTCCGCTTGTCCTTTGCATCCCCTGCCTCCACCTCTCCGCAGCCTTCTTTTGCGCCTTTCCGTAGTTTTAGACCTTTTCCTATAGTTAAAAAGCTAAGTGATGTCTCCATGTAGTTGAAGTTACCTAACAGTTGGACGATGCATGATGTTTTTCATGTTTCTTGGCTAAAACAATATGTTGGACCTGAAGTATTTGATGTTTCAGATGAACAGTAGCCAAACGTGGTTGATGAAGCAAAACTCATTGAGCCTGAGCAGATCCTTCTTCATCGTTGGAAGCATGGTGAAAACTATATGTTGGACTAGAAGTATTTAATTTTCAGATGAACAGCAGCCAGACATGGTTGACGAAGCAGAACTCATTGGCCTGAGCAGATCCTTCTTTATCATTGGAACGAAGACTCCGTCAGTTCTACACAAAGTTCCTAGATCGAGGTACTCACGAAGTAATTTGGCTAGACAAAGAATTCTTTCAAGAGTACCCCCAGTTATTAGCGGACTACTTGGAAGCCATGAACTTGCCGCCACAAGAGGGAAAGTCACATGCAAGTGCATGGTGACAAGATGGCTCATCATCAGTGCATCATTGTACAGTAGTAGGACCCTTTAGGATATGAAAATGTCATATGCCGTAGCCCCATTGTAATCCTCAGTCTAGGATATGTCAAGCACGAGCTACATAGGTCATTCCTCAGCCTTGAGTGTCAATCAGTCAGTCAAGTCCCTTAACCCACTTGAAGAGAATCATTCATGCATGTAGAGTCAGTAGAAGCCTTAGGGTTTGCATCAGATCATGGTCTACATTTGCATAGCATTCATCCCCATGTGCATGTAAACCATTGTAGAAGCCTTAAAACTTTATTCAGCATTTTTAGCATATTTATTAGCATTATTATCATCATTATTACATTAGCAAGTCGTGCAGCATCTAATGCTACAGTCGGCCAGCTCTGTAGCCAGCCGACCAGCCACATAGCTTCATATAAATAGCATCGTTTTGCATCATTAAAGCATCAATGATTCAGCATTCAGCCCTTTGGATCATCATCGCTTGAAGCATAGAAGCATTCAGCAGCATAAAACCCATCATCAACAATAAGCCAAGAAAGTAGCGCTTTAGTCCCTTCTGAACATTCCTCTGCGGGAATTTCAGTTAAGCAAGTCCTCAATTTGTCATCCCTTATCTTGATCTATCGAGTCGTTTCTCAGCCTACAGCAGATTTCAGCATACACATACATCATCGTTTGCTCCATCCTCTCAGGTGAAGGTAAATCCCGCATATTCATGCATTCATCTTGCATATTCACAGCCTAGAACAGTCCCAAAACAGCCCATCTCTTAGCCACGTTTTTGCAGGCTTCCTACAGCCCCTTGGAAGAGTGCATTGACCTTGAGATTGGACATCATTGGTGCTTCTACAGCCGTGTATAGTTCAGCCCAACTCTTGGTCTTCCGAAGGTCTTGTGTATGGCTTATCTACAGTCCCAAGTCAGTCATTCTCTTCAAAGTAATAAAGCAAATACTCCTAGCAATAGGAGGGGGCCCTTCAGTGGGTAATTTGGGACCCAATAAGGTGTATAGATCTCTATTTCTCTATCTCATCTCTTCAAGTGTGAAGTGATAAAGTGGATTGCTAAAGACTCATGAAACTCAGGATAAAGAAGGCGGTGTGAGACTTTGTGTGACAGGATTCTACATCTACGCATAATTCCACTGCATGTTACATGTGCACAATAACACAATACAACAATAACCCACTCATAACTCACACTTATATAGCTCTTGCCAATCGCCAATAAAAGCTATACTAATAGGATTATTAACTTATAAGCTTTATTATTCACTTATAAGCTTTTATAAGCCTTAACCATTATAATTGCTTGCTTATTTATCTTCTGGACCCCTAACCCATAGATTAGCCAATATAACCCTAGGATTAGCCAACCTAATCCTAGGGTTAGCCTCGAATATATAACAAAAGATGGTCTTGGTAGGGGGAGGGAGAGCGGCTGCCATGGAGTCCTCCGGAGGGGTAAAACCAGAGATCGAAATCCAATGCCAAATGAAGATCAAGCAGGAGACCCGGGGGCGAATCATAACAGGAGGCAAAAAGCCATGAGGAGGGGGGGCCGGAGAGCACAGGGATGTGGAAGGCCAAGAAGAGGGAGGCGGCGAGGAGTGCGAGGGGGCTGCACGGAGGAGGGAGGAGCAGGAGGGGGGCTGCGCGAAGGAGGGAAAGGGAAGGAAGTGGGGTGGAGGGGCAGGAAGGATGTGCAGAGGAAAACCGCTGGGGAGCGGGGAGAGGGGGGGGGGGGGGGGCGCGGGGGGGGAGTGCACATGGGAGCCAGCTTGAGCTCTCTCTACCTTGCAGCAAAGTCACACACAAAATCTTAAAGAACTGTACAAAGTTGAATTCCATAGCAGCTCCAGTTGTACACTTTTATTGGCGTGTTACAGGGATCTACGAAGATAGGTACGCCAAACAGCTCCTGCTAGTTTTCATGAAGCAATGAGGCTTGTGCAAGAGCGTGAGGAGGAAAAGAAAGAGTGCAGATATTTTGGGTCGATGGTTGCTCATCACTTGAAAAGGTTTGTTTACAAAGATTCTAAAGGTTGCAATCAATTGGAACAGCATGAAAGGTTCTACTTCAGGAGTTGATGAAGCAGGACTATGAGAGGCGGCATCAGATGGATGTGCAAATCGTTTTGTTACACAGAGGTATCCCTAGTGAAGAGCTCGCATGTGCATCGCCTGCAACAATCAGGATCAGGGGATGAGGCCATGTCACAGCTCGTTCAAGAGGAGATTTAGTGGAGGAGAAAGTTTGTGGTCGTGTGCACAACAAAAAGGTTTTCTTCTGTAATTGAACTGTGGGATTAGCTAGCAAAGGCTTGCCAAACTGAAAAGTACATGCATGCTTATCAATTTGGGGGTGTAGAATGCAATCAATTTTTTTGTTGCACAATTTGTCGTCTTTCAGAGTGTTGAAGCTTGTACACGTCATTCATGGTTGGGGGTCAGCAAAGGAACAACGCCAGCCACATATTTTTGCTGGCCTTATAAACAGGAATCTTTTCAAATTCCCAAAATTGATGATGTGTCAGCTCTGACCAAAATCAATTGTATGCATCAACTCTGGAACTTGAGGTGCCCAATATTCTGTGGTGAAGAGTATTCAACAAGTCACCATCAGCTTTGGAATGCCGCCCCTCCCCACAGCTTTGACAGCCACAAAAAGGCTAAGGTCATTCTTGTTCCCTCAGAAAATGGTTTGCCACTTGGAAAGAAAAGCTTCCCCAAGCCTCTGGCTAATTCATCATGGTAATTATGAATAAAGCCAGGCGTAAATTGACCATCTTCCGATTTAAGTTTTCTAGGTTAGCATTTATTCATGCAAGGGTAACAAGGGGGCCTTATAATTTTGATTTGGCCATAAATAGAGTGCTAGGTGTCTTTTTAGGGAAAGCACAATAGTTTTCTTTGGAAAAAGCATGAGGCCATCATCGTTTATAAGGAAGGCATGTAACAGTTTCTTGGGGGATCTTATCAATACAGAAATAGAGAGTTTATCTTCTTGGACCTAGTGGAAAAGCATAAGCCTTTCTAAGCTTGTGAGTAAGCTTAGAGTAGAATCTTATAAGCTTAAGTTTGTTAAGCTTGGCTTGGGGGCCTTGCTTGGGAAGCAAGAGAAACCAAAAGGCAGAAAAGCAGCAGAATTCATGCAACAGTGGCAGCAGCACAGTCAAAGGCATGCAAGATCGAGCATAAAGCAAAGACATTTTTGAAAAAAAAAACAGCCATACAAGACCTTACGGATGTACCGATACAAGGCCGCTTCCCAATTTGGCATACATGAATGGGAGTCCCTTCACAGACTCATCAAACACACACATTTATACACATGCACACGTGCATGCACACATATACACATATACGACACTCAAAAAAAATCAGCTCACCCATACTTCAAAGCACAAAATTATGAATAAAATAGAATAAACATTTTAAATATGTAAAGGCATTTCATACCTGATATAGAAGAAATCCAGAGAGCTCAGTCAAGTCACATCTATGCTTTGACCTCTTCCACTCTTCCAAAGATGCACCTTCTTGCATGTGCATGGCTTCTAGACCTTCCACAAAAAGCAAAGCATCACACGAAATCACTTTGAGACAGAATTTTGATCTGGTCTTCTTTTGGGCCTCTCTCCAGCTAACCATGCTCATCTTCCATCCTTCCACTATTGGTTGGGGTATCTCTAACTTAAGCTCCCATGTTGTAACCCGCGAGCTCCAAGTAGGATGAAATGAAAGAAAAAGGTAAGGCACTCCCCGTACCTGCATATCATAAAAAGTTTGTGACAAAAATACTGTTGTTAGAGCCATTCTAAAGAGTGTGATAAAAATTACTGCATATTGATATAAAAAAGAGATAGAGACCACAATGCCTGCTGGAATAGAGTTTGGGACCTTAAACTAATCAAAGGAGAAATAAGCAACCTTAGCCATTACTCATGTATCATAACAGGATCTCTTGTTGGCCAACCCTTTGTTACAATAACGTAAAATAAACTCAACGAGTGGGCAAACAAAACAAACAGGCTCTTGATCAAGCTGGATGCAGAAAGAGGCATTCCCTTGGAGGGCCACATAAGTACCTTACCTTGTTTTAGTCTCATTATAGTGTTTTTTAGAAAGCTTGAACAAGTTCAGAAATATGTAGTAATAGCACTTACCAGCTTCTCTAATTCTGAAAGCACTCTAGAGCTGAAAACCCTATGACGCATAGTTAAGGAGAAGTGTTTCAGTGACCCAACAGCTTCGACAACCAGGGAATCCTGCCAAACACCTGTCCCAGAATCCCTTGATTTGCTTAATAATGAGGCTCCATCAACACTCTTCATCTGCCCTGGTTTGGGTGCTGGGTATGACAATGATTCCAACTCTTGTGGATGTCCAAATGCACTGTAATAGAAAGCCTGCTGCAAACATACAAATGCACTCATGTCTTTCCGGAAATTGGTGCATACCCCCTTTGACTGAGAGCTCCCATGCTCTGCTTCTTTAAGATTAAACTCTGCAGAAGTTATTTCATCATGATTATGTTCCAGACCTTGGGCTTCTATTTTAGACTTCCTAGCTCCATGCCCATCAATGTCTGCAACTTTTGGATTTTGAACATCAGGGTTGTCCTCCATAGCTTTTGAAAGCTCTAGCACAAGGGCACACGAGTGTCCTAAACTGAGCTGGAGACTACTCTCTTCAATGCCAGTAACAACCAAGCCTGATGAGGGTTGCAAAGCTTCTCTTACTGTCCATTCAAAAATCTGCACATATTTTGCAGTGCAAGTGTTGGCACCAAGACACACTTAATCCTGGATTATATTTTCAGGTTCAAAAACAGCATTTGTTCTTTATATACGTGTGTATATATGTATGAACATACATAACATACCTGCTCATTAATTATTGCTGTCTGGATGCGGCGAAGAACTGAATGAGCTGCATTTGCCCCAAAATTCACAGCCTCTCCAACATCCTTTTCGGTCGTAACCCTTGCTTTTTTTTCTGTAGATTTGTTCTCCAGCTCGGGTTTCATTTCGTGGGATGATAAAACAGTAAAATCCTCCTTTGAAAGCTCACCTTTTAAGCCGTTATGAGGGGTGTAAGGCCCACTGAAACGCATGTGAAGTGTATTAATGCAATGACCTGGCAGGTCCGCCATGAGTAATCCACTTGAGTCTTGCTCCACATTCACCGAATATAGACCAGCTGATCGAATTGACAGCCCAGACATCATCTCAGCTGACATCTGTGGGTAAGATAAATCAATGGTGAAACCTGCATTTCCTCCTGGACCTGCAGAAATGCCTCGGAGCCTCTTGACCTTCCAATGCTGCTGCAGCCTATCATCCAAGCAGTTTCAATTTCATAATCAAAGATAGCTATTTGCGCAAGATAGGTCCCACTTTTCATGATCATACCTCATAAGGGCTCCATAGAAGACAGCCTCTCTGTCCACCTGCTGCTCCAGCGCCTTTGCAGTTTGTTTCAAATACTTCCCAACTTTCTGCAACATGAAAGTGCTGATGATCACATGAGGGCTTTTCTACAAGAGAAGACCTTTGGTCCTAAGCAAATAAAACGCGAAGACCTGTACCAGTAAAGCAATAGTGCAGCCCAAGCAACTAGAGAGCTGGTGCCTAATGGAATTCTTGCCATACAAGAAGTAAAGCCACTCTTTGGAAAAGCTATGAAAACTCTTTCTCACTTAAAACAGAATTATGATATGTCATATGACAAATGCAAGTTCTTTAAGCTTCTGCATGAGTGTATTTGTCAAGTCATGATCTTATAACTTGGCCCTGAGCTCTTGAAGATGATTTATAGCAGGCTTACTTCCACAAGATACGTATGTGCCTCATATCTATTAGCATAGAAGATTAATCATAGGCTTCAGGCAATTTAAACAGGTATACTTCTAGAGCATGGGTACATTCACCCTTGCTAACCATACTGGCTCCCTACAGAGACTATTCCTTATAATCAATGATGAGGGGTTCATTCAGATGCCAATACTTTTGGGGTCCCCGAAATTGGCACATGCCCACAGTATCCATGGATGGATTTGGGTAGCATCCCACACCACAGGTAGAGACAAAACAAGAAGTGGCAAAGGCACAAACCACATACAGTTAATATAGCAAAGCATGCAGTCCTTAAATGTCCTGCCCATTCTGGAAACCATATACTTCATCAAAAAAATGGTTTTGGCCCACTCCTTCAGATTATGAACTAAAAAGATCAAAGTCTGTGGCCTTTAATATATATGAGATCTAGCATAGAATCTAGATTTATGCGACACAATACCCACCAATAAGATAGCCAGCAGCTCAATACATCCTAATTAAAGAGGACCATATACATAGTATAGAGAGAGCAATAGATTTAGTAAAGGAGCCAATATTTGATCACCTTAAAATTATGCAGCTTCGCAGCTGCACGTAAAGCTAGTTCTGAGCAGGCCTCATGCGGCAACTGCTTTGGTTTCACCATATTTGCCACTGTGATAGCATCATTTGCTTCCACCTGTTACCAAAAGCTTTACAACCTTAGCAACTCCAATCAAAGACTTACAAATCAGCAGGCCTACAAGAAACCCAAGAAAAAAGGTGATTATGTTACATGGGTAAGAAAGTCCAAAATGTATGACAACTCCTGGTGAGCCAGTTGCAGATTCTCCACAAGTCCTTGCCATGGCCATTTCAAGGTTGACTGGGAAATAGCCTCCTTGTTGCTTTTAGCCTTCTTAGCATCCTTCTTCTCTGACTGATCAAAATCAATGCGTTGTAGAAGGAAGCGTGACTTCTCCTCGGGGGTACGTTCACTGTCATTTCACCAGCCAAATAAGCAGCCTATTGTCAACTACTACTGTTCATGAGGGATAAGACCAAGCATTCTAATTAAGAAAACAACACGTCCTAGACTATATATGAAAGTCCACCTAGGTTGCGCTGGAGCTGTCATCTTGCATAGCAGCAACGTTGTCATTGTTAGAGCATTTGAGGGAACAACCTGAATAAGCTCACTGCCTTTGCAGCTCAAAAAAATCTACATCCAGGTGGGCTTTGGCAAGGGAGACTCTGACATCTTCACATCACAACTCAAGCGCGCACACTCACCATTGGCCAAGTAAAGGAGCATTGTTCCTTTACATCTTGGACACTCAAACCCATGTGGAAATATAAATATCCAGGCACTCAATGGTACTTCCTACTTCAAAATCCTTATCGAGGATGTAAGGCCTATTTGTGTGAGTGCTAGTGAACAACAAGAGAAAGAAAGAAAGTGATATTAACTTCTACAGAAGGCCAAAATGACCTACGAGACAAATACATAATTGCAAGACCATGTCAGTCTTGAGTTGAATCTATGGACCAGAAAATTAAAAAACATACATGAAACACATCCTACTAATCTACTAGTAAATCCGCAATGTCAAGTATCAATACAATCACCTTTGCTAAAAAACACATGGTATTTGTTTTTTCTTCGGTTCCTCTTTCCGAAAATCCTCATTAAGTGCTCTACCTTCACGATAGACTGCCCACTTGGGTTTTGGGGGTTTCTCTTTCCATAAATCTACAATGTCAAGTATCAATTACAATCACCTTTGCTAAAAAACACATGGTATTGGTTTTTTCTTGGGTTTTGGCTTGGATTTCTCTTTCCGGAAATCCTCAATAAGCTCTACCTTCACGATAGACTGCCCTCCGAGCCATCTAACAAATTAAACAATTCTCTCTCCACAACTCATTTTGCTTAGAGGATGTAGAGCATAGTGTTAACTGCCTTGGCACAAAAGGATTGTGGAAGACACTTAGCATATACTATACTCCGAGCCATCTAGCAAATTTAACGATTCTCTCTCCACAACTCATTTTGCTTAGAGTATGAGGAATGGTAAGCCAATGCTTTATACCATGCTCCTTGCAAAAACCATCAAATTCCTTGGAGACCCCTACCCTTTTGAATCAATTTTGAGAGCCTTTTTAAAGGTTGTACCTAATTGCACTTTCACCATTGCCAACCATTCTTTAAAATCCCGAAAGCCTAATATAATGGGGGGGTGGTGCGTACCCGGAGATCTTAATTATTCACTTAATTAACAATCCAATGAAGGATGCAAGATAACCATGTGCAAATGTACTATGTATCCGTACATTGTATATCACATTGGGGTCCATAAGAGAGTATTTTTCAAGTACAAAGCTTTGGGGATACCTAGTAATAGCTCCACCCGGCATACCAGATTTTCAAGATAACCCAATATATAAATTCAAAAAAAAATCAAACAAATCAATGAAGGCCTCTATGCCACTCAACTACTACGGACACACGTTCAAGTCAAGAGCTTACCTTAGCCTTGCCGAACCATCTATCGTTGGGTCATGCCTTCAAGCCACAATGTAACTCCTTGATGTGGGTTTGCTAGCTCGTCGGTTGTGTCCTCACTCCATTGTCACATGTAAGCCCAACAGAGCGTGCACTAATTGATTCAACCACGTGTCCAAGAGATATAGATAGAGAGAGAAGGGAGAGAGAGAGGGGTATAGGGATTTTACATAGTACACCACACTGAGCGGAGAACAGGCCCCGCTCCCTTTCACAAATTTATTTTAGGAGCAATCCACAAACTTTTCCAAGCCAAGACCCTCCTGGCTCTGTGGCATTACTCCCCGAGGACCAATACAACAAATGAATACAATATCAAACAAATATGTCGATGACGAGGTCGGGCTGAAGTCGGTGTAAAAGCACAAGATCTCTAATGCCGAGCACACCACGAGGATGACCCACGAGAGTCTTACACCGAACTAGTACCAAAATCCAATATCCAAATCTAGACCAAAACATCTCCAAGTTTGTAAACAAGTCACACAGTGGATGTGTGTATTTGATGAAGTTCTTGATGTTCTGATGTATGGAAGATGTCAAACTTTGGTGTAGGAACAATCCCCAACAAATCTGTCCACATTGGCTGGCGATGTTGGAGGAGGGGCACGGGTTCCTTTCAGAAAAAAGCCGGCACACAAAATGGGGAAGATGTTGTTGGCGCAGAGGGCAACCAGGCAGCAATCCTAGGCTAGCGGCTCTGACGGCTGTCGGTAGCTGGCTGGCAGCAGGGCGTTGGCGGTGCTGCTGTCTGCAGGCAGTGCTGTTGCTGGCGGCTCAGCAAGCACAAGCGGCGCAATTGGGCCGCGCAGCAAGGTGGTGCATGCGCAACTGAGGCGGTGTTGCAAGCCGGCGAAGGTGCTACAGGACGGAGGCAGGCCTCTGTTGGCAGCGATCATAGGGCTGCGGCGATGCAAGGCGGCGGCGGTGCTCATGGGGCAATGCTGCAAGGCCACGATTACAAGAGATGCTGGCGGAGCAGAGGTCAAACGATGCACAAGGCGGCAATCCGGTGGAGATGAGGCGGCGCTCTGACGACAGCAGGCTGCTGTACGAAGGCAACCGGTTGTTCTTGATGAAGAAGATGGTCAGCTCCAAAAATATCTCCACCCTTAGTCTATGAATTCAAGAGGGATCAATAATTCTTTTATTGTTACATGCTAAGATTGTTGGTCGTTGTTGCTACCGTAGATTAACCTACTGAATGATTGCACTTAGTACTCAATTACTCACAAGATAGATAACAAGAGAGTAGGAAGTAGAGAGATGAGATAACATGGTCAGCTCCAAAAATATCTCCACCCCCTTGGTCTATGAATTCAAGAGGGATCAATGATTCTTTTATAGTTACATGCTAAGATTGTTGACCGTTGTAACCGTAGATTAACCTACTGAATGACTGCACTTAGTACTCAATTACTCACAAGATAGATAACAAGAGAGTAGGGAGTAGAGAGATGAGAGAAGTAGGTCTGACTCAAAGAGAGATACAGATGCAATGCAATGAAGCTAAATTAAATGAATGCGGAAGTACAACTGAGATCTCAAATAGATCTATGCACAAATCTGATAAGCTTGCTGATTATGATGATGGGGCTGATGTAGACTATCTGCCATGTGATGGAGATGCGTTATGATGATGAATGCTGATGTTGTTAACTGAAGGCCACGCGTAGGTGCTGTAAACGTTGCCTCGATGCTGATGAAGAAGATCTACTGCTGTAAAACCTCCAATGATAGAAACGCACAGCCGAGCCCCTTTGGTTGATGCTGCGTTTGGTGCTGAAACGCACATGCTCTGTGGACTCTGTGGGCTGGAACACTTCAGGCTGAGGAGAGACCACTGCAATGAATGCTTACTGAATCTGCTTAATGGAGAATGATGCGACTGCTTTTATATGGCTTCAGGCTGCTGGTCGGCCAGCTCTACAGAGGACAAATCTGAAGTTGTCCAATAAATGCCCTAAAAATATGCATAAAATACTTTATATGTTGGCATTCCAAATATAATTTGCCAGCTGAAACTGGTGCCTTTCTGGCCTCTGAAAACATGCCTTGAAACACATATCTACTAAAGATGCTTGCTAATGATGCTAGCGTGTCATTGGGCATTGGTGCACGTGACATTTATACTTGAAGGGGGGTCCCTGCTTTTTGCCATGCTTTGCTTTTGTCTTTTCTCTTTTGAATATTTTAACAATAAAAAAATATGGCCAAAGTTCTTGATTTATGCTTTTCTAGCTTCACACCCTTGCTTTTTGCCCCTAGAGCTGCTTTTTGGAAGCGGTATGCATCATTCGCATCTACTGGATACTCCGAGTACTGGCCAGGTAGTCTAAAGCCCAGTGGATTATCACATGCCATAAATCCAAGCATTGTCCACACATCAAAAACAGCACACAAAGTCAAAGAAATTCAAACATACATCAGTATGCAATGAACAACTAATGATCCTCCGGTTCATGGATTGTCCTGTGTGGTTTCATTGGAAACTGTGCTGAGCCATTTGGCTCCCGAGGGAAACCGCTCAGACTATCGCTCAAGGCCATTTGGTCACTAGGACCGCCCAAGAATCCATAGTCATCTGGGCCATCTAGTCACATTGACCGCCCGACGATAGAATCCAATACAGTCATCTTGGCCATCTAGTAGCAATGACCGCCCAATTGTGAAATCCAATACAGTCATCTGGGCCATCTAGTCGCAATGACTGCCTGTCTGTGAAGTCCAAGTATTTGGCATCGTTGCCTCCCATATACAAATCTTGCTCTTTGAGCTTTCTGGCATCGTTGCCACCCAAATTAGAGCATGTCCAATTAACCATTACATAAGCAAAATAATGATCAATTCCATTTTAATGTAAATATATACAATGAAGAGGGCTAGAGGTACAATCCCTCCCTCTTAAATCTGTCTTGATCACAAGACATCTAAGCTTACACTTCAAATACATCGGGACTAACCACTTTCTCATAAGCTCGAAGAATATCTGGATAGTCCTTGAAGTACTCTTCTGGCATCCATTTCACATCCATAGGCGAATAATTCTTAAACTTCAAGAGGAATTTCCTAACCATTATCTTTCCTCTTTTTCTCATGGAATGGAATACAATTTAATCCGGCCGCAAGATTTCTTCTTGTTCTTCCACTTATGGTGGATCCTCCAAAACAAGCTCCTCTAGGGGTAGTCCGGTATATGGCTTCAATAAGTTGACATGGAAGACATTATGTATCCTCCAATGATCTAGAAGATCCAATCGATAGCATACATCATTAAAGGTCCATAGTATCTGGAGACAAGCTTGGGTCCCTTGTGCTCCTTAGCTTTGGACTTTCTAAGTCTGGCTTTTTCAAATTGCAATAAGACCCAAAGGTGACCTTCCATTTGTGCTTATTTGCAACTTTCTTTTGCTTGGCTTGAGATGTCTCAATAGCCCTTCGAACCTATGCAAAGGCTATATCCAAATCTCGAACAAACTCGTCCACATGAAAGATCTCTTCCTTGGTCTTTAGAATGGATAACGATAATGGTTTGCCATAAATAATCTCAAAAGGAGCTTTGCCTATCGAGGAGTGAATGGTGTTGTTGTAAGCAAACTCAACCAATGGCAAGTACTTCTCCCATCGATCCTTTGCTTCGAGAGTATAACACTTCAGCATATCCAAAATAGAGAGGTTTGCAATCTCACTTTGTCCATTTGTTTGAGGATGATAAGCCGAAGAGAAATTCAGCTTTGTTCCCATGTTGTCAAAAAGAGCTCTCCAAAAGAAACTAATAGTCCGAGGATCTCTATCCCCCACAATGGATTTGGGTAATCCATGATGTTTGAAAATCTGCTGAATAAACAATCTCGCCATATGCTTTGTGCGGATAGTCTTCTTCACAGAAATAAAGTGGGCTTTTTTTTTTCCCCGAGAAAAGATCCTTTCATTAGTTATATAAAGACGCCCATAGGGCTACAAAAGATCCTCTCCTGCTCGCAAGAAAAATAGAGCAGTGGACAAAGCAAGGCAGCCCGGGAGACTCTCCCTAGGTGCTGAAAAGTACAAGCATCAGTACAAAGAACTGAGGGGCTAAATCATACAATAGGCGGGGGGGGGAAGCCAAACTGGTGGCCTGTAATGCCAACGGGGGGACCCAGCGTGTAGGGTATAGAAGGGGCCGATGCGCCAGGTGGTGTGGAAGGCCTGGCGCCGCAAGATCGCCTCATCCGAGTCACCCCGGATGCGGTCATACTGTCCTCGCAGGGTGTGGATCAACTCCTACCAAATCCCCTGTACAGTCTCTGCTGGTGGCTCCAATCTCCCCTCAAAGGCCCTAAAACATCGGGCCCTCCAGGTGAACCAGATGGTGAGGCTGCTGAGGAGCTCCCATCGTAGATCCCTCTCCTGTGTCCAGCTGGCGGATGAGAAATAAAGTGGGCTTACTTACTAAATCAATCAATAATAGTCCATATTCCATCATTCCCAAATCCTGACTTTGGCAATCCAAATATAAAATCCATAGCAATACTTTCCCATGGAACATTGGGAATTGGCAAAGATTGCAATAATTCTACGGGTTTTTCTCGGTCAAACTTGACCTTCTAACAAACCAAACATTCTGGAGCATATTGCTCAATGTCCCTTCTCATGCTAGGCCAATAAAAATAACTCTCCAAAGCCTGAGTTATTGTTAAGATACCTCTATGTCCCATGTAAGGTGGGGCATGGCATTCCTCCATTACTTTTGGCCTCAAGTCCCTAGTCACATATAAACGGGTTTGCATCGTAAGGAACCCTTCGTTGATGACATAAGAAGTCACCAAGTCTCCGTTTTGTAATTTGCTCCAAGTATCTTTGAAATCCTCATTTGTAGCATAAAGAGCTTCCATCGTAGTGAAATCCATATGATATCCCATAGAAACTGCATGAGTCATGGGTCTCCAAGATAGAGTATCTGCTACTTTGTTGTCTTTACCATGGGTATGTATAATCTGAAAATGAAATTGGGTCAAGTAACTAGCCCATCTTATACCCTTTTCGGATATCTTAGGTTGAGACATGAAATACCTAAGACTTTGATGATCCGCCTTGATAATAAACTCGACACCCATTAGATAGTGCTTCCAAATCTTTAGGGCATGAATCGTATGTGGGTGCGGTCTTTTCGGCTTCTTGAAGTCTTCAACTCTCATAGACCACGGCATGGCCCTCTTGGTTCAAGATTGCTCCAATGCAATCTCCTGAGGCATCACACTCTACCATAAAAGGCTTTGATAAGTCTGGATAATCAACACTGGTCCTTTGCTAGCATAAAATTTTAATGCTTCAAAGGATTCGTTTTTAGCTTTGGCCCACCGGAATCCCAAAGCTTTCTTTGTCAAATCATGCGATGGACTAGCTACCACGCCAAACCACTTGATGAACTTCCTGTAGTAAGAGCATAAGCCAAGGAAACTTTGAATTGCATGCACACTAGTCAACTATGGCCATTCCATAATAGCCTTGACCTTTTCTAGGTCCATCTTGACCCCTTACTTGGACAATATGTGGCCCAAGTAGTGAATCTCTAACAAAAAGAACTCACTCTTCTTGCCATTCACATACAACTTGTACTCCCGCAATTCCTAAAATACCGTATCCAAGTGCATTCGATGCTCATCTTCATTCTTTGAATGCACAATAATGTCATCAAAAAAAGTAGCTGCAAACTTTCTCTATGCTCGAAATATTCTTTCCATCATTCGGTTGAAAGTAGTCAGGGCATTGGTAAGACCAAAAGGCATCACCAAATCCTCATAGAGTCCGAAGGTAGTCCTGAATGTGGTTTTGTGAATGTCCTCTGGAACAATCCTAACTTCATGATAACCACTCTTCAAGTCAATCCTACTAAAGATGGTGGCTCCATTCAATCTATCTAGGATGTCATCAATCCTAGGAATAGGAAAACTGTTCTTCACAGTGATCTTGTTAAGAGTCCTGTAATCAATACACATACGCAAAGAACCATCCTTTTTCTAAACCAATAAGATTGGGGAGCAAAAAGGTGATGAGCTAGGTCTAATCAAACCTTTTTCCAATAGCTCGTTCACTTGCTTCATAATCTCCTCTTGTTGTGCTCGACTCACATGATAAGGAGGTCTATTAGGAGGTGAACTTCCTGACATGATGTCCATCCGATGATCTTCCGGTCTCTTTGGAGGTAGCTCTCTTGGAAGAGTATCTGCAAAACAATCTTCATATTTCTTAAGAAAATCTTTCCTTTCATGATCAAGAGTTGGAAGTGATTCATCACTCTTAGATTCCTTTGGATCTCTGACATATATCAAGTACGAGGAAATAGATTGCTTTATTGCTTTAGGAACTTGTACAACATGACTAATAAGTGGAATGGAATTTCCCCCAACTCCTACATCATAAGTTACATTCTTGTCCTTAAATGGAAACCTAATCTTGTTTCCAAGCTCTAGCCCAATCAATGGCCGGGTCTATCTTCTTATGCCAAGGCATACCCAAAATTACATCATAATGTCCAACTTTGCCAACAACAAAGTTCTCATGATCCACAGTCTCCAATCTGTAAGCAAAGCTTTCCCAAAATAGGAGTCACCTCGGCTGACATTCCCTCAAAGGCGGCACCTGTAGAAATAGGAGTTCCAAACCTATCCAGGGAGACGTTCATGGCTTCAACCACTCGGGGATGAATATAGTGGTGGGTAGCACCACTGTCGAAATGGATAAGTACAGGTTGGTTTGCCACTTTGCCCCAAGCTCTCTCTAGCGGTGTCTCATCCTGATGTTGGAGTTCCTTTGGCAATGCATTAGTTTGGGGCGGTTTGGCTTCTTGATTTGGTCTATCACGACCTTTTACAACCATATGTTCCTTCTTCCCACATTGGAAACATTTACCCTCTTTGACATAATCTTCAAGTTGCTTGCGGGATAACTTCTTCCGATAAAGAGGAGGTTTATCCCCATTCTTGTTCGTCTTTTCTTGTGGCTCATTCCTTTTGATTGAGATCCTCCTTTGAACCTCTTCTTTTGGGATAGATTTTGATTTTCGTTCTTTGATTTGCCCAACATCCAAGACATGTGTAGGGCTTCAGCTTGCAAGGCTTTTTTTTGTGCTTCTTCCAAACTTTTAGGTCCTGCCATGTAAACTGCTTGCATAAGCTTAGGTTGCAATCCATTGACAAACTTACGCATTTCCATTAGTGATGGAATGGGAGTATAAGAAGTAAATTTCAATGAGACGGCTGAAAAATTATTAAGGTAAGTTGACACATTCTCACCAACCTTTTGCTTTACCTCATCCCATTCCTTCTGCACATCTGCTTCGAAGTTTATGAGAAGGAACTTCTTGTTGAAATCGGTCCATGATGTAGGTTCACTCCCATCTTGCACCACTTTTAGCCACCAATTCAAGGCCGAATCTTTTAAATGCATACGGACCATGCGGAGTTTGGACTTTTCGGAGAATTCCTCGGGTTGTTTTCTGAAAGGAACCCGTGCCCCTCCTCCAGCATCGCCACCCAGTGTTTGGATAGATTTGTTGGGGATTGTTCCTACACCAAAGTTTGACATCTTCCATACATCACAACATCAAGAACTTCATCAAATATACACATCCACTCTATGACTTGTTTATAAACTTGGAGATCTTTTGGTCTGGATTTGGATATTGGATTATGGTACTAGCTCGGTGTAAGACTCTTGTAGGTCATCCTCGTGTGCTCGGCATCAGAGATCTTGTGCCTCGATACCGACTTCAGCCCAACCTCGTCATCGACATATTTGTTTGATATTGTATTCATTTGTTATATTGGTCCTAGCTTGGAAAAGCCTCTGGATTGCTCGCTCCTGAAATAAATTCCTGAAGGGGAGCGGGGCCTATTCCCCGCTCAGTGTGGTGTACTGTGTAAAATCTCTCTACCTCTCTCTCTCTCTCCCTTCTCTCTCTATCTATATCTCTTGGACACATGGTTGAATCTGTCACTGCACGCTTCGTTGGGCTTACAATGGTATCACTAGGATTTCTCTTGAAGAAATCTTTCTTGGGGTGACAAATCCATGTCAAGAGCAGAGGGAGATCAAGGGCCCCATGAAGGGAACAACTATGAGGCCAATACAGAACGTCTAGGTGGGAACCAAGGCCATCAATCTATTTCTCATGAAACCGCGGCCATGACATCGGCAGAGTACTGAGATTTTCAGCAGTTTAGATAGCTTCTCCAAGATGAAGAGTTCCTCACTTGGAAAGCCAAGAAGGAACAAGATTACATAAAAGCTCAGATGTTTGAAAACTTTATCAAAGGCCAAGCCACTAAGGCCAAAGGAGTGGAAGCCACCAAAGCCTACCTACTAGCCAAAGGAGTTACCATCGGAGAAGGATCCAGAGCTACCCGATCCACTACTCATGGAGAACATAGAGAAGCTATCCCTAGACCCGCTCTATCAGATGCAGCATCCTCGGGCCTGGCAAGGGAGAAGAAGGCAAAGGAGCCTTCAACCGGCAAAGTGGACTTCAAGCCGGGAGAGAAAAGTGTTAAGTTCGATGTCTTTTATGGAAAACGGGACACCTAGAAAGCCTTATTCTTCATCAAACAGTTTGATGCCGCCTTTGGAGGGGCACACAGATTGGGGAAGATGCTATCGGCGTAGAGGGCAACCCAGAGGCAATGCTAGGCTCACAACTCTAACAACTGTCGACAGCTGGCTGGCAGCGCTATTGTCTACAGACAATGTTGGTACTGGCGGCTAAGGAAGACTAAGAGGCAATGCTACAGGCCGGTGAAGGTGCTACAAGGTGGAGGCGGGCGTCTACAGGCAGCGATCACAGGGCTGCGGTTATACAAGGACTGCAGGGCGGCGGTGGTGCTCACAGGGCAGCGCTGTGGCGGAGCTGGGTGGCGTTTACACTGTACAGGAGATCCTAGCAAAGTAGAGGTACAACGGCGGCAATCCAGTGGAGATGAGGCGGTGCTCTGACGGCAGCAAGCTGCTGTACAAAGGCAGCCGGTTGTTCTTGATGAAGAAGATGGTCAGCTCCAAAAATATCTCCACACCCTTGGCTATGAATTCAAGAGGGATCAAAGATTCTTTTATACTTGAAAGGGGGTCCTTGCTTTTTGCCATGCTTTGCTTTTGTCTTTTCTCTTTTGAATATTTTAATAATAATCAAATATGGCCAAAGTTTTTGATTTATGCTTTTCTAGCTTCAGGGCCTTGCTTTCTTGCTTTTTGGCCCTGGAGCTGCTTTTTGGAAAAGCGGCTTTTAGTTGTTTTGATTTGGCTCCGTGTTCTCTTTCCAATGGTGCCCTTGGCTCGAAGTCAACACAATTTGACTTTTTTGCTTTTTGACCTGCTTTTTCCTGTGCCAACTTTTATGAACCCTATTCCCATCTGTCCATCAGCCTATCCATGTATCCGGGCATAGAGCTCGGAGGACCAAATAGTTACATCACAGCAGAATGCTCCTTTGCTAATAGGGGCTAAAGGAAGAGTTCTCTTTGCCTAAATAGAGGCAAGTAGAGATTGGCCTTCACAGTGGTTCTCTCTCACAAAAGATGGGGGAAGAAGAAGCTAATGTGAGGAAGCAACCTACAAGCAAGCAACCATCTAGCATGCAAAAACCTATTCAAGCAAGCAACCATCTAGAAAGCTCACAAGTCTTCTATTGCAAAGGAACGTGTATGGCTTAGTATCCAAATTGACTTATATACAAGTGACTCGTTTTCACACTAGGCCGTCCAAAACTTAAAAATGGTCTAGCCACAATTACTAGTCACACTAGGCCGGCCAAAACTTAAAAATGGTCCGGCCACTATTACTAGTCTTTAGCAAGTTTGTATACGAAGTTCTAGACTCCCCCTATTTGACAATAAGCTCGGCGTGAGGCCGCTTTATATGTTCCAACACTGTCTTACAAAAAATACATGCTCGTTTGAGCAGGTAAGATGGCAAAGTGCCTTACGGTAGGGAGGGCGGGCAAAACCATGTTAATTAGTGAAGTGGTTAACAACAAGCCTTCAAAAAAAAAAAAACCTCTCACTAGTCATACAACCAAACACCCAAAGACTCCAAAAGCCCACGTTCCCCAACCAAGCCAACCACCCAAAGAGTTCATAAAATCAGCAACAATCAGCTGGACATCTCCCAGACTAACCACTTAGTTGGTTCAGAGTGCCCAAAACCCAAATCAAAGCACCAGCTTGCAGGTACAGGGTGCCCACAAGCACCGGGTCACACCCATCCTTAAAATTTTGGGTCCATAAACGTTCACATGCATTAGATCCAGGCAATGTCTAGGCACAAAACAATTCACACGTACGAGTCATTTCCCATGCAGCAGGCAGCTGAAAAACATGACATAAATCACATAAAAAAAGTTATCAAGAAAATCCTCCATCTTTCTAATCTATGTACAAAATTTCCACTGGAGAAATTCTTGCGTAAAAATCACATCTTGTGATATCCTCCCTAGCTTCTAAAGAGTTGACCTCAATTGAGAAGCTGAATCCTTTTGTCCCAACTTAGGAATAAACCTTGGCACTTTTGAATCCAACATAAGATCGGGGCCTCGGGCCACTCCTATTTCAAGTTTAAACATAGAAACACGCTTCACCCTGATTTATTCACAAGTAGCAAACCCAAATCCTCGAGATCCATGCATGTATCCTCTACAGCTGCCTTGCTATAGTAGGCCTAACTTATATAGCTGTTACATGCATCCCGCACTTGGATGCCATGTGGACATATTTGTACAAGCAGGTGCAAGACCTGGAAGCTTGTCACGTGCACCCATGCACTATGGTACATGGTGACAAACTGGCTCATCAACAGTGCAAGAATCACGTACAAAAGTAGTACCTTTTAGGATTTATTTGTCGTATGCTGTGACCCCTTTGTGAGCCCAATCCGGGACATGTCATGCATGAGCTACATAGGTCAGTCTCCCAACCTAGTGTTAGGTCAGTCCTCTTAACCCACTGTGGAGAATTCAGCAAGTGTTCAGCCATAGCAGTAGATGCATTAGAGCATGTAGATGCACTTCATGTAAAGGGGGCCAGCCCCAAGGCAGCCCCCCAGGTGGGCTTGCCTTGCAAGGGGGTAGCCAACCCCTTAGCCATACTTTAGGCTCAGCTGACCAGCCTTTTGGAAGGCTATGGAGCAGTCGGCCAGGACAGCTACAGGCAGCCGACTAGCATATTATGCTAGTCGTGAAACATTTGCATGGACATTTTTTGCTAGCTGACGGGGTTTAAGGGCAGCCGACTGGGCACCCTGAAGCATATAAAAGGACAGGTTCAGATCAGTCCATAAATCATCAGATATAAACCAAAGATTATCATCAGAAGTCAAGCATGTGTGCCTAGGCTCTTGCCTGTGCATACTTACAGCCCTCCTTGTGCTCTCAACCCAAGGCAAAGAAGCAGAACACCTTCCCTTAGTCTGGGGCCAGTGTATTTCTCTCGAAGATAGCTTCAAAGTCGCCTAAAGCTTATGCACAGTTCTGCCCAGTGTTTGGTCGCTTTGTCCTTGCGTTTGGCGGTCGGTCAGTCAGTTTGTCCGCTCAGTCTTGTGGACACAGTTCAGCTTGTATACAGTTCTCTAGAAGAAGAAACAAAGCAAATACTCCTGCTTGCAAGGAGGGAGGGGGGGGGGGGGGGGGGGGGGGGGGGGGGGAGTTAGCCGGTAATTCGGGACCCCATCTGGTGTTGTCTCTACAACATCTCTTTTAGATTCATGTATGCTGTTTTAAAGGATTGCTAAAGACTCACTAAACTCGGGTTTAAAGAAAGGCTTCGTTGTTTCACACAGTCCTAGCTCGGCACATGCTACATTGGTATCAGAGCTTGGGACGTGATTCAACTAGGCACCTTAGGGTGAGGGCATCCTGTGGATGGTAAAGCTGAGATCGGGAAAAACCACTCACCCATCCACAATGGCATCAAGCTCCGAAGACATCACTAAAGAAGAAGAACCATTCGAAGAAACGCTTCCGCAAAAAGAAGACGAAGACAACCAAAAGCTAAAGGAGCAGATACGACAACTCCAGATTCAACTCGAAAGAGTGCATATGGAAAAAAAACTGGCAGAATTACAAGCAACCTTGGCCCAACAAGAGACACCTAAAGAACAAAGTTCCTCAATGGAACAATGGTGTCAATCGATGACTAAAAAGGAAAAGTGAGACCGTGAAGGAAGAGTGGCCGAACAGCTGGCAGAGAAAGCCAAATGCAAGGCCAAAGAGGAACGAGATCGAGTTGGGAATTCTTCGGCTAGCCTACTGTTCTATCGGCTAGCCTACTGTTCTACCACGAACAATGTGGGTGATCTGTTCACCAAACCACTTCCGAGAGCTACTTTGGAGGTGTTTCTTCAACATGCTAGTATTGGACCGCCCCTCTAGCGTTGAAGAGGAGGTGTTGGAATATATCATCTCCAAAGGGTCTACATCACCTTTTCATGCTTGTATTGGTCATTTTATGAGACCCTGCATTGGCATATTTAGCACATATTATTTAGGCATTTTATAGCATTTTATGCTACTGGATAGTTGTCGGCCTGCTACAATTGGCCAACCAACTCATAGGAGGGGTATATAAGGGTGCACACCCTTCCCCTCAGTTTTCATCTCATTCTTGCATATCTATTGGAGGTCATTGTCTGCAGCAACAGTCTCTTGTGCTTGTAAGCACCTACGGGCTTCCCCCGTGCTCATTTTCAGCAATAATCAAATGCTTCCAGCCTTCTACAATTTGTGCTTTGGGCCTACAACCTATGATGCTCTTTCTTTCAACAACAAAAGGGCAACAATTTGTTGTCCTCTTCAACATGGGCAGTTCAAAAGATGCCATCTCTCCGGAGTTGGCGACCAAGATGAAATGTGCCCTTGTGACGTATCATTTGGACGTGGACGGGTTCATTCCCGGCCTCTGTACTCACATTTCCCAGAAAGCTCAACAGTTTGCCTTCGCAATTCAGAAGGCCTAGTTTCAGAGGGACTTCATTGTCTCGCCCCTTCTCGGGTGTGACATGATCCTTGGAATTCAGTGGTTCCGCCAGTATGCACCCTTTCCTAATTGGAGGCAAGACACCCTCACAATCGTCGAAGGTTTGCTTGAGCCTACTATCATTCGCAAGGATCGGAGCATTCAAGGTATTCCACTTATTTCCCACCTTCAAGCCAGTAGAGCTACCAGAAAGGGAGTTGAGCGTGCGATGATCTATGTCCGCCCACAGTAGAGAGCGACATCCACCGACATCCACCGCAACTCCATTAGAACCCCAGATGACCGGCCTCCTCCAACAGTTTCAGGACGACATGTTGAGGGATGACCTTCCACCAAGACCCCCACCCTCTCATCCTGAAGACCATCATATCAAATTGGTATTTGGAGTTGAGCCCCCCAGTAAGTTTCCGTATCTTCTTTCCAAGGCGTTGGAAGCTCAGTTGGAGACGCAACTAGCACAATTGCTAAGGTCTGGTTTCATCGGGCCTTCTTCCTCTCCATTTGCTGGCACCGATTCTGTTTGTGCCAAAGAAAGATACATAAGACTGCACGTCTCTGTGTGGATTACCAAGCCACGAAGATCGACCTCAAAAGTGGCTATCATCAAGTCAGGATTTTCGAGGCTGATATCCCAAAGACTACGTTTCGAACAGAACAAGGGCATTATCAGTTTGTGGTCATGCCTTTTGGTTTGCAATGCACCGGCGACATTCAACAAGATGATGTCACGAGTCTTCACCGTACTCATTGGTATATGTCTCTTCATTTTTTTGGATGACATTCTTACTTTTTCTACCACTGCAGAGCAGCACGTGAAAGAGTGCAGCAGGTCTTGCAGCTTTTGCGAGACAACGAACTCTACATCAATGCTAAGAAAAGCATATTTGGAGTTCAAGAAGTCCAGTACCTGGGCTATGTGATCAGTTCCAATGGCATTCACCTGATCCTGAAAAGATAAAGGCAATCCTCGATTGGGACGTTCCAAAGACAGCCCAAGAGATATGTTCCTTCGTGGGCTTGTGCCAAGCATATAGCTCGCATATGGATCGGTTTTCTAACCTTGCAGCACCATTGACATATTTGCTCAAGGGCGTGAAGACTAGAAGACAGATCATAGTTAAGGCTTTAGAGGCTTTCTTTGCTTTGCAAAAGGCAACTTCTGAAGCACCGGTTCTTAAACTCACATCATGTGATGACTCTTTTGAGGTAATCACTGATGCCAGTAATCTCGCCATAGGAGCAGTTTTGCAGCAAGAAGGCAAACCAGTGGCGTATTACAGCAGACAGTTGAATGATGTAGAAAAAAATTATTCTATATATGACAAAGAGTGGCTAGGGGTTATCACAGCCTTGAAGCAATGGAAACCTTTTCTTTATGGAAGGGAATTTACTGTGAAGACAAACCACCAGGCCTTGAAGTGGTTACAAACTATGCCAAGTGCCCAGTGGAGCAATAGACAACACCGGTGGAGTCGGTTGTTCCAACCATTTGGAGGAATGATTGAGTTTGTACCGGATAAGAACAACCTCTCGCAAACGCTCTAAGTCGCAAAGGTAGTATTCAGACAGTACAAGAGTCCATTGTGTTGGAAATACAAGGAAAAGATTTAGTCAGTATGAAGACACAGTATATAGATTGTCCAAAATTTGGAACTCCTTACAGTATCGCCCTTTATTCAGAACCGGGTCATTACACCATTCAGGACAGTTGTCTCTTTTACAAGGGTCACCTATGTGTTCTCAGGGAGAAAAGACTAGCACTCCTCCATGATGCCCATGATTCACTTGTTGGTGGTCATTGCGGGATCAACAGTACCTTGGAGAAGTTAGAAAGATCGTTTTATTGGCCGAAGATGAGTAGGGATGTGTACAACTATGTTTCTCAGTGTTCTATATGTCGAAAAGTGAAAGTACCTCATAACAAACAGGCATGGTTGCTTCACCCATTGCCCATTCCTAAGGGTCCGTTTCACGACATTTTAATGGATTTTGTTGGACCCCTTCCCGCATCTACTGGATCTCAAAATACTTAGTGTATGACGATAGTTGACACATTCAATAAATTTTGTATGCTTATACCATGCAAGCAGACGGCCATAGTAGAAGATATAGCCCGGCTCTTTCTCTGACATTAGTATCCAGTTTGTGGTTTGCCATGGACCATTACTTCAGATCGGCACCCAAAGTTTACATCTGACTTCTGGCGAGCGATGTTCGACAACTTTGGTACCAAATTGCAATTGTCCAGTGCATTTCATCCCCAAACCGATAGCCAAACCAACATTTACAATCAGTTGGTTTTCAATGTGCTTAAAGCGTACTGCCATGATCAGCAGTCGAAGTGGGCACTTCATCTCCCATTGGTATAGGCAATTCTCAATGACACTAACTCATCTAGTGTTGTCAGCACTCTGTACGAGGCAGCCTTTGGTCGAAGATTTTCATCCCTTCTCACGAGGATGATCTCTCCTTCCTTAGAAGCCAGCAAGACGACAGAAACTTTTTTAGCCATCATTAAGTCCGTCAAAGAGCGTCTTACCAAAGCTTAGGAGGCTTACACCAGACAGGCAAACAAGACACGGAGAGACGTCAATTTCAAAGAAGGTGAATGGGTATATTTAAGGATCATGAAGGAAAGACTCAAGAAAGTGGACAAGCGCTGTCCAAAGTTGTCATTCAAAAGTTTTGGTCCTTTTCCCATCATAAAGAAGATAAGCGACGTCGCCATGTAACTCAAATTGCCAGACAGTTGGACAATGCACAACGTTTTCCACGTCTCTTGGTTAAAGCCTTATATTGGACCTTCATTGCAGAATGTTCCAAAAGAGCAGCAGCCAGAATGGTTGATGAAACAGAGGTGATAGAGCCTGAGCAGATCTTTCTACATCGCTGGAAGCTGGAAGCTGTCAGAATACGCAAAACGGAGATGATGACCAAATCTGGAAACACAAGAGCAAGTGCAGAAAATAGACAGCAATGGAGAGAGAGGCGTATAACTCTACTATGTATACACAAGAAGATCCCGAATACAATACAATACACACATGACAAGGGGCTGTGGGGGTCCATTGTATATGGACCCCAGGTAGCAGTCGGCCTGCTCCAGAGGCAGCCGACAGGCACAATGGCAGAAGCCAAACGTGAGGCTAGAAATGTCATGCCTAAAACAAAAAGTGAGAATGAGGATAAACCAGACTTGCTCTCAGTACACCACTTCAAAACCTACACTATTGAGACGAACGGAAAGTGGTCCGACTGACGGCAACAAGGGTTAAGGAGGATGGGCTATCTCGAAGCTATGAACCCGCCGCCAAGCTAAGCAGGAGGAAATGTCACGTGACAAGTGGCGAATCAGCCAGCCCTCTGACAACCGCTCAAGACTAGTCGCCGCCTACACTTGCAAACGGCCAACGAAGAGCAAAAATAAATAAAAATACAGTACAAACAAGTTAACAACAGCCAAGACAATGTGGCACTTTAATGTTCAAGAAAGCCACAATTCATCATCATATGGGTACTACGCACTTCAAGTGTGCAAATCGGGATTTATGGTTTACATAGACATGAAAACCCCCTTTGCTCCCTCTTCATCAACAAGAACCAGTCCCAGTGCTCTTGGTTCCAGTTGAACTTCCTCCTCATACAGGATGGTCTATAACAGCTTTGCTAGCTTGTAACCTAACTTCTCCAATTCATATAATGTATCTGCTCCCCCTACTTGCTAATGGTTCTCACTAGGGCCAAAGGCGTCAAAAACCACAACCCCCAGAGCCTCAATTTGTAGAGTCTTCATCTTAGCCTACTACTATGGAGGACGAAACCCACCACCCTGGCAATCCAACTCCAACGGATTGGCAACAGGCTTTGCAACAAATGCAGCAACAGTTTCAACAACTTAAAGAGTCCATGGCCACATTGGCTTCTCAGATCCCAAGAGTTACAGACGGATTGCCATTTTCATACAAGTTCTGTACTAGCAATCGACATTACAGCATCAGTACTAGACAATGAAGACAACATTCCCCTTGAGGTGGAAGGTGATGATCTTAAGACTCTTTATCGTCTCTTTTGCAAGCTAGTAAAACAAAGAAATTGGAAGTTAAACCCCCTGAGTCCTATGGAGAACAATGCAATAAGCGTACACTTAAACAATGGCTTTACAAACTTTGCCTGTATTTTGACTTGATGGTCCTTACCGATGCCAAGAAGATTACATTTGCCCCATCCTTACTTAAGGATACTGCCTTACTTTGGTGGCAATGGCGACAACATGTTGGAAAAATGGTTATGACGTGGGAAAAATTTGAGCGGGTCATTCGTAAGCAGTTCATTCTTGCCAATGCGGATTTTCAAGCCCGAACTCGTTCACGCCATTTAGGCCAAACTGGTTCTTTGGCTTCTTATATCTCGCAGTTCACTAATTTGATACTGGAGATTGATTCTTTGTCCCTAGCGAATGAGCTTCATGCCTTCATTGAAGGTTTAAACCCCACACTTCGTACCAACGTGCAAAAGTACAACCCTGTTGACCTTGCTACTTCCATACATTATGCAAAGCATGTAGCGGATCTAAATCCGAATTCTCAAACATTGGCCTCTCAAGGTTATTATGGCAATGGTTCACGTATGGCTCGTGACAATCCTCATCGGACAACTTTCAATTCCGACCCAACTCCCCTTGGCAACATTCACAGCAACCTCGCCGACAAGAAGGGTCATCTTTTAATCATTCTCAGCGTCAACAATTCCTTCAACCAAGTGCATCTGATCACGGACGGGACTAGTGACATGACTAATCTCACACTCCTCATCCTACAATAGCTTCACCTTCTCGTGAATAACAAAGGACAAGATTGTGCACAATTTGTAATGGCAACCATAGATGGTTTGAATGTCCTAAACAACCTAATGCTTCTCAAAACCGTAATGTGGAATCTTCAACTTCAGAAGACTGCTCCGATAATTCAAAAGGAAAACATGCAGTAGCTCATGCACTTCATGTTAGTCCTAACCTTGACACAGATATGGCAAACGTTATTGAGTCAGTTGATGACAACATCGAGGATTCTTCCAGCATGACTTCAAAAGAACAGCAAGATGATGTTGAAAAGACCTTGGATTCTTTACTCAAGATGATTAGTCACTCACGATGGACTTCTTTGAAGACACAGAGATTACAAAAGCGGATATAACACTTGTTTCAACCTTACCCACATGGGATGACACAATCGATATCAAGCAAGAGAATAAAGTTTTCAACATTGTAGAGAATTTCAAGCATTCTTCTGACAACTTGGATGAGTACTTCACTACTATGAAGCGGAACACTTCAACAGATACTATTCAAGTATCTTCGAGAGAATTCATGGTTGAACATTCAGATTCTTCTACATCGCAATATAGCCAAGTCAACTTCAAGCCCAACATTTGGAATCAGACAAAGAACAAGATATTCAAGAATGATGCTACAACTTAGGATTTAGCATTTAAAGCACGATAGCAAGACAATAGAGGAAACATCTTCAATATTTCTCAGTGCAAGCATAAATGGCCCAATGACAAAGATCTTCAACAGAAGTCTCTTATTTAGCCAAAGTCTTATTTTAAGCGGGAGGGAATGTCACGATTGTGACTTGATCTCTCTTCATTACCCTTAATTATCCTTAATTGCTCTTAATCATTAAAGGGACTATTAAGAGTCATCTCCTGTCTTTACTGAGACACCAGGGCCTCTGTTGTGGGTGTGCCTGCCCTTGTAGGTGCTTTTCTCATTTTTCCTCACTCCCCGTATTTTTCCCATATTTTTTCCATTTATCTGTGGCTTGGGGGGCTCGTGAGCTGGCAGGCGCATTCTTTCTCTGGTCGATTGTACCCGACTTCAGTACACTGCTGGCCGACTTATGTTTGCTGGCCGACTGGTCTTGTAGCTGGTCGTGGAGAATCTGCACCTGTCGGCTGTCTCTGGAGCAGGCCGATTGCTGCCTAGGGTCCATATATAATGGACCCCCACACCCCTTGCTATTTTCATCTTGTATCATATTCGGGATCTTGTGTATATATAGTAGAGTTAGATGCCTCTCTCCATTGCTGTTTTTTCTGCACTTGCTCTTGTGTTTCCAGATTTTGTCACTATCTCCGCTACGTATTCTGACATGGTATCAGAGCCCTTTTCTTGGGATTTGTGTGAGCAAGAGGGGGACTGTTGCGTTGCTGATTGGTGCACTGTTCGGGACTGTTTGGGAAGAGGAGAAGCAAGAGAACGGTGGGCTGATTTGCTGGACAGCCACTTGTTGCAGGTGTAAGTTCTTCTTTGTTCCCACCCACCCACCCTTTTTCAGAGTACATCCCCGCAATGGCAGATTTGTTAGAGATGGGCGAGAGGCATGTGAAGATCCCTACACTCCCCACGTTCCCGGTGGACCGTCAGTTGGACGGGAACAACTACTGCATTTGGAAGGTTATGATGGAATCTGTTCTGGAATTATACGACCTTGCTGATTTCGTCGTTGTTGGGGTTCCACGGCCAAAAGTAGAGGAAGGGGAGTTACCGTCAACCCGAAAGAACCAGGAGGCACAGGCACAGGCATAGTTGTGGGATCGTGTCAACGCCAGGGTCCGCTTATTTATCTTCCTCAATAGCACACCGCAGGTAATCAATCATGTAAAGCATATGACGCTAGCCAGAGGTATATGGCAGCATTTGGCTTCTCTTTTCAACAGGACATCGCCCATGAAGAGGATTTCCTTGGAAGTACAGATGTGGGTTATGAGCCCTGCAAAGTCATCGACGATGCAGGAGCATATTAACAAGCTGCAGGCCCTTCTGCAAGAAGTCCTTCAGGCAAGGAAGGAGATATCATCAGAAGATATGGCCATCACTTTGCTGTCCCACTTGCCTTCTCAGTATTCCGCTTTCTACACTTCTTTGATTACTAGTGGCAGGCTCAGCACCATTACATGGGAGGAGCTTGTGCCCCTGGTCTTGGACTAGGAGGAACAATTCACGAACCCTCCTCACAGCAGAGGTTTGGAGGCCTTAACTAGCCAACGGTCGAAAGGCCGGAATAACAACAAGGGCAAAGGGAAGGCTTCATCGGAGAAGTCTTCTGAGAAGAAGCCTGACACGGATCGAGAGAAACTGAAGGCCGAGTGGTCCTGCAATGACTGTGGCAAGAAAGGCCAGTATTGGAGAAAGTGTCCTAAGCGGTCTGGGAAGAGTGCTGATTCTTCAGTCTCAGCTGCAAAGACCCCAGCAATTCTGCAATTAGAGAAGATGGACTCAAATGCTTCATCTGTCAGAATACGCAGAGGAGATGATGACCAGATCTGGGAACACACGAGCGAAAACGCATGCAGAAAAACAGCACAAGAGAGAGAGAGAGAAATAGGCGTGTAACTCTGCTCTGATATACACAAGAAGATCCCGAATATGATACACTGAGTGGTATGGGGGTGAGGGCCTATTTATATGCCCCCACATGTGCAGTCGGCCTGCTGAAAAAAGGCTCCACGACTGCATCTGCAGTCGGCCAGCTCTGAGGATCCACGACTGCATCAGATGCAGTCGGCCAACTCCAATACACACATCTAATGTAGTCGGCCAGCAAATGGATCCTCCAGCCAACTCAGGGCTGCCTCCCAAGCCACAGAAAAATGGAAAAAAATAGGGGAAAAATGCGGGGAGTGAGGAAAAATGATAAAACACCTGATAAGGGCGGGCACACCCACAACAAAGGCCCTGGTGTATAAAACTAGACAGGAGATGACTTCTAACACCCCCTCTCAGCTCCTGGCTGTGTAACCAACCACAGGGAGCTGGGGTGCCGCCAAAGCAAATCCTGAGAGAGCGACTTCGTGAAGAGGTCCACCGTACTGTCCTCCCTCGAACAGAACTCTAGCAGGATGTCATCAGCAACAACGATCTGTTCACGAACAAAGTACTTCTGGATGACCATGGGTTTCTCCAGTGGAAGCCCAAACCTGCAATGCAACCTCTACATCCTCACCACCTCACAAGCAGCATCACAAACAGCCCGGTACTCTGCCTCTATTCTCGACAAGGCAAAAGATGTCTCCAACTGCTCCGCAAAATTGCTCCTGGGCCTGAAGTAGATCCCCTCGTGTCCGGATCTCCTCCCCAAACCGAGTCACTCCAACCATGGAGTCGGACTCCATCCAACAATCCCCCTCCTGTGTACAAGAGTCCCTGATCCTTCGGATGCCGCAAAAACCACAAGAAACGCAATCCTGCCTCCCAAAGAGTCATCCGCAACCATGAGCTCAACTGCCTCATCAGGAAGCTCCCGTCCAATCTGGTGTCCGTCAACCAGATCAATGAACCATACAGCTTCTGAGTCAAAAAGGCATCACACTGCTCACAAGGATCAACACCTGTTATGGTGCACAAACAAGTCCTGGAAACCTGATGAAACCTGTCAACCACCCCCTCTGAATCCGGAACCACAAAGCTTGGAGAAACCACCTCCTTCTGCAAGTAAGCACCTGCCACCTGCCTGGCTTTCCGAAAGGTCCCCGTGGAAAGAACATCCTCAACTACTGGAAGTTCTATGTCCCGAACACTACGAGACATCAGAGCATAAGTGACCTGTTCAGCTTCCTCTGACTGGCGAACACAAGAACTACCAACATCAGTACTGGAAAGTTCCTGCCAACTGCTGCCATCTTCTGGCAAGCTATCCACCACCTGGTCTCGGAAAGCCCGCACCTACAGCGTATCCACACTTAAGTGGCCATTACTAGACTGCCACTCATCACAAACCTGAGGACCTGAGAGAGAGAGTGCTGAAAGCCTGTAAACTCCATTCTCCACTACGCCTTCCCAAACCACTTGGCCTGTTGCTTTGTCCTGGAGAGCAACAAAATGCTCATCAAACTCCACCCGTACCCCAGTCTTGCAAACCTGATGCGCTAACAACAGATGAAAACCAAGTGCCGGAACATACAACACCTGGGAGGAATGCTTCCCCCCTCTGCCATCGGGAACTATCTCCATCCTGCCCTCTGGGAAGCAGAATGGGTTGCTGGATACCAAATTGGACAGGAGCTTCCTGATGAGGCTGTTGAGCTCATGTTTGCAGAGGACTCTTTAGGAGGCAAGATTGCGTATCTTGTGGTTTCTGTAGCATACGAAGGATCTTGGACTCTTTTACACAGGAGGGGGATTGATGGATGGAGTGACTCAGATTGGGGAGGAGAGCTAGGTACAAGGACCTTGACATCAGGCTACAGTTTTTCCCTTGGCTCAGGAGCAGTAAGAGGCAGCCATCTTTTGCCTTGTCATCGATAGAGGCAAAGTACCGGGCTGCTTGTGGTGCTGCTTGTGAGGTGGTGAGGTTGCAAAGGTTACTTGGCAGGATTGCGCTTCCATTGGTGGAACCCACAGTCATCCAGAGGCATTTTGTTCATGAAAAGATTGTTGCTGATGACAACTTGCTAGAGTTCTATTCGACGGAGGATAATGTGGTGGACCTCTTCATGAAGTCTCTACCTCAGGCTATGCTCCAACGGCACTCCCAACTCCCTGGGGTTGGTTTCACATCCAGGAGCAAAGAGGGGGTGTTGGCAGTCATCTCTTGTCTGTATATTTACACCACGGCTGTGCCCGCCCGATTTAGGTGTTTTCTCATTTTTCCCCACTCTCCATATTTTTCCCTATTTTTACCAGGTGTGGGAGGTTGTCCTGTGGTTCTTGGAGTGATCCAGGTGATGGGTGTTTCTCCATTTTTCCATGCATTTTTTCCATTATCTCCTGGTCGTGGGGTTATTCTCTTCTGGCCGACTGTTGTTGTCCCGGCCGACTTGGCTTTACTACCCGACTGGCTGTTTTTTTCAGTCGTGGACAGCAAGGGCTGCTGTCAGCTAGTTTATGGCTAGCCGACCAGCATATTGTACCGGATCTTGTATATAGCAGAGTTTATACAGCTTCTCACTCTCCCTCTTCTGCATTTTGCTCTCTACTGTATTTGTCTTCTACGTGGGCACATCTTCAACATGGAGTTCTGCGTTTTCCTGCTCTCAATTGTTTGTCTCATATCCGCTGCGTATTCCAACAAGCAGCCCATGATTAGGTCATTATCAAGGCAAAGCATAGCAAAAATACTTCCTTGAGGCATCAGTTAAAGCAAGAATAGGGTCATGCGAATGTATGATGATAACAACCAGTTTCATTGGTATCTGAGTCATGTCATGGCTAATATGGCAAGTGTCATATTTCCATCCATGTGTGTGTACGACATTGCATATCTTATAATCCTCCCTGATCCATCCATGTGTGCACACAAAAGCGACATGGTATAACTTAACGCTCTCACTCTCCCCTGTTCGAGACATCCATAAGACGCAGCTTGTGCTTGAACATCAAGCTTCTTCCCTCGAGTTGCAACGATGGAGAATCTCATGCTCCATGTAATCACACGGGCACCCTCCTTTTTTCCAAAGTGTGATTTCTACACAGTTAGAAACCATGAACCGTTTTTCCAAGACGCATTGATCCGTAAGAAAGAAAATTCAATTGAGCAAGCTAAGGTTTAGAGAGAGAGAGAGTACGGTGGGAGGTGTTCTGTGCCAGCTTCTTCAATCGCCAAAACGCGCTTCAAAGGCAGTAGGTCCAAATTCACCGCTACCATTATCGCGACTGTTGCTCTTTTCTGCCCTCGTCGACAGTATCGCTTAGAAAAAATATCCACATAAACCTTTTATATCAATAAGTTTCGTCCGCTTAGCTAGACTTCAATGTTATGCAAACAAAAGACAAGAGAAAGGAAAATTATAAAAAAGAAATGAAAATCAAATAAAATAGAAGAGAAAAACTCTCTTTCTATCAATGCCTACCCTTAAGTAGATTATTTCATAAGCAAACTTTCCTTTATTCCCATGGAAACTAGCCTTACAAGCCCATTGTTTTTTAAAAAAAATTATCTATATTTTTTCATTCCACTCACCCCCACATGTACTAATATAAAGTAGGGAGTGGTATGCATACCAATGGGTTGTTACACATACACATACTCAAAGTGGCACTCGTGTTAATGAGTGCTACATATATTGATACTAAGAGTGGTATGTGTCTCAATGTAGTGTTTGAGGTGTAAGACAACCAACCAAAGCCTAGGTAATTGAAGTGGAAAGGAATAATAGGCATAATAGATGGAGTTCACATAGACACAAGTTAGCCTATAATTCACGTGATAAAAAGTAAGCATTGAGATCACTGAAGCTTATCAAAGGCTAAAAGCTACAGCGTAGCATGTTTCACATGGAATGAAGTGCACAAAGGGGACATGAGATTAAGGCACGTGAGGAGATGAAGAAGTGCACAAAGGGGACATGAGATTAAGGCACAAAGGGGACATGAGATTAAGGCACATGAGGGGATGAAGAAGATGTTTGCAATGAATCATTTGGGGGAGTCCAAGAAGCAATCACACTAAGGACACTAATTTTAATGGTGGGTGGTGCCCTCAAGGAGTGTAAACCCGAAGGGAAAGGGACATCCACCAAGCCAAATAGGGATACAATTAAAGTGTTGGCAAGGGTTAGTGATAGGCAACATGTCTAATTTAAAAGGACTAATGCATAAAAACAAAAGTTAGGTAGGTAAAAGCAAGATTTCAATCCAAGGGGTTAAAGTGCTTGTCAAAATGGTAGCCACTTCCTTTTGACGCTCAAGTAGTTGTGATTCCCCAATGAGTGTGTGTGATTGGTCTATAGCTACCTCTACCCAAATTTAGCATGGAGGCACATGATGATGAAGAGAACCATGTCCAAGGGTATGACTATAATTATGGCATGGTTGATCCAAACTCAAAGCTTGCTTTGTTCTCTCTCACTTTGCATGTTAGGGCAAGATGATTGTTGATGCACCAACAACACAGTTAATCTTGTTCATAGATGAGTTTGGATCAAGCAAGATAATTAGTTCCTTGACAATTAATCTTGTTCATAGATCAGTTTGGATCAAGCAAGATAATTCATTCCTTGATAATAGAGCTTTGACAAATGAAGAAGGCAATTGCCAAACCCTTAAAGAATAACATGTATAGCAAGTAGAACATGTGCTAGCAGCAGGAGACATGTAGTTAACTGTAGTTGTCGGGAGCCTACTACTTGATATGAGGGTATGGATTAAGACTTGGAATTTAAAAGCTAGAATTAACTTATCTAATAGGTGGTAATCCCCTCTTTATAATAAAGGAGAAGAGGAATTATAAGACAAAACACACACAAAACTTTGGACCTTTCCCATTGTGCTGTGCTTTAAGAGAATAGTTTGATAAGGATAACAAGGAAGAATAAGCACCAATGGAGGTAGACACCTATGGATTAGAAGGACATGGATGTGAGGATAAGCTAAATAAAGAGGATAAGGGAAGGATGGAAAAGTTGGTGTAAGAATAATTGTTTACATGGGTCAAAGAGTAAATAAAAAACTATGTAGCAAAGTTAGATTGGCACCTAGAGATGCATAAAGAATATTTACCTGAAAAAGGGGCACATAGTAGCCAAAGGAGCTATTAACTACCAAAAACATCCACCTGATTATATGTGCATTATGAACGTGACATGGGCAAGTATATCCACACAAACATGAACCCACTCTCAAGCGCATGTATAAGCTCTACATGCTAATAGGTTCCAATATAGACCTCCCCTAAGCTACTCTCTTAAAGACCTCAACGCCAAAGATGATAGAAAATTAAAATGTTCTAAGAAAAGGAAATATTCCAATACGCAAATAAAACTTAAAACAAGCACATGGATACCTCCTATATAAAAAGCTCCACGTGCTAAAGGTTCCAATATACACCCCCCCTAAGCTACTCGCTTAAAGACCTCAATAGGTGCCAATGATGACTGAAAATTAAAATGTTTCAATAAAAAAGCAATTATTCCAACACGCACAAAAAACTTAAAATATTCCAATACATACATAACAATTAAACGAATGTAAATAACTCTTATATAAATATGTTATATATGTACATGGAAAGTATTCTACCTGTGGAGCACTACTATCATGTAACTTTGGTTAATCCTTAACATTAAGTCCAAGCTTGCGATACCTTAACAACCTCTTGCATATTCAATATTCTCTCTCTCTCTCTCTCTCTCTCTCTCTCTCTCTCTCCCTCTCTCTCTCTCTCTCTCTCTCTCTCTCTCTCTCTCTCTCTCTCTCTCTCGCGTATGCGCCCCGTGTGCCCTGCTCATGCTAGTGCACTACGCTACTTATGCCTCTGACATGCTTGTTCCTGTGCACTGGCTTCGTCCGCCTCCCTTATCCCACCCACCCTTTCTCAGGCCCCCAAGGCAGCAACATAATTTTTATCTTTCGCTTTCTCTTTCCCTCTCTCTGTCTCGCCCCAGCCTACCACCAAGGCAGCCCCTATTGGCCCCAATAGGATTCTCTTCAAGCTATAGAATGTGAAAGGCCTCCCCCTCTCAACTTCGTGCATCGCACAAATGAAGGACACACAAGATCATGAATCGATCCAACAAGTGGGACGGATTACAAGGAGATTTAAAGAAAGCGATAGACAAGCTGGGATGCCCAAGCAAACGCGAGTTCATAACCCAACAACCGGGGAACTCTTGCCAGAGATGTGCTAAAGGACATCTTGGTGTTCTAGGATGACCAACAGGAAAAGAGACAGTTGAGCTCTGAGAGGAGATGCCAAAGACGAGGGAACAACATGGCAAGTAGGTGGAAACCCTTGAGCGAGAGATTTTAGCTCTCAAACAAGCCTCCCAAAAGCATAAAGAAGAGGCCCATAAATTCTTGAGGCCCAACTCCACGAAGGCCACGTGAACACAAGGAAAGAACTCGAGAAGGGATGGGTAGATGTCATCAAATAGGATTGCTAAAACTTCACTTCCACACTCCCACTGCCTCTTATCTATTGTCTATATTCATAGCTCCTCTCGTCCACAAAACAAACACATTTTATATGCACTTACACCACTAAACACTACGTGGACTGACCTACTCAATTTTATTACTATTATAAATATTTTATACTTTTCTAATTTTATATTATTAATAGGAAAGAAACTAGAAACTTCTAACTAACAATCCTAACAAAGAACACTAGCTACTACGATAGTCTAAGCATAACTATGAATCAGAAAGATCTAGGCCACCCTCATACTCACTCATATCATCTGTAAGATCAACATCATCTAACAACATGGATATCAAGGCTCGAATCTCTCGCTTCTTCTTGTCACTAAAAAATCCTAATGCATATGATAAATCACGATTGCTCAAGGGATTGAATGCCTCAAAACTATGAAATGATAGGTACTATAACCAAATTAACCCCGACTCTCACTATTTAAAACTGTCCACAAATGCAGTCACTCTCTCCCAAAATGGGCAAACTGATGACAAAAGAAAAAATTATAAAAAAATTCAATGCAAGGTCATAGAGTCCAGCCACCCTCCAACACTCAGCATCTAACTCTAGACCCTCAATCCTCATCTGAGATGACCCTCTAATAGAAGAAAACACGATATTCTCGTCACGCCTCTAAGGAATCACTCATACCATATTTTTCACTAAACTAGTCCCATAACATCTAGAATAAGTCTTCCACCCCCACAAATACAAGAACAATACAGCCCATAGAATCTTCCTCACATTTGCCACATAGGATGGAATTGCAGTAAAAATAAATTAGTAAATGACTCTCACCAGAACAACTCACCCCTCAATGTATATAATAATATCTAGGGTATCTCTGTAAAGGAGGTATCTGGAAACAACCTCGATACTGCTCCCATCCCAAAACTAGTACACTCATATCGATCCATCTTAAAATGTCCACCCAACCCTTGCCATACAACAACTCACCCCTCAATGTATATACTAATATCTAGGGTATCTCTGTAAAGGAGGTATCTGGAAAGAACCTCGATACTGCTCCCATCCAAAACCAGTACACTCATATCGATCCATCTTAAAATGTCCACCCAACCCTTGCCATACAACAACATACATAATAAGTAAAAACAACCTTGCCTACACCTTGAAAATATTATAACTACCTCTATTTCTATGCTATATAGTGTCTCACTCTTAATGCATTAACCCTAAATGATTCATTCTCCCCTTGTAAATCTTGTATGCTCAAAGAACCATTACCAAACACCTAGATCACTTTAAAAATTCAAAACTATCTAATTTGTAATTTGCCAAGAATCTTATAATACTTGCTAGACTAACACTATATCTCCATCTTTAAACTCTTGAATCTTAATATTACGATCATGCCAAGCTTTCTTTTTTTTTTTTGCATAGCCTCCAAACTTTGAAGAGCTATCAATCGTTCCTCATCTAATTTCACTAACTTCGGCAAGGTCATTCAATGATGCATGGTCTCTTAATCGTATTACTAATGCTAAATAATGTCCACCCTTTGGCTAAACGGGGACGCTAGGATGCTAGTGTGCCATGCTAGTGAATTGGTATCATGGGTGACCCCACATTAAATACTAGTTACCTAGTGTTATTGGTATAGCTTGAGACCATTCTTAGTGGGTGTATGTTGTTGAAGTGTAACAAATAGTACCATGCTTGACAAGTCTGTGTGTTGTCAAAGTGAAACAAGTAGACTACGCTAGATAACTGCATGGTCTAAGAGTAACAATGGTTTATGCAAATGACATGTCATGCTAGATGATGTGTATAATGATATGCTCATCGAAGTGTAACAAGTGGTAAGACACGCCATTCTAGATTATGTGTATAATGATACGCTCATTGAAGTGTAAGTGGTGAGTGTGTGTTATGTTTGTGCCTATCAACGTTTCATATTGGTTATTAGATAGCAATTAGTTGGAACAACTAATGTGTTTACATTTGTGAGATAGGTGATGAGAAGTGCATGTGTCGCACATGGAGGATTTTGTCTATATCATCTCATATTATTATTATTTCATGTAAGTTATTTTGTTAGCCATGTGCCAAATGATTGTACATATTATTCATGCGTGCTTGTGCATCACATTGTTATATTACTAGTACGTGTATTAGAGGAGTTTTGGTTATTTTACACTTAGTGTGCGAACAAGATTTAGTGCTTGAGTTAATTTTATAAAACTGGAAAAGCAAGCCCTATTTTTATACACACAACTATTATTATCTCCTAAATAGAATTCTTAAAATATTCATGTCGTGAAAGGGAGCTGCACGCATGAGTGGGGAGATTGCACCCAATAGTGTGTTAATGGTGATGTTTACTCTATTTTCATGTTTTATGCTATGCTTTAATCTTCTCAATTTGATTCAAGTCTATGCTTAGTTCATTGATATATATGTGAGTTTTATTAATTCTTCAAGAAGTACATAAGGTCCTATGACAACTAAAGCTATCCTCAATATTAGAATTTCCTGTTCAATTGGAAATATGGCTTTTGTTTCATACACTGAATTAAAAGGAGTATTTTGCGTAGTCACTTTACAGCCTATATGATAAGCTCATAATGCTTCATATAACCTTTCAGTCGAATCTCATTTATTTTTTCCCACCACTGTTTTAAAGAGAATGTGGGAGAGAGAGAGAGAGAGAGAGAGAGAGAGAGAGAGAGAGAGAGAGAGAGAGCTTGAGTTCCTTTGCAAACAAACACACATGCGTGCACGCACACAAACACACACACACACACACACACACAAACACAAACACACACACACACACACACACACACACACACACACACACACAAGAGAGTGCAAGACACAAGAGACACGGATGGCTGAATTTTCTTCTATATTCTTCTCTTCTCATTTAACTTCTTGGATCTCAAATATCATGGGAATTCCTCTTTTTGCATTTAAATGATTGAATTCCAAATGTCATGGGAATTCCTCTTTTATTATAAAATAAATTTATCTAAAATTTCTCTTTTCTTTAATAAAAATATCCATTATTTCAAATATGCCAATGATTGAATTTCAAATGTCATGGAAATTCCTCTTTTATTATTTAAAATTTCTCATACATAAAATAAATTTATCTAAAATTTCTCTTTAAATAAAAATATTCATTATTTTAATATATCAAAATTTCTCTTTTTTTATTTAATTACATAGATCTCCATTATCATGAGAATTTCTCTTTTTGCATAAAAATAAAAATACCAAAAATTTCTCTTTTCTTTAATTAATTATTTATGTATAAATACTAAAAATTAGTTTTACATGAATGTGATGAAAATCATTCTTTTAGCATAGGATGACCAATCCTAGAATATGGTAGGAAGTTCTCTTTTCACATTATGCATAAAAATGAGCTATGTATTAATTTCTAAAAAATTTGCCATAGCTTCGTTGCTATTACTGATAATTTTCAATATTTGTAGAAAGAATAAGACTTTGTAATACAATTATGATAGAATATTATCCTTAGACTTAAATCCAATTTATGAAATTAAATCATAAGTTTATATAATTTTATTAGCATAAAAAAGTTATTTTTTTAATCTCTAGCTTAACAAGCTTAAAGATTGATTTTGAATTATGAATTTATCAATGAGAAGCATTCAAGAATTAGTCATAGAAATGACTATTCTTTTAGGAGAGAGATATATACATAAAAAGCATTCTAATTAAGCATAAAGATTAGCTTTTTTATGATTAATCATTAAAACTCTTAGAGAAAGCTTGATTTACATTGAAAACAACTAAATAAAAACTTCTCAAGCTTGAGAGGGGTTGAGAAGTGAAATCATTGAGAATATAATCAAAAACCATGTATTTCTTCTTACCCTTAGATTTGGCTTATTTCTTTATCTTAGAAGGAAGCCCCCAACCAATCAATTGGTTTAGTATGTTGAGAAGAAAGCTCCAAGGATTGTTGAAGAGAGAGAGAAGCTCGAAGGATTTCAGGAGAATATGCTTTCTTTGTAAAGGCTAATTCTACTAAGAGAAATATTAAACATAGCTCTTTAATTCTTCCTAGATTCTTCATTTATAGAGCCTCCAAGAAATTATCACTTAGTGACAAAGGAAATACTCTCAAAATAAACTATCTAGACTTGAAATTTAATAGACATATTACATATAGAAAATTTTTTGTTATTAACCCTCCACTCTAAAACATACTTAACTCCCATTTTACAAAGGAAGTATAAATAAAACTCATTTTCTACATAAACTTTTCTACATAATAAATATTCATATAATTTAAACATAAGTCATAGTTCAGTACTTCTCTTAATTCCTCACCTATTGTGAGGTATTAATTTTCTAAAATAACACTAAAATTTAAGAAATTTAATGTTATTATTTTAAATATATTTTTGCATATTGACACTTCTAGGATGACTCTCTATCACTCTAAAACATTTCCTTAATTATAGGCAATATTTAGACATGGTTTACTAATTATTAATAATTATCAACCCTATTTGCAATATACCTATGAATCAAGTAAATCCTTCACTTCTCCAAGAAAACCACCACGAATAAAATTCATAAATTTTATATAGTTAAAACACACTTTGATATACCTTTGAGCTATTCCACTACTCATGATCCCTCATTAACATGCTTTCTTTAAATTCTTTGCATAAAATAGTGTATTTTTAAAATTGATATTTAATTAGTAAATGCATCCAATAATTATCAAAAACTCTTAATAATGTTTTTTAATCATATTGTTTCTTTGTTTTGAACAACGTTTCAAAAAAGATTGTTATAAATTAGGGTTCATCATAATTAGGAAAACTAATTAAATTGAAACTTATTGATTTTAAATAAACTCGAAAAATACACATTCAATTCCTCATAATGTAATTAAACATGAAAAATACATAATCTATCCTTCATAATTATCATGGAATTAATTATGCATGGAAACTATTTTTCTTTAATATTTATTTTATATCAATTAAGAAAATATAACCCCAAAACATCATTTTCATCACTTTATATTTTTCACATAATATTTCCAAAATATTGAAACTTCTCCTAGTTCATCATTTTACCTAATTCCTTTTAGAAATTACGTTAGTAATTTTCTTAAACTTTATAATTTTTATTAAAAACTAGATTTTCACATTTTCTTTCAACGCCATCACTTCAAAATTTTATTATGATGAGAAAACAATCAAATTCATTTTTCATTAAGTTCCCATTAAGTATCTCATTGATTTACTAATTATCATGAGTAAAATATACGATTTTTTAAGTCCCAAAATGGTTTTTGATTTATTAAAAATAGTAAATAGGTTACAAATAGGTTGAAGTAATTATGATGGGTTTTTAGTAGCATGAAATAACACAAAAAATTATAACATTGAAATTTTAATGTGTTCACTAATTATGAAGGCAAATTGAAGCAGTAAAATTAGTGATTTGAATCAAAAATTTTGAAATCCTCTAACCTTTAATCAAAATTGATGCTCTTTGCTAGCTCTTCCCTCTCCATCCCTCAATTTCTTCCAATTAAGCCTCCTTTCTCCATAATTAAGCCCGATTAAAGCACTAATTAGCCTGAGAATCCCTCTTCTTGCTTCTCTCTATTTTGCTCAAATTAGCCCTAAATCTACCCCATGGATGGCAAGAAATCACGATTAAGACCATTTCTAAGCTATTCCCACCATCAAACGGCATCAAAAATGATGAAGGAGAGTGCTAGATCTCAATCGTCTTTCCACATTTTCTTCACCACAATGATTTTTGCAAATATGGTACCATTTTTTTGGCATTTCCATTAAATATATTATGTGAGATTTCCAAGAATAAGAGTATTTTTCTAAGGTTTCATTTTAGTATGTAATGAGTAATGCTTGAAAAAAGTCATTGAAATGATGACCCCATATCCTTTTTATTTAAGGCAATAAAATGATGACCCCCCTCGATTTGCATACATTCACCCATATGTTTTCTATTTGTAGTCCTATCTATTCAAGGCAATAAAATGATGACCCCCATATAGTTTCTATTTTTATGCAATCACCCATATGCTTTCTATTTAAGGTCCACAATTCTCTATAAAAAACCTCAAAGGGCTCACTCAACAGGTAGAGGGAGGAAGGGAGAGAAGGAGGAGAGGGAAAGGGTGGGGAAACTCATATTCTAAGGTTGTATTAATTAAATGCCATGTTAGTGGCATTTAATAAACACAAATAAATTGTCTGAATATATATGTAAATTATCACCCTTTTCACATTTTTTAAATTAATTGAATCCCCCCGACTACTTAAGGTACCGCATAAGGTTCTAAACCTTTTTAAACTTGCTATTCAACCCTAGCCTCTTTCCTACAAATGGGCTTCCCAAAACTAATTTCCCGCCTAGTATCAATATTTTTACCCAAAAATAACATTAAAACACCGCTTTGATCCTAATTTTGCCAAAACAAATATCCACTTTTCTAATTTTAAAATACTAGGTCATCAATCCCTCACCCTTCCTCTTTACCACTAGGACTTTTTGAGGTCTGTGGTTGATTGGGTACTTTTGTTAACTCTAAGGAGGGAAATGTAGCTTTTCCTTTGCTATGGTCCTTGCCTTATTTCTTGTTTTTAACGTTCTTCGAAATCTCCACAGTGCTTGGGTTGTAGAGTAAGGACTAGCTTGATTCTATTTTTGTTAGGCCTACACCCTAGTCACAATCCTTGCTAGTACTTCTTGTTCTTCCTCTGAATAAGATTGGCTTATGACACTAACTAACGCTTACTAGTGGTGAATAAGATTGGCTTATGCCACACTAGATACACCATCTTATGACACTAACTATAGGTGGGGTGGTAAAGCTAATGGTTGAGGAGATACAGGTAATGTAGCCACTCCTATCATTCTAGCCATTTGTTGTGCATGGTAGTAGCTAGAAGATTCATGATTTCCATATCTTCTACAATACTCGCACCATTGGTTCTCTCTTACTCTCAAGACTGGGTACTCATGCACCATGTGGTTTCTTCTGCAAACCACATACCAAGTCATTTCCCATCTTGGAGCTAAATATGGATGGCATATCTCCCTAGGAGAGGCTTTCCACACTTCTTCTAGCCCTTTGATCCTGCTTTAGTAATGTCTTTTGTGCTCTTGGGCTCTTTTGTTTTCCTAGTGTCTTGACTTTTGGCACTGGGTCCTACTTTGACCAAAGAATCCCATCTTCTACTTTCCATGTGGAAGGGAAGCCCATAAAGTTATCATCAAAATCTATTGCATCTAGGCAACACCTCACTAGAATTCTATGTATTCAGGCATATAATGCATCATGCAATTATTTGCTTCTTAATCCTTCTAAGAACAATGAATCAACCTGGTTTAGCTCGGTTTTTCCTCAGCAGGACATCTGATCTTTAAGTTCTTATGGTTGATAAAATATCTCGCAAACTCATGCTCAAGCTGCTTGAATTGATACAATTGTGTAGCCGAGGTATGCTTCGCACTAGTCTTTGAGAACCCCATGGTACCTTTTTGTGAGTCTTCTAGCATTTGAAACCATAATAATTCATTCAGGGATCACTAATCCTTCAAACTTGGATACTAACTTAGATATGTGTGAGGCTCTAATCCTCACATGGCCGTGATCATTTTCGTCTCTCATTCCTATTTGCGGTTTGACCACCATATGAAACAGTATTGAGCACTCTTCTTGCTTTGTCAAGAATCTAAGCTCATGCTCTAGGTTCTCTAGGCTCTATTGTTAGTTTCTAGAGCTACATATCTAGGTTTAACTTTGGAATGTACCGGAGTGTAGGATGGTCTCATCATGTACCCATAGGCTAGTATTCTAATGCACGTTTCAGGTAATGGTTCTAAAAGTAGCGAAACCGTCTACATGACAGAGACAACGAAGCTAATGACAAAAGCGTTTCTTTGTTCGAGTCTTAGAACGAGCATGCTCGCTTCTGACCCCGACTCAAAAAACAAAAACAAAGGTTCTAAAAGTACATGTATCATAGCGTATCAACTACTGGTATCCCATTGTCTATTGGTTAGCTTGTAGCTCACCATTCATAACTATACAATCTTTTAGTTTCCCATGCTCCTTGAGCGGGAACTCTTATGTCTAAGGGAGTGGCTATCCTTGGTCTTTTAGAGGTCTACTTCTCTTTGGATGGCACTATTTTCCCTTATTCTTTCTTCTCTGATTGTGTCCAATGAGGAAGGAATCTAAAAGTTTGCATCCTATTTGTGGCTATAGAATGAGAATTCTTACTCTTTTGCTAGACTACCTCTTCTTTGTTGGAAAATCACAGGTATTCAATCATGGATCTATGGAGGATGAATCTCTCTATGATTGTGGAGTGTGAATAAGAGAGAGAGAAGGAAGCTTGAGCACACAAAAGAGAGAAAATAGGGCAAATACAAGATGATTATAGTATATTTGAGATGAATAAAACACTAAGTACAATACCCTTTTATAGGCACAAACCCCATCTTTTGAATCTAACTAAGAGGTAGTTCACATTGAGAGTGTTCACACCAAGTTGGCTATAGACCTAATGAATCGTATGCCCATATCCCCAATGTCACGTGATATTTTGGTGTATTATTTCAACACTCTCACTCAACAAAATATCCATGGCTACTATGATGTCAATGCTAGCTCTAGTTACTGTTTACAACACTGTTTATGATGACCATCCAAGTCCCGTAGATCTTACTCATGGTGGTTTACAATGCCAGAAATGATGACAGATGCCAGCAATGATGACCATCCAAGTGCCATAGGTCGTGCTCATGGTTGTTTACAATGCCAACAATGATGATAAATGCTAGATATCTAGTTATGATAACATTTCACTTAGGATAGAGGGGTGACCACAGGTGGTCTAGGAAGCCACCTATGCATTTTATAGCATCAAGGTTTTTTAACAATTCCAAAAAGTCCAAAAGATTCAGATTTTAGGGGACAACCTGAGCAGAGAACCCTTGATTTAATATATAAACTGAACTAGAAATAAAGGGAGAATCCCCCCTCGATGAGCAAAATGTTGATGAAGATCTTTCTTGATGTAGCTCGTAATGTCAATGTAGCTCTTGATCTTCTTCATGTCAATGTAGATCTTGATGTAGATGTAGCTCTCAATCTTCTTGATTGAAACCTTTGTTGGTTCAGCCCTTGTTGTTGAAGTTTTTGTTTCATCTTCAATGATTTCCTTAACTTCATTAATGAAGTTCATGAGGATGATAAGAATGATGACCTTGGTCATCAACAATGTATGCATAAGAAACCTCATAATGATTTTAGGGTTTGGGAAGGTCTTTCCACCACTGCTGCGCGCTGAGAAAAAAAATCCCATGGTAGTGTCTAGTCCCTTGACAACAGAGTTTTGATTAGTTGTAAATAAAATGATTTAGTAATGTTTGACGAGTGTACTCTCATAAGAATATGTAGAAAGATAGTGTGATTTGGAGTACATGATTTGGGCACTAAACCAAAGGAAAATTTAATTATGATGTAGCTATCTGTAGCGAGTGCCTAATGTCATATTTGAACCCCCAATGGCTAAAAAGCATTGTGATTAATGTTAACCAATTCAAAAGAGTTTATATAGCATGTACGAGCGTTGATTTTGAATAGATTAGCTTATGGGAGAGCTAAAACTCATTTTGGGCCTCATGAGATTAGCCACCTTAAACAAGTCTTTAAGAAATATAATCGTGTATTAATCATTGCCTTACCAAAGTATGTCTGCTATGAAGGTTGCGTAGAGGTGAAGCGTGTAGGCATGTTTGTAGCCCTCAAAAACCCTCGCGTGCGAAGCGAATTAGACCAAGATACCTTCGTTCTGAAGCGCTCTCTACGTTGCTATTGGGAGGCTATGCCTTTGAGCTATGGAAAGGCCCCAAATCTTGGCTGCTCCTTCTATGAGGAGCAGTCAAAGCTCCACCCACTGATTGTGGGTAGAAGAGGGAGATGACCTAAATGGGAAAAATTGAGATAAAAGTGATTAATCACTAATCACGATTAGGGTATGTGATGACATGAGGCTAATTAAGCTACAGGAGAGTAGATCTGGGCTTTGATACCATGTTGGCAAATCACTAGTATTCAATCATGAAGCTATGGAGGATGGAATCTCTCCATGATTGTGGAGTATGAAGAGAGAGAGAGAGAGAGAGAGAGAGAGAGAGAGAGAGAGAGAGAGAGAGAGAGAGAGAGAGAGAGAGAGAGAGAGAGAGAAGGAAGCCTTAGCACACACAAAAGAGAGAAAACTAGGAAAATACAAGATGATAATATTATGTTTGAGATGAATAAAACACCAAATACGATGCCCTTTTATAGACACAAAACCTTTTTTTTTTAAACTCTAACTAAGAGGTAGTTCACACCTAGAGTGTCCACACCAAGTTGGCTATAGACCTAATAAACCATATGCCCATATTCCCAATGTCACATGATAGTTTGGTGTATTATTTCAAGATTCTTGAAGTGATTTACTCCTGAGAGTCTTCCTTCTCTTCCTCTTGCTGTCCTTTCACTTTGGTAGGCTACTAAGGGTGGTGTGACTCCCTCTGCCTAGACTTTCTACATTTCTTGCCTCCTCTTGGGGTACAAGTGTTACCTATGATTCTTGGTCTACTTCCAAACTAGAATCTTAAGCTACTAGGGTGATCTTTAGATTGACTCTTGGTCCTAGCTCACTCCCTAGCAGTGGCAAATATGATAATGTTTTGTGCTCAAACGTTGGGTTTGATTATGAAGTTACAATGATTTAGCCTAAACGTAAATACATAAGCACTTGGTCCAACACCAGAATTGCTGAGGTTCTTTTTAAGATTTTCCTTTATTTATTGATATTTTAGGTTTTGGAAGGTTTTATATTTTTATGATTTTTTAGAATTTTTAAGTTTTTATGTGTTTTAAGGAATGATTAGTCGATAGGTCTTCAAGAAGTCCTTAGGTCCCACACACAAATTTGGAAAACTGTAAAAATTAGTCACATAAGTTCTATAAATTTCCTTCCTCAAATCTCGAATTAGACGATTGGACTTGTTCAATTGCGTGATTGATACAACCCATCTAAACCATGAAAGCACATAATGGGAACCTCAAGGGGTGTCAAGCCCTCAATGTCTACCGATCCAATGTTTGTACCTTTGCAATCTAATCACTCACATGAGGGAGAAGCTAGGAAGCTCTCTCTCTCTCTCTCTCTCTCTCTCTCTCTCTCTCAATCCCACTCCACACCTAGTTAATCACAAGAAAGAATTAAGTAAGCTTACCTCAACAAGCAATACACATACACTCAAGCTTACCTCAATCACTCACACATGCAAGCAAGTAACTCAATAAGACTCCATCGCTAATGAGCAATTAGTGTAAACATGAAAGAATTAAGAAGAGATTAAGATAAGCAAGAATGAAGGAGCTCCCAATTTTGAGCTCAAATGTAGATTATATTATCATAAGTATCTTTACACACCTCGAGTCACACACTCCCAAAAGTCACTTATATACAATTGGGCTTTGCTCGGCCGCCCACACTTATGGGGTACCCAAAACATGTTCTCATTAAACACTCAAGCCTTATATAGGCCAAATTTTACTACAATGGTGGGCCTATGGCTATATACAATCTGAAACACCTAAGCTAGGGTGGAGATTTACAAAGAGTACAAAAAAAGAGTAACGTGTTGTAAAAAGAGATTTACAAAGAGTATAAAAAAGAGTAACATGTTGTAAGAACAATACGTAATTGAATAGGATCTCTTAAAATAATTCTAAGAGTTCATAATATCTCAAAAGATATTGTAAGATCTTGAAAGGCTCAAAAGCTCCAAGTAAGCTTCAAAATATATAAGCACTTGGGAGATTGTAAGAGCTCGCTCTTGTTTCATATATAAGATTATATAAGAGCTCTTAAGAGATCTTATGAAATATTTCAAGAGGTAATAAAAGGCTCTATATTCTCATTATCTTAAAGTTATAAGCATACCAGGATATCATTTAAGAAACTTAAATTTTGCGAGGTCATATGAGGTGAAATGACATTACAACCAAGCCGCATATCATCTTATATGTGCCTTCTCATCAACTGAGATTGTTTGATCTCATTTGAAGGTATAAGAGCTTATTTAAGATCAAATTACCATCTATTGACCTTAGTTGAGAGGTAAAGTTGATCAAACAAGATTCCATAACTTGAATTCAAGAAATTTAAGGTCTTATATCCTTTATGTGACCTCAAATGAAAGCCAAATATCATTAATAGAGTTCCTAGGATCTCATTTAAAGAAATTCTATCTTTCTTAAGGTCCTATGACATTGTTAGATATTATAACCAACCTTAGAAGTACCTTGGATATCAATAAAAGGCATTAGGTCATATTTGATATCCTATGATCTCTTATGGCTTTAAATGCAAATCATCGTTGTATAAGCACCACATATTGCAGGTAAAGGCTTCTTTGTGAGGTTTCAAACCTCATTTTACCTTAATAAGATCATTAAAAAAAGCATGTATGTTTTTTTAAAAACAGATGATGAATTCGAATGTGGTTGATATGATTTTAAATTCTAGTTAAGAACTGATGAGTTGATTTGGATTCTTATTGAAAAATAAAGATTCTTGAATTTTGGTTGAAATGTAATAAACTAAGCAAAACCACAATGAGGATGAATGGGACGAGTCCCTGTGATGATGTTCGTAGCTGGAATGACATTAATGACTTCAGCAAATCACTATGAGATTAGTGGATTGTGTTGGTAGATTGCTGCTGTTAACACTTGACCCAGTGGATCAAGTTAAGGGATGTCAAATTAAAAATCTATATAATTGAAAATTTCCATGAAGGACTAGAAAATTCGGTCTAATGAACCATTATTGTGATAAGGATTTGAATGATACGATCTGAGTGAATATTATCTGAGTTTTATATAAGGGATCTTTATCCCAGGATTCTGTTGGGTTCACCAGACTATAAGGAACCCCAGAATCAGTTGGATCTTAAGGAAAAGAGTTCTCCTCTAATTTTGCGAGATGAGGACATCTCGCATTTTTTAAGTGGGGTAGGATATAAGATTCCTCCCTCCGACTTTTTAGGTGTGCAGGTGTAAAAACCTCCCCTTCTGATCTTATAATTATTCCCCTCTCTGAAATAAAAGGAAGATCCTGTTTTAGCCTAGAGAGAGAAAATGTCTAGAGAGAGGTAATTCAAAATTGAGATATTTTTGGATATAAAAATTCTCCTAATGTCTAAAATGGTTTCCCCTGAAACAGATATTCAAAAAGAAATTTCCAATGTGCAATTGGAATAAATTGAAATCAAGTAAAAAGGATCTTGGCCTAAGGCTCCCTCCTTCTCAAGCTCCCTCCCTCTCAATCTCTTTTACGCTTGTACTTTCACGTCTGCTCTTTCATGTCTGCACTTTCACATCTTGGACTTTCACATTTGCTGAAATTTTTGAATTAAGGTTCCTATGAACCAATTAGATTAATCCAAATGTAGGGAGGAGATAAATTGAAGAATAAAAGGAAATCCTCCCCAAAAATGAGTAAATACTTACATAAGATGAAGAGTTGACTAAGGACAAGGTTATTAGTTAAAAAAGAAGAGATATTTAGAAGAAATGATGCATTTTTGACACCTCAGTGTGGGGGAATTTCCCTCATGAAGGAGGCACCTATTTCACATGTGTGGTTAAGTTTTAAACTCACAAATAATGAGATATTTTCATCTCTCCTCTCTCCTGCTTCAACTAGATCCAAAAAGTAAGCTAAACTGACCTAAAAATGGTCAAAAATTGACCAAACTGATCGGAAAAATTCTAGAATCAGTTTGCTTGGTTAGAGGCTCACTTTTTCCTATAAATGAAGCCTCCCCCTTTATAAATGGTTAATAGTGTTTTATGCACTGTTACTCTACTCCTCCCCAGAGCCAAAAACAGTGAATTTATTGATAATTCATTATAGTTTTTGACCATTTCCTCTTCAAAAGAATTGGTGGCCACTCTTGTTACAAACAAGAGTAGATCCCTCAAACCATCGAGCCAAAGGAAAGCTCAAAAAAATTCATGTAAACTAGAAATCCTACTTTTTCTTTATTCCATTTAATGGTTTTCTAATTTTTGTTTTCTATAAAATGAAAAATGATGCTATGCCTTGTTGGAAAGGCTTTCCCCCTCTCTTCATTCTTGAATTCAACCTTTCTTTATCCTAGATGTGTAATCAAATTGTTAGAATTAAACTTTTCATATTGTTTCTCTTTAAAAAGTGAAATTTGATTAGTTTAGAATGCTCTAAACCATTTGGGATAATTTCTAAGTAACTTAAGAATGAAAAAATTTGAAAAATGGTCAGCCAAAGAAGGTTATGGCAAAATTTTCTTGAATTTTGTGAAATAAGTTTTATTATTTACTATTCAAAAAGAGCAATCCCCACCGCTTGTGTATTCTAAAAGTGTTATTTTTATTCTATGCATAGAAAAATGTATATTAGAAATATTTTTATAATAAAAGTGTTATTTTCATTAGAATTAATTTCTATGCATAGAAAGATGCTAATTGGGAATATTTTGATTATAAAAGTGTTACTTTCATCAAGATTGATTTTTATGCATAAGGAAATCTATTTTTATTTCAAAAGAGTTATTCTCATCAATTTTGATTTTATGCATAGAAAGATGCATAAAGAAATTTATTTTTATTTTTAAAGAGTTATTCTCATCAATTTTGATTTTATGCATAGAAAGATGCATAAAAGATTTATTTTTATTTTGAAAGTGTTATTCTCCTTAAAATTGAACTTATGCATAAACGGATTTTTATAAAAGTGTTATTTCCCACTAAAGTTGTTCTTATGCATAAATAGATGCGTAAAGAATCTTTATATCAAAAATAAGAATTCTCTTATATTCTATAAATAGATGTGATAAGATGTGATATGAATTAGATATATGAGAATGAATAGAGGATGGATGTGATGAGAAATAGAAGTAATGAGAATGAGAGGTAAATAGATGTGATATGAATCAAATAGATGGGAATGAATGGATGGATGGATGTGATGAGAATGAGACGTAAATAGATGTGATATGAATCAGATAGATGGGAATGAATGGATGGATGGATGTGATGAGAATGAAAGGTAAATAGATGTGATGATATGTGATGCGAATCAGATAAATGTGAATGAATAAATGAGATGTGATGTCATGCGAATCAGGATGTAAATGAATGATATAGGATGTGAATGAATGTGATAACATGTGAATCGGGATGTGAATGAATGATAAGGGACGTGAATGAATGTGTTAGCATGTGAATCGGCATGTGAATGGATGAGATGTGATGTGAAATGGATGTGATAAGATGCGATGTAAACTGGATAGATGTTATTGTATGTGAAGTGATGAGATATATGGGTAGATACAAGTAGATGTGATCTGATGAGGATAAATGAGGAAATAAGTGATGAGATAGAAAAAGAAGTGATTAGATGAGAATGGGAAGTGATGAGATGTATGGGTAGATGCAAGTAGATGTGATCTGATGAGGATAAATGAGGAAATAAGTGATGAGATAGAAAAAGATGTGATTAAATGAGAATGGGAATACTTATGAAATGAATGTGGATTGATGTGGATGGATGTATGGATGATGTGGATTGACGTATGATTGATGTGGATGGATGTATGGAAGATGTGGATGGATGTGTGGGTAATGTGGGTTGATGTGGATGGATGAGTGGATAATGTGGATTGATGTGGATGGATGTAGGGATGATGTGGATTGATGTGTGGGTAATGTGGATTGATATGGATGATGTGAATGGATGTAGATGGATGTATGGATGATATGGATTGACGTATGGATTGATGTGGATGGATGTATGGAAGATGTGGATGGATGTGTGGGAAATGTGGATTGATGTGGATGGATGAGTGGATAATGTGGATTGATGTGGATGATGTGGATGGATGTAGGAATGATGTGGATTGATGTGTGGATTGATGTGGATGGATGTATGGATGATGTTGATTGACGTGTGGAATGATGTGGATGGATTATGGAAGATGTGGATGGATGTATGGATGATATGGATTGATGTGTGGGTAATGTGGATTGATGTGGATGGATGTATGGATGATGTGGATTGACGTATGGATTGATATGGATGGATATATGGAAGATGTGGATGGATGTGTGGGTAATGTGGATTGATGAGTGGATAATGTGGATTGATGTGGATGGATGAGTGGATAATGTGGATGATGTGGATGGATGTAGGGATGATGTGGATTGATGTGTGGGTAATGTGGATTGATGTGGATGGATGTATGGATGATGTGGATTGATGTGTGGGTAATGTAGATTGATGTGGATGGATGTATGGATAATGTGGATTGACGTATGGATTGATGTGGATGGATGTATGAAAGATGTGGATGGATGTGTGGGTAATGTGGATTGATGTGGATGGATGAGAGGATAATGTGGATTGATGTGGATGATGTGGATGGATGTAGGGATGATGTGGATTGATGTGTGGGTAATGTGGATTGATGTGGATGGATGTATGGATTATGTGGATTGATGTGTGGGTAATGTGGATTGACATGTGGATTGATGTGGATGGATGAGTGGATAATGTGGATTGATGAGTGGATAATGTGGATGGATGAGTGGATAATGTGGATTGATGTGGATGGATGTATGAATGATATGGATTGATGTGTAGGTAATGTGGATTGACGTGAATAGATGTGTGGATGATGTGGATTGATGTGTGGATAATGTGGATTGATGTGGATGGATGTATGGATGATGTGGATTGACGTGTGGATTGATGTGGATGGATGTATGGAAGATGTGGATGGATGTGTGGATAATGTGGATTGATGTGGATGGATGTATGGATGATGCGGATTGGTGTGGATGATGTGGATGGATGTATGGATTATGTGGATTGATGTGTGGATGATGCGATTGGATGTGATTTAATGTGGGCATGATGTGATGTGATAAGGATCGATGAAGAAAAAAAAATTATGAGAAGATGAGAAAAGATGGGGACTAATGTGAAAAGATGTGGAGTGATGAGAAAAAATGGAAATATTGTTGGAACTGTATTTGTATGTGTGAAATCTGTTTTTAAATGACTGTTTTATGTCAAGAATGCTGGGGAAGCATTTTGACCGTCTTGTGAATGAGGTCGTGGAGACCTATCTATTAAAGTTGCAACTGTTGACGGAGAGTCAACGGAAGACGTCTCGCGTAGCAAGGTTCGGCCGGTCTTGACCAGCCTCGGTTTGATTTAAATGGTGAGCTTCCGGTACAGTGGATGAGGGACCAAGGAAGCGGCCTATGAGTGAAGCGCTAGGTGACCTGTGAAGGATCCTAGAGGGTGCTGACCATATGGTGCTCGGGCTCTGGGTCACCGAAGATACCCACATGTACGTCGGGGAAGATATTGGAGCAAGGAGTAAGAGTTGTTTTCTGAATTCAGGCATGGATCTCGTTGATTGACCTTGCTAGTCCTTAATGGATGAGTCCATGGCTCTTTTATATGGATCCGTTGGTTGATCTTGCTGATCTTCAACGGAGATTCCATTTTTGATATGTGAATATATTGCTGATTACTATGAGCTAAGAACTATCGAAAAGGCCCCTGAGTGGACAGGTGGTGAGCGTTCTGGTTGCCAATGATGCCATAGGTACCCCGATGAAGGAATGATTGGAAATAAGGATTCAACCGGAGATTTTGAGGATTGTGATCAGTGACACAATGGTTTCATTAAATGATTGTTTTAAAGATAGCTGATGCTGAGAAAAAGGCAATTTCATATTGGGTGTGTAAGTGGTGTGACTAGTTTTAAGTTTGCATGAATATCCGGCTAGGGAGCCTGGGAACTCTTTTCCCTGGTACCCGGGACAAAACCTAACTAAATTCTTAATTCGATCCCATCACTACAATGGTTGGGCGGTTGGCTAACCCACGGGACTGGATGGGGTTAGGCTGGACTGATGGATCCTTAAATTGAGACTCAATTCTGTTATGGTACGATAGATGAAGTAAATCTCGGACAAAAATTGTTTTATGGAAAAGAATCAACGGCTGTGCCTCTCAATGAGGAAAAAAGCATTGGTCTCTATGATCCAAGTACAATCTTTTCCCTGATCTGACTATGGGACTTATGGGTTCGGTCAGATCAATTCAATTAGTTAAGGCTTTTGACTACGTTAGAGAAAAGTTATCCTAGAGGAATCGCTCGTGCCTTCCGGAAGTTGTACAAAATCAGGTCAAACGCTTCAAATCGGCATAATCCAACATAGACCTACGGGTTTTCAAGGGCTGAAAATCCGCCTACAGTGTCAAAATCGCAAACAAATGCTTGGAGTAGCTGCTACTACAACCCTAGGTATGTCTCTAAGAGTCACTTTAGCAATGGTGAGATTAATGCATGATTATAAGTGTTAATCATATACTTATAGGCTTAAGACATCAGTAGACATAGTGCTACAAGTGCCCCTTATTTTTGAAAAAGATTTTTGAAAGGGCTTCAATTTGACACTCCAAGTTGCCTCTTCTTCTACACTACAAATAGTAGATTATCTCTACTAATTAGTATTAATTAGCACTAATCGTAATTTTTTTGGACCATTAAGGGTTTAAACCTACCACTGGGGACTTGCCTACAGCTTGCCAAAGGTTCGTATAGAAAAAGCCCCTTAATTTTTCCCTCCAATGATGCTCTCGAAATCAAGATACTTTTTGCTCAATTGAGAAAAAATTGAATTCACTAATGCCTTGATTAGTGCTAATCATCTAAGGTTTTTAAGGCCATTAATGGTTCATATCTCACATTTAAGTGTTATAAACTTCTGTAAAGCATGAAATCATATTTTCCCTTTAATTTGAGTGGTCAATTTGTTAATCCAAAATCGGGTATAAATATGTATTAGTTGTTCAGAAAAATAGGGATTTTGAGCTTGAATGCTTCATGTAATTCATATATCATGCTCATAAATTGATTGTACAAGGTAAAGAAATCCGCCATTGATAAGGCCAAGAACCCATGAAGCATATTTAATGCATTATCATATGAAAGGGATATGCATCATCATCATGTCAGGCTTCATAAACACATTAAGAATATGATCCATCTTTGCCTACATGGATTTCATTACACAATGAAATCAAGGTTGAAGAAGACCAAGGGCTACATCAACATCAAGATCTACATCAACATAAAGAAGATCAAGAGCAACATTGATATTACGAGCTAGCAGAGGGAGGGTGTTAGAAATACACCAAAATACCATGTGACATTGGGGATATGGACATATTATGGTTCATTAGGTCTATAGCCAACTTGGTTGTGAACAACCTCTTAGTTAGAGTCAAAAGATAGGGTTTGGTGCATATAAAAGGGTATTTTACTTAGTGCTTCTTATCATTTAATTCATAATATAATCACCTTGTGTTGTGCCTAATTTGCTCTCTCTTGTATGCTCAAGCTTTCTCTTCTCTCTCTTCTTCACACTCCACAACCATGGAGAGATTTCGTCCTCCATAGCTCCATGGTTAATCTACCTATGATTACCAATAATTTGGTTACAAGATAGCTTATGTAGAAAATCTAAATGTTGCAGAGCTACTAGAAAATATATGTATGTGTGACTCGTTCACATACAGTGGCATTATAACAGGTTTACTATACTATAGTGTTGGAGATTGTAGGTTTGCTACAAGTGCAAAAGTTTTTTGCAAGCATTGTTTGGTAAGTTGCTACTACCAATGTAAAGATGTGAAAAATCTGACAGTCTATCACAGATTATGAGTGAAAAGCTGAATAAGAATTTCCACGTATAGAAGTTTAGGATGACTGATATCCTTATGTGGGAAAGGGATATTGGGAGTTCATCATAGGTGATAAAAGGGAGCCGAATATTGCTAAAGAAACTTTTACTCCACAACAAGTGCATGTATATAAAGTATGGCACGAAAGAGCTAGAAAGGTGTTGTCTAGCAGTGTGACAGATTCTATGATTATGCATATACAGGATGCACAAAGGCCTAAGGAGACTTAGGACGCCTTGGTAAAAATGTACAACACAAACCCCCAAGCTCGAAAGATGCAGCTAAAGTAAGAATTAAATAATGTGACTAGAGAAAAGCTAAGTATAAATGATTTCTCAATAAAGGTTAAAGGGCTTGTAGATACCCTTGCTTCTATTGGATCATTAGTAAATGATGATGATATGGTGTCTGTGACCTTAAATGGTCTTGGAAAAAAATACAGCTTGTTTCAAACCTCTATTAAAGTTCGAGACAACTTTCCTAATTTTCAGGAGAATTGATTGCTCTTGTCATGCATGAGAGGAGATGAATATTAGGGGAGGTTCATCCTTTAGAATCTCAAATGAGCAAGTCTTCTACTCAAATACATGTAGAGATAGAGGTAGATCATCATCTAGAGGCTGAGGGGGAGGCCATTTTAAAAATAGAAATCATGGCAATAACAACAACAAGATTCAATGGGCAAATAGGTGGAAGAGGAAACTCTAGAGGCAAGGGAAGCAAAGAGGCCAAAAATAGCATAGAGTGCTATTATTGTGGCAAACCAAAGCACATGGTAAGAACTACTATAAAAAGCATAATGACATCAAAAGTAAAAAGTTCTAGCAAGGTAACTATGTATCATCAAGCAACAAGGTGATGACAAAAGTGGCAGCTATTTTCTCAGCTCCACAACAAGAGATGTGTTAAGATCTATATGGATTTTGGCACCTCTAACCACATGACCAGTCATGGTGAGTGGTTTAGAGACATGCAAAAAATTAAAAAACCAGGTTATGTAAAAAGAGGTGATGATGATATTGTGCACGCCATTGCGTATGTTGGTGAAGTGTCAGTCTATAAAGAATGGCAAAATGAGATACTTTAAAAATGTACTTCATTTTTAAATATTACAAAGAACTTGGTTTTTGTTGTGAACAGATAGTTGAGCATAGTCTACAACAAAAGTGAGGTCCAATCCTCAAGGGTGTTTTGTGGATGACTTCAAAAAATCAATGCTGCTTGGTTATAAAGGGTAACAAAAATGGCAAGATATTTACTTTATATTTAAACATGCCTCAAGTGTGAAGGCACCCTGTTTACGCATAGGATAGGTGTCATTATAGATAAACATATGGCACAAGCATATTGGTCATATGAATATACGTTGAAGCCTATGCAGGCACAAAATATTATTTGTAGCTTTGTTGAAGTTTAAGGTTGATGGTATGTATAAAGTATGTAAAGCATGCCAGCTTGGTAAGCAAGCCAAACATGCTTTTCATGTAAGTGCAAGGCCATTGGATTTTATACATTCAGATGTATGGAGAGACTAATCAAGACTTGAATAATTGCAAGTTACAAGTATTTCACACTAGAAAAATATGGGTTTATTTCATAAAGGACAAAAGTGAGGTGTTTGATTGCTTTCAAAGGTTTAAAGCCTTGTTGAGAAGGAAAAAAGGTATACATATAAAATGCCTAAGATTGGATAGTGGGGGAGAGTATTTTTCCAATGAGTTCAGTGATTTCTTGAGAAAGCAAGGAATCAAGAGACAATTCACATACAAGTGCACTTCGTAATAAAATGGTATTATAGAAAGGAAAAACAAGCACGTTGAAAAAGTGGAACATGCCTTGATGTCTAAAAAGAATATATCATATTATTTTTGGCCAGAAACAGTAACAATTATTGTTTACATTATGAATAGGAAACCCACTAGAGTTGTTTATGGTATGATGCTTGAACAAAAGTTTATAGGTAAAAACTAGATGTGTTTCAAAGGCAAAGAAATGCATCTTTTATGCGTTGAAGCACAAAGATTATAGATGTAATAACCCTACCACTCATAAGATGCAAGTGTCATATTTGATGAGATGAGTAGCTAGTTTACACCAGTGAAGGTAATAGATTATATAGATGTAAGAAGCAATGATGCTACCCCACATATAAAGCAACAATCATGGGTGCTTAATGGACCTAGAGAGTCTTCTAGTAGTGGATCCAATGTTAGTCCATGGTCAAGAAGGTTGAGAACAGATGTAGGTACACTTGTGTCATGCAAAGGGAAGGAAAAGGTAGATTAACCTTTTGTGCCTATCTATCAGCAAGTCACTCATGTATGAATGGTGACTCCAGTGGCTCCAAGGAGAGCTTTGATGTGAGAAGCTTAACATTCCGTCACAGTGGTTACTCTAGTGCAAGGAAAACTAGGGTTGTTTTGAGGACACCTAACCTAGTAGTGATCCAAGTGTACACAGGTCTATGAGGATTAGATACTCTATTAAAAACAGGTTGAGATGTGATGGTTATACACCCCATCATTATGCTTACATAAATAGTGAAAGCAATACAAGAGTTAGAGCCTACTTGTTTTTAAGTAGACACTTATAAATAAAAATTGGCAAGATGCCAAGAATGAGAAGATGGTAGGATTGAATACAAATACAACATGGAAGTTAGTGCCTTTGCCTAAGGAAAAGAAAAAAAATAGATCTAAGTGGGTATATAAGGTCAAGCATAACTCAGATAGATTAGTGAGCATGTATAAGATAATCTCGTTTTTGGCAAGGGTTATATGCAAACCTATGGCATTGACTATGAGGAGACATTCATCCTAATTTTCGAGATGGCAACCGTGAGAGCTATCATTATTATGGCTAGCGAAGGATTGGTCTTTACATCAGATGGATGTAAAGAATGCTTTCTTGCATGGTGATTTGCAAGAAGAAGTATACATGATATAGCCACTAGGTTATGAGAGTGATGTGCACCCAGATTTCATGTGCATGTTACACAAAGGTTATGAGAGTGATGTGCACCCAGATTTCATGTGCATGTTACACAAAGCCTTGTATAGCTTGAAGTAGGCACCCAGAGCATGGTCAAACAAGATCAAAGAGTATCTTATTACCATTAGATTTCAGATATCCAATGTAGATTTTTTACTTTATGTGAAAAAGATAAATAAAGGGATCATGTTATTAGTCATTTATGTGGATGACTTGATTATCACTGGTGATAGTGATGTTGACATACATGATGTCATATGCTTTTAATGCAGAAGTTTGAGATGAAGTTTTTGGGTGAGTTGCAGTATTTCTTGGCTATAGAGATAGTGAGATCACCTCATGGCATTTTATTGTTACAGAGGCAAAATGGACATGTTGTCCAAGTATGGTATGACAAGCTATAAGCCTACTTCATTGCCATTGGAGTAAAACACAAATCTTTCTACATGTACAGGTGAGCTTTTGGATGACCCCACTATGTACAAGTGCATAGTGCATAGTGGGTAGCTTGACCTACATGACCATTACTAGGCTAGATTTAAGCTATGTAGTTGTTAAGGCTCACCCTAACCCTCCTTGAAACACATCCAAAAAGAGCTTACCTAGTGAACCGCAACTATTTGAGGATCTTTCGAATGGCCGAGCTTGTAACCCTCGAGGTCTTCAAGCTTTACAACTCCTTGAGAAGCAATTCCACTGGGTCTCCCGGGAGCGTTGTCACACCATCGCTGCGTTGCACTATGGGTCCTCGTCCCTCCTCTCACCTCACTTCACTCACACACACTCACTATCATGCATTAGGGAGAGAGATTAGCAAGAGCAAGACTCAATTTCACAATGTGAGAGTCTGTTGTATTATGAGAGAAATTCACTTATATACATGGCCATAAGTGTTCACACTCACTTAAACTATGGCCGGCCGGGCACTCTAGGCTCATAAGATGCCTAATGCTATTACAATGACTACTCTCATAATATATCCATGAAGTACATCACTTAGGATTTCATCCTAACTTGCTACCACACGCTCTTGAAGCGGGAATTGCCATAAATACTCTGTCACACCATTATGGGTGCCTATCCAAGCTGTAGCTTTGGACACTATTGCTTGATATCTTGAATGTATGACCCTTTGGTGTATCTATCGTGACTCCTAGATGTAAGATAATGGCGGTAGCTCTTGTTAATCCTAGAATTGGATTAACAGTAGTTGGACTTGTGAGTCAGTTTATGTAGGCTCCTAGGAAGCTATAGTTAGATGTGGTAGATAGATTCTCAAGTACATTAAGTCCACAATTGATTAGCTACATGGGTATACAGATGTTGATTGGGCTGGTATTGTCACAAACCAGATATCTACTAGGGGCTTTATGTTTTCTTTTGGGTTTTTGGGAGTGCTCCTATGAGTTGGAGTAGTAAGAAACAACCTAGTTGCCTTATCGAGTGTAGAGGCAAAGTATAAGGGCACTATTATGGTAGCTTGTAAGGTAGTTATGTTTGAGAAGCTACTTAGTGTGATATGGTTAAGGCCTTGGATAGGTCCATTATTATTTATTGTGACAACATGAGTAGCATACAACTAGTTAGTAACACAGTATACAATGTTAGGACAAAGCACATTGAGGTGCATTATCACTTTATGGGAGAGAAGATCCTCTAGCTAGGTGATGTAGATCTAGTATATGTCAGCACAGAGAATCATGTGGCTGATATCTTCATGAAGGCACTTAGTACACAAAAGCTCCGTAGGTTTAAAAGCTTACTTGGAGTTAAGCTCGAGAGGGAGTGTTGAGATACCGAGCCCAACTAGTGTTGTGAACATTGATGACCTGCCTAGATGATATCATCTACACTTATGTCACTGGCATGGCTCATGAGATTATGGTTGATATACTACCAATGGATGATAGGCTATGTGATGGCCACTTTGGAGTACTAAAGTTATCGCATAGTTATAGCACCTTCTCATATAGTCAGGTTTACACTATGGACCGACCATTGTAAGTCATAGTAGAAGAGTACTTTTCCTTATAGTATATATACTTATCTCTTTAGTTTATGGTTGAAGAGAAAAGAAGAAGATAGAAGAAAATTCAGCCATCCATCTCTCTCTTGTGTATGTGTGTTTGCTTGGTTGTAAGGAACTCGAGCTCTCCCTCTCCCTTTCATTCTCTTTATAAATTATATGTCCAAATAATAATGCAACAATTCCACACTTATCATCTCAAATAAAGCATATAATTTAGCCTTGAAGGTTGAAATCTTCTCCTCATCAGGGCCGTGAGCAACACGCCATCAACGTATAAAATAATGACTGGAAAATAACCTTTACACAAAGGGTACTCTCACTTGGACTGTTGCAAAAAACATTTGCAACCAGGTATGCGGTTATCTTCTCATACCCTACTTTGGGAGCCTACTTAAAGCTATATAAAGCTTTTCTTAACCTGCAACTTTAGATTCATGCCCCTTGTCAACAAAACCATGAGGCTAAAATATATAAACCTCCTCATGCAAGTCACCTTGAGAAGGTAGTCTTGATATCCAACTAATGTACATTCCACCATGATGTGCTACCAATGTAATAATACATTTGATCATATTCATATGAGACATTGGTGCAAAGGTCTCATCATAATTTATACTGTGCGCTTTTGCCGCACAGGTCGTAGCTGGGGACTTGCCGGACACTGTATGCGAGCCACGAATGGCTGCAAGCATACAACCAGGGAAGGAAGCTCAAACAGAATGCAAAGGGTGTGTCACTCACCGCTCTAACCGCCGCCGTGAAGGATTCCCGCGTCGCAGCAGTGAAGAAGGAGACGCCGTCGCTCGCCGCTCTACCGCCTCTCCGCCGCCGTGCCGCTACACAGTGCTCGATCGCTCTCTCACTCTCTCTCTCTCTCTCTCTCTCTCACACGCAGGAGAAGGAAACCAAGGAGATAAGGCAAGAGCACTCTTGTATTCACAACACATGAGAATGAGGATTTTAGGGTTACATTTGACTCTTATAGGTGACTTGGCCGTTCACACTTGGGCGCCCATACATGGCCGGCCGATCCTAACCCTTATCCTACTGACATTCAAGGTGCACCTCTCATCGGTGATCACCCAATCCCTTTATCCTTAACATATGGTGCCGACAAGCCCGGCCCATGACTCAGAATATTTAAATAAATGACGTAAAACATAGTACGTCTCAATGTCCGTCATGGGTTAACATGCCCCCCTTCCTGATGTAGATTCCGTCCTCGGAAGCTATGGTATGGTAAGCTCGATAGGGTTGTTGTGGTGGACCGTCTGCAAAATAGGAAAGTAGAGTGAAAGTATGCTAGAATTCAAAAGATATAAAGTGTGTAAATTCAAGCATGTTAAACCACAATGGATGTTGCTATGAGAACTTAGTTTAAGGGTCACATGAATGAGCTAGTGTAGCAAATTAACAGGAGTTTAAAATTATTGAAAGTAAATCAAGAGTAAGCAAGGTGTCAAAGGTTAATCAAGGTTTATAACAACTGGCCTAAGTCAAGGAAAATAACCAAGCTTAATAAATAAACAGATGACCACACTGTGTCTCCTCTAAGAACAAGTTAATACCACAAGCCTTGGGACACAAGAAACATCAGAGTTACAGGAGCTTTTTGCCTTTTTTTTTAAAATGCACGTGAATTTTTACACACAATGGCGACCTTCCTAAGGCAAAACTAACATCGATCCTGGTACCATGTTTAACACAAGGCATTATCCAAGAATCTATTAGCTCACTTTAGGCAAGGCTACCCCCTACCAACCAAGGCATCGGTCTGGAGTAGAATACTCCTCGCCTACAATAAGGCGATAGGCCAACATTAAAGCACATCATAGACTTGTATTGCCATTTATTGTAGGCTTTTTTTTTTTAAATCTATTTCTTTTGATCTTCGCTCCTGAACTATAATTTGTCTTGCATCCTTTCGACAAAGGGGTAATAGCTATGTCCTAGAGGTCAACACACACATGGCCAGGTGTCAAACATTAAGATGGTTTGACCCTAGACCTAAGACAATCGTATTCCAAGGTTAACTAAAGACGTCATGCTGCCTAGGAATATTTCCAATAAAGTTAAGCTCATTAATGATTTACACTAGCATGCAAGCAACTTCAAAAACTAAGTAGTACATTGACAATTTCCATGTGGTCATGCATTATAGTTTATGCAATTGATTGAACAATAAAAACGAAAGAGAGTGGGTATGGAAGAATTACACCTATAATTGGAGATCTCCTTGATTTGACGAGACAGCTTGCAATTTGATGTAGATATATTTTGATGAACGTTGCGGCAGTCTCAGGACTTGAAAGCAAACCCACCTCAAACTTTTCAACCTGTACAATCAACTAACAAGCACTATACCTCGAGAGGCACATCAGTGTGAAAATTTCAAGACTTGTGTAAGGAATCTAAACTAGAAAAAACTTGGAAACGCTAACCTACCTACCAGTCACCACACTACTACTGAGGATACGGTAAGAGGATGTTGTAGAGTCCTGGCTCTAGCCCTAAGGCTAAGCCTCTATCCGCATCATCCAAACAAATAAAGTCAACCTCAGTAGTGCCATGAGTTTCATCCGTCCATTCATCATTGTTATATATTTCTTTTTCATTTTTCCATCCACATAAACTCATCAAAAATGTAACCATGCGAGGATAGTCATCTTGTGGAAAAGGAAAGCATTGGGCTATCGGGGATATGTCCTCTACGGAGTAGGGGTCAGTCATGGGCAATAGGCGAATTAGCCATTCTAATTCTTCAACATTTTCCTCTCTGGCTAGTACATCTATATGATCCCATTCAATTTCAATTACAGGATAGCACATGTGGAATATCTGAGAAAGGTACAGATGATACCTCTCACCAAAGGTAGGAGTGGATGAAGTGTATGATGATCGGGCATCTGCCATATCTGCAAACACAGATATAGCATCAGTAGGTTTATGACAGGACAATCTAGTTCTTGATTGTATACGGATATTTCTCTTGTTTTTGTGCTCTTGCTCTTTTTACTATTTTTGTTTTTCTCTTTTCTTTTCTATGTATGAAGCTATATATATACATCCCCTTGAATTTGGCAATTACATGGTCAGGGGAGAAGGTTAAGGAGGAAGCAATAGAATTTCGAGCGTGAGCACATGCTCCCCCTTTCCTTGGGTAGATCATATCTTCTGCAATGATGTTGCAGCCTCTTGGAACCAATTTGTCCAGCGGGTCATAGGTTGTGATGTGGGCAGATAGCTTTTTATGACCCTTGTGGCCACATCCAATTACAGAGATGTTAGTGTACGCTCCCATTGACGAATGGAGGAAATGGTTTCCGACGATACTATTACAAGGGGAGACGTAGACTCATCGGTTTTTTGTTGGTGAGTGTTGACAAGAGTAGGTGTAGAGCATGTAGAAACTTCTATATGAGTGTGTGCTTGGCATGAGGAGCTAGAAGCTTCATGTGGCTCCCCCCTTCCTGAGCTAGTAGGTGGTAATGATCGATATCGTTTGGGAATCCAAACTAACTCTGGAAGAAGTGGTGCGGAGCACTCTATTACCTTTCCCTTACCACGGTCTTGAATTGTCATCAGGGTGGCAACAATTGGTTTGCAAGGTTTTACAGGTGATGTAGAGGGATTCAACTTATGTTTAGGGACCCAAATCTGGTCATTCCCCTCGTAGTACCCTTGGACTACTAATAATTTTTTAGGGATCCATCGCGATGTTACATTGCCCTTTCTCGGGTGGGTAGCTGCTTTCCTTCTACGAGGCTTCTTGTCTGAACGAGATTGAGCAGGGGAAGTAGCTGTTAACGAAGCTTTAGGGACCCATTTGTATATACTCTTTGGCATAGTGAGCGGAGCCTTAGAGACCACACTGCCTGTTTCCACTCTTGGCATTGAAGCGTTAGAGGGGTGGCAAACAATCAAAGATGGTTTTGCCACTGGACTTTGTGATTTTTCATTATCTAGCATTTGAGTTGATGACTTAGGTGCGGGATTTTGAGCGGTCAGACTGAGTGTTGGTTCTTGCGTTGTGACTCGTCTGGTTGCCCAATTGATATTGCACTTGGTGGCCATCATCCATTTGCGCCCTAAGTTTACAGTCCCTTCCATGGTACCAGCAGGCATAACCAAAAAGCTTTGAATTACGGTCCCCTTGTCATAGGCAACCGGAGTGTGCAGAATTCCTGAGATAGGGGTTTTCTTCTTGTTGATTCCTTGAACTTGGATAGCGCTCTTGGATAAAGGTGGTTTTCCAAGTTGACACCACACGCCATATGATAGCAAATTGTGTTGAGCTCCTGTATCCAATAATGCATTATACAACACCTCCCCGTAAGGACTCTGTAACTCAATTGGGTATCTTAAAGGTGGGTCAGATTCCAGTGAATCCTCGTCTGCCTCCTCGAAAAATGCTTGTGTAATCCCCAAGTTGGCTTCTCGTTGTCGCCTAGCACACTGTTGACGTTCTTTGGCTTCGACTCTCGCTTGTATCTTTTTAAGCTCAGCTTGTTCTTTAGCTGCCTTCTTTTGATGGATTGCATGTAACTCCTCCTGGCTCAGGGGGTCATAGTATCTTTTGAATTTACTCCCATTAAGGAATCCAATGGTTTCAACTCCGTCGAGAGTCTCCACTCTAATGGTACCTTGCGGGGTAATTTCACATACTCTATATGGTCCCTTACCAGCATATTTGAGCTTCTTCTTTTCGTTACGCACTCCATACATCAGGACTTTATCCCCAACCTTGATGTCCTTGTCCTTTAGGTGGCGATCAAACCATTTTTTCCTTCTATCCTTCTCCACAAGGGCATTGTACACAGCCAATTGTCTTTCTTCATTTAGCTGCTCAAGGATATACAGACGCTCTACTAAGGGATTACCATCCCAACCCTCTTGAGTAGCAACACGAAGACTAGGAATGACAAATTCCCACAGCATGACTGCTTCTTGGCCATATACCATTTTGAATGGTGTGCAATTAATAGCCACTTTATACGCAGTACGATAGGCCCATAAAGCTGTCGCGTAAGCTTTAGATCCCAATCCGTGCGGTGAGCTTCAACTGTTTTTGTCAAAATAGAGATTAAAGTCTTGTTGGTACTCTCAGCTTGGCCATTCGTGGATAGTAAGGAGTAGATTTATGATGGGATATCATGAAATTTGTTGTGAGCTCCTTAATCACTTCATTTATAAAATGCGTAACATTGTCGCTCACAAGTTCAAAAGGACAACCGAATCGTGTGATTATATTTTCAAAGAGGAACTTGGTTGTTGTCCTTGCATCTGCCTTACGTGTCGCTTTCACTTTAGCCCATTTGGTCATATAGTCAGTGGCCACAATAATATAGCGAGATTGTGTGTTTCGGGCCGCTGGACTAATTGGACCTACAAAGTCTAAACCCCACTTTTCAAACGGTTGGTTTACTTTGATCGGATGTAGGGGCATCTGATCTTTCCTCTGGGGTTTCTTATATCGTTGGCATTCATCACAACCCTTCACAAAGAGTGATGCGTCTTGGAACATAGTGGGCCACCAATACCCTAATTGTAAGATCTTTCGCGCAGTTAAGTCTCCTAAGAAGTGACCACCGGCTACACCCATATGTGCCTCTTGCAAAATGTATAGATACTCATCCTCTCGGGCACAACGCCTAAGAACGTCATCCTTTCCTCTTTTATAAAGAGTCCCGGCTATCAGGCAATAGGGTTCGCATTCTTTGATTAGCTTTCGAGCTAGATCTTTACGAAGCTCCTTGGATGGAAAGTCATTAACCAAAAAGTTAACAATCTTCTCACTCCATTCAGGCATTGTCTCCACCATGAACAGGGAAGTGTCCGGTAAGTCATCATCAACCCCCGTAGGAGCCTCACCATTAGGTATGCGAGACAAACGATCAGCCATAACATGTTTCTTGCCAAGTCTCACAACAACCGTGAAATCAAACTCAAGAAGAATCAATAGCCATCGTGTGATTCTTCCTGTGGAGCATGGTTTGTTTACCAGATACAACAATGCTTGATGATCCACATAGAAAACAAACTTGGTGGCAAGGAGGTAATAACGAAATTTCCTTACCGCATATATCATTGCCAACCCTTCTCGCTCCGTAGTGGTGTAGTTCATCTCAGCATCGTTCAACTGGCGACTGGAAAAGCTAATGGGGTAGTCTAGCTTGTGTTCTCCAGGTTGAGTTAACACACACCCAATAGCAAAGTTTGATGCATCAATATGCACATGGAAGAGTAAAGTTAGGCATTCTCAAGATTGGAGCACTCGCCAAGGCCTTCTTTAATAGCTCATAGGCACGGTCACATTCTTCGGTCCAAATAAACTCGATGAGAAGCTTATACAATGGTCGAGTTATCTCAGCGAAGAAGAGAATAAACCTTCAATAATAACCAACATGGCCCATAAACCGTTGGACTCCCTTGTAGTTGGTGGGTGGGAGTAATTCCAGAATGACCTTGATTTTACTCTCGTCAGTGGAAATCCCATTTTTGGACACTATATGCCCTAAGATAACTCCGTGTTTAACCCAGAATTGGCATTTGAAAGGATTCAAGGAGATGCGATATAATCTACACCTTTCAAATATTTTTCGTAAACACATCAAGTGCTCGTCCCAAGAGGAATGAACACAAAGATCATCTAAGAAAGCTTCACAGAAGTCCCTTAGATATTCCTTAAAGGCCGTGTTTATCAATCGTTGGAATGTTGCAGGTGCATTGGTCAAGCCAAAAGCCATGACGCGAAAGGCAAACACTCCAAACTCCGTGATAAATGCTGTTTTAGCTTGGTCCTCGACTGCAATTGTGATCTGATTGTAACCCGAGTACCCATCTAAAAAGCTATATGCCTCCTTGCCTGCCACTCTTTCAAGCACATGTTCAGAATATGGCAAGGGGTAATGATCCCTTCTGGTGGCTGCATTAACCTTTTTGAGATCAACGCACACTCTAAGTTTCCCATTCTTCTTTGGCACGATGACTATCGGAGAAACCCATTCTGAGTGCTCAATTGGGTATATGAATCCACATTTTACCAGCTTTTCAATTTCCTCTTGTACAATCTTTGCGTACTTAGGATTCATTGGGTAGGGACGTTGTTGGACTGGTTTAGCAGTGCTAATCATTGGAATCGTGTGTTGCACCACCGAGGGTGCTACACCCTTCATATCATGATATGTCCAAGCAAATATGTCCTTGAATTCTTTAAGAAGCTTCGTAAGTGCAGCTTCTTCCGCCTTGGTGAGGTCTTGAGCAATAAAAATTGGTTTAGACTCCTCACCCGGATCTGCTAAGTCTATCTCCTTGACTACCGCCGCCGCGCAGGGCCATCGTAGACACCGCTACTCCCATTGGGAGACTTTCGTTGGGCTTTTGTGTAGACTACTTTACGTTCCTCTGTGGTGAATGATTTGAAATGCTCGGGTGCGGGGTGTAAGTCTACTGGTTCTTGTTGTGCCCGGTTTTTTTCTTTTAATTCCGCCTCCTTTTGTTGTTGAGCCAACTCTTGGTTTTGCCGCCTTCTTGCAGTACGACTTAGTTTTGGCTTCTCTTCGATTTCTAATTGGGCGACGTCATGAGGTTGCGGAATACACCACATGACACTTTGGAGGTATTGTCCCCAATTATCCGCTATCTTCCGATGAGCGTCAATGGCTCCTACATAACTAAGCCATTTTGCAAGTGGATCTCTCCTTATTTATTGCAATTCGTACATTAGCTCGATAGCGTTGGCGCTTATGTCTCGTTTTCTTCTTACCCAGTTTTTTATTTTTGTTTCTATCCGATTCGGACTCACTTGGTCGATCTTCACTTTCGGATGAACTGCAGGAGGCCACTGTCCTAGGCCTTGAGCACCTTGCTTCCACATTTGGGTGAATATTTGATTCATTTTCCCCATCAGGCTCAGGGTCAGTTTCTTCTTGAGATTCATACTCAGAGTTGCATTGGTCAGAGTCTTCGCTACTTTCAGTGTCGGTGGAGTTTGCCACGTTCTCGCCATCAGGAGTCAAGTACATAACACCTATCATGTTTATTGGCACTAACGATGGCATATCTTGTCCCTCAGGTGTTACCCAACTTGTGCCTCTATTTTCCCATGTGTCTATGGTTGCCGCTAGGTGTACCCAATCCACGTTATCCGACTCAGTCATACCCAGTAGGACATCCATGTAAGGAGAATCCTTCCCATCATCAGTCTCTTTTTTGCATGTATAGCAATACCTTAATGGGGCGGAGTGAACAGTGGTATCCGATCGATTATCGATGATAACCTTGCTTCCTAAAGGATGCGCACGACCATTCTCAAGGTCAACTCGAATATGACAGAGTCCTGGAATTGTAGATAGACATGGTTTTTCGACCAGTCATGCACCATTTGTGCTTCCCTCATGAAAGGACGTCCTAAGATCATTTGATATGACATAGGATGCTTGGAGAAATCCATTACAATGAAGGTATGTTTTACCTTGTATCCCAGGACCTTGATCTTAAGGTCCCTTAACATTCCAATAGGTTTAGCAATAGTTACGTTTGCCATCTTAACCACTATGTTTGTGACTTTGAGGTGAGGTCTCCCCATAGATTCCCAACAGTTTTTAGTCACAATGCTCACTCCAGCACCACCATCAAGGATTCCCTTTAGAGTTAATCCCTTGGTAGTAATGGGGAGGGTTGCATTAGATTCGTCACCTTCAAAGTACTATCCCAACTTGTTAACAGGTATTTCAACGACCGAATCTTCATCTAAGTTGGGTTGTAGATCCTAATGCTCCCCTTCATCTTGAAGCGTGTCAGGTCTATCCATATTTGCAAATTGTGGTAGCCCCGCCTTTAGTTCTCCATTGAGAAATGCCCAAAGAGCTAAGAATAGCTCAGGATCTCCGTATAATTTGGATATGATCGTGGTTCTGATCTCAGAGGACATGAAATCCATTAGCTTTAGACACATTCAACGGTACTTTTCGAGACATCGCCCCTTGACTAGGGATTGGTGAAGATGGAATCACTTCCTCTTCGATGGGGTCAGGCATTCCCTCACTAAACATTCTTTCCAGCAAGAAGGGTGTCTGCCCACTTCCTGATGTCCTATCCTCACTTTCTTCCCGAATGATACTAGGTATAGCTAACGGTTTATGGTTCCTGTGAGGCTGAACTTGCATAGGAAACACTGTGTCTGGAATTTTGATTTTTCTCAGGTTTGGCTCCAGTTCTCTTTGTGTTTCTTCCACCAAACCCCTTAAGTGTTGCACTTGTTCAATCTCCTCAACTGGGTTTGGGTAAGTTCCAATCTTTTTCTTGAGGGTTTTTGCCCCCCTTGGCTTGTCTTGGGGAGTCTCAGTCAGTTTGGGTGGTCGAGAGGGCATTAACTGACTTGGTTGTGGGGCCAAGGAAGTTTCCTTTTGTTTCCCCTTATTTATGTACTCGCTTGATTCTCCTTCATTGAGCTCCCGACGAGTGGGTTCTTCTCTTAAGGTAGTGGCTTTGGTCCCCATGGTTTCTATTGAATCGGAATCATTTTCAGGATCATTCATATACACGGGGTCGTCTCCTGTCCCTATGTTAGTCTTTGAACTAGGCTTGGAGCTCGTGGCATTAAGCGATCTCTTCCGCCGTGTTTTCTTTTTCTTTGCCTGAGCGATTGATGCAATATCCCTCTCTTCAAGAATGTGGTTTTGATTTTGAAGCATTGACCGTGTAGCTACATTCGCGGGTACAACGAGTGTGGTTCCTCGTGCTTGGTTGGTGACCTCAACCAAATTCAATGGCGTAATCTTGGGTGCATCAGGATTATGTGGACATTGAGCGATCAAATGATCTATGCCACAACGATTACATGTAAGTACCGGCATTCCTGATGTGCTCCCTTGATTTGGTTGCATATGAGTAGCGATCTTCTGTAGCCTATTAGGGCACTCTGCTACACGATGCGGTCCACCACACTCGTAGCATTGAAGAGGTGGTCTCCTTGCCATGGTATTAAGGTTTTGCCCTCTTGTGGCAAGAGCAGCCGCTTGATATACAGGCTTGACTTGCCCGAAATGATTCTCCATGTAGTACTGGGGAATCATTTCAAACGTATCAATCCCGTATGGAGCAGTAGGGTCTATCTCCTCTTCATAATCCCCACATGCACTATGTGACTCACAACCCATCTGGTTTATTGGGGTAATCCTTGGTGGATGTGGAGGTTGTGGTCCTAGCACACTGGCGGTGGTAACGGCACAGACTGGATTACATTCAGATTCCTTGGAACTATGTGCTGTGACGGTTGCTCGATAGGTTGTGCAGGCATTAGCGCGGGTACTTGAGGTGTGTTTGACCAAGCTAGTGGTGCCTGGTTTGCCAACATTCGCTTAAGTACTAGGCAATCTTTAGATTGATGGCCATACTTACCACATGCATTGCAATTCCCATTGAATTTGACTCTGAATGTGGGACATTCACTCGTGCTATGTGGTCCTAAGCACACCGAACACCATTGTTGCTCTCTTCTTGGGTACATATGGCTATTCTGAGGAGCTCGATTACCCCTAAAGTATTCTTGGAGAGCCTTAGTAAGGTCGGTCTCACAGACATTTCAGATATCTTGGGCTCCTTGGCAATAGGTTTCACCATCATTGGCTCGTGCCCAGATACTTGCGAACTAACGGATTTTGTTTCTGAAGACACCTTTTTACCTGCAATCATCAAGTTGTCTTCTAACTGGATTGCATTGGCAGTGACTGCTTCCCACGTTGTAAGACCTCTAATGACTAGGCCATTGTAAATGTCCTCGTGGCGCAATCCTCGGATGAATCTATCGAGGAGTTGGTTGTTACTGAAGCGTTCATCGGGAGTGCAGCGAGAATTTAGATGCTTCAATCGACTTATAAAGTCTCTCACTGACTCCCCTTCCTCGTGTTCAGCTTTTTGGAGTTGAGATGCTACCCCCACCAAAGCACACCCTCGCGTATGTATTCTTTCAAGAACAATCTCTTGAGAGTGGGGTAGTGAGTGCGCTCTTCAACCCTTAAGGTTCGACACCAATCTCCGGCCTTCCCACTCAAGGTTAAGCCTAAAGCTTTACACTTGTGCAGCTCATTGTGCTCTTCCAAGGAATCACACACGTGTTCAAAGACTTCACTGTGCTTCCTAACATCCTCGTTACCACTGAAGTTTTGAGTGAGCTTAGCCACTTGTACTGCCTTGCTTCTAGGTTCTCTCTCAGGCATACCCCGCATGTTTTCCGCAATAGATCGTTCGATCGTCTGAGCAAACGCTGCGAGATCACCTAGGTAAGCAGGCATAGCTGGTGGAGGCACTTCTGGGATAGCCTGGCTGATAGGAGTTGGCGTTGGTCTGAGTATGTTGGCAAACGACGTAGGATATGATATGTGACTAGGCCTAGCTCCCCTTGGATAATGGTTATGATAAGGTGGTCGTGGAGCATACGCCATTGGCATACTAAGAGGCGTAGGAGCTACATGAGCATGAGTAACGATAGGTACATATGGTTGATAGGCACTGGCACGCACTGTTGTAGGTACTGTTCCACTAGGTAGCGGCGTCGTACTAACTACAGTGGTAACAGGTGCACTTTCCGTTATGCTCATCATTTGGGTCAGCATTGTGGATTCGTTAATGGAAAGTTGAGCCAAGGTTGGAAAACTAAAGTTACTGCTCGTGGGCTCAACCTGCATTGAGACTCCAGGCAAAACAACATACGAAGGGTCTATGGGACTCACCGAGGGAGTCTCCAATTGTGATAAGGTTGGTTGTTTGGCCTTGCCCGTATCCAAAAACCTCATAGGACCAGTGGAAACTAGGTTCACTCCCCTATTTTGCCTCTCAAATTGGATAATTCTATGAATTACCTCACATATCATGTGTTGTTGCTCCTCTAGATTAGTGGCGCTAGATGTAGATCGTAGGACTTCTAACCAACCTACATGGTATGTGTAACCTGTGTATAGGTCAGTTAGAGTCTCTGTGTGTAGATCATATTCCCAATTTTCATTGAGAAATATCCCATCTAGACTTGGTGTGCCAAACGGTTCTCTTGAAGTGGACGCAATGTCACTTCTTATGGATTGGCTTCTAGGGACCTCTACTTTAGGAAGAGCATCGGAATGTGGTAGCTTAGTAGGGCCCTCATTAAACGAAGTGGGTAGAATATCCACATGGACACTCTTTGGGAGAGTAGGGTCTACATAAGATGTGAATGGCGAATCTACTACCCCTCCTTCCTCATTTACTTCGCTTGTCGCATGTTGAGAGCGTGTAGCTCTACTAAAGGTCTCTATTAGATGACTAAACATGCTAGATCCGGGTTGTGGGACCCACACTGGCATGTTTTGGCTTGTCTCCTCAGGGTTCTTGGTAGGGTGCCCTTCCATGGCTTTTGAGTCAGAGGATGAGTCACTATCCACTATTCGTGGATCTTGGGTTGCACTCCCTTGGGTTCCAGCCGAAGGCCAAGATGCCAACGTGGAGGGAGGGTGTGAGCATGCGTAGACTGAAATGCTTTCTAGTGGTTCAGGCTCTAGCACCCGACCAGAACGTAGATGCATGTGACGTGGGTACCCTACGTGCGTTGGTGACTACCCTTGAAACTCACACAAGTGGTTTCTTAGGTGTTTCGCACCCCGTTTTTACTTTTTTTTAGATTGTTTTTAACTCGTTTTTGACCCCCTTACTTACGGTCAAACTTGGACTAGGGCGTGTGATAGCTCGAAATGAGCGTATCGTTCAAAGGGTCCTAGTGTGCTTTACAGCACTGTGTTCGCCTATCCAGAGCTCCTGTGGTCCTCAAAACAGTCCGTTTCCCTATGGGGGAAGCGGCGAAAGCCTATTTGCTTGTGGAGGAAAGGGTGAGGGCTTTATCCCACATGCTCACTTTACTCCTTGGGGAGTGGGCTACATATAGGAGGGCACAACTTCCCATAAGCTCTCACTTGAAAGAAAGCTATGGAGGCTCACTCTCCTATATATATATATATATCAAAAGACCGAGGCCGCGGGGCCGGGGCCGGGGTCGTGGGTCGTGGGTCAATTAGGGTTCTTTCTTTTCAAATTTTTTTTCTCCAATTAGAAAATCTTTCCTCTCCACACGTTTGGTTCTTTCTTTAAAAATAAAATTTAATTTTTTATTTTTTATTTTTTGTATTTTTTAATTTTTAATTTTTGTTTTTTTTAGATAAGTTTTCTAGGGTTTCTTTAGGGTTCAGCCTTAGCCGCGGCACAGTTCACACACAGCATAGGTCTAGGGATTCAGAAATCCCCCTCACATGCAGAAAACCAGATAACAGAATGCACGCCCACACGCGGAGCGGAAAAATAACAAAAGAAACGGAAATGCAGAAGACAAATTGCAGAAACAGAGATTGAAAACCACAGAAACACCTCAACAGCAACATAGACGCCTTTCCTACAGTGTAAATTAAACTTCACGCAGCAGCCCGAGCTGCAAACTGGAGCTTGGTGCAGGCAACTCCTCGGCAGCGGCGCCAAAAATGTGCGCTTTTGCCACACAGGTCGTAGCTGGCGGACACCGTATGCGAGCCACGAATGGCTGCAAGCATACAACCAGGGAAGGAAGCTCAAACAGAATGCAAAGGGTGTGTCACTCACCGCTCTAACCGCCGCCATGAAGGATTCCCGTGTCGCAGCAGTGAAGAAGGAGATGCCGTTGCTCGCCGCTCTACCGTCTCTCCGCCGCCGTGCCGCTACACAGTGCTCGATCGCTCTCTCACTCTCTCTCTCTCTCTCTCTCTCTCTCTCTCTCTCTCACACACAGGAGAAGGAAACCAAGGAGATAAGGCAAGAGCACTCTTGTATTCACAACACATGAGAATGAGGATTTTAGGGTTACATTTGACTCTTATAGGTGACTTGGCCGTTCACACTTGGGCGCCCATACATGGCTGGCCGATCTCCTAACCCTTATCCTACTGACATTCAAGGTGCGCCTCTCATCGGTGATCACCCCAATCCCTTTATCCTTAACATATGGTGCCGACAAGCCCGGCCCATGACTCAGAATATTTAAATAAATGACGTAAAACATAGTACGTCTCAATGTCCGTCATGGGTTAACATATACCCTTCTCTTGATCATAATCCTTTGCCAACAAGTCTCTCCTTATAATGATCAATGCTACCAACAGCTTTACGAGACCATAAAGATTTTCTTAACCTGCAACTTTAGATTCATGCCCCTTCTCAACAAAACCATGAGGCTAAAATACATAAACCTCCTCATGCAAGTCACCGTTTTTTGAGAAGGTAGTCTTGATATCCAACTGTACATTCCAACCATGATGTGCTGCCAATGTAATAATACACTTGATCATAGTCATCCGAGACATGGGTGCAAAGGTCTCATCATAATTTATATCCTTCTCTTGATCATAACTCTTTTCCATAAGCCTTTCTTTTATAGCAATCAATTCTACCAACAGCTTTACGCTTAAGCTTATAAAGCCACTTCGTACTAATGGCCTTTTTAGCATAAGGCAAATCTACTAAATACTAAATGTCATTCGAGTCATACTCATCCTGCATTGCCTACATCCAAAAATCATTTTTCCATGCTTCCTCAAAGGAAATAGGTTCCTCTTCATTGCATATACTAGAAATGAGAGCGTGATCCACAAAAGAATAAGATACATGATGAGAACCTGCATGTGTCTTGCTAGGTAAAGGAGTAGCTAATTTGTTGCCTTGGAATGTTTACACTAGCCATTTTGGCATTCTTGGATGTTTGTATGACTGCCCTTTCCTCATCCACTACATCATGCACAATCGCCTCATTAATAGGCTGATTTTTAGCCAATAAAGGCTAATTTATAGCACCTTTTTGAGCATTCATTTGCTCAACATATGGCTGCTTGGGATTACACAAAGGTAGGAGTGTATTAAAGATGTCCTATGAGCATACATTTTCTTATTTTTTTATAGAAAAGCATGGGTTGATGAACTGAGTTCTCAATAAAGACATCTCTACTCACCAAAATTTGTTTTGTGGGATACATGTAGAATCCATGCCCTTTTCTTTCTGAGTTGTATCCCATAAAATATATTTTACCACCTTATCATCTAGCTTATTGCGTTGTTGCTCAGGCACAAGAGCATAAGCAAGATAACCAAAAATATACAAATGAGCCACATAGGGCTTCCTACCATTCCAAGCTTTATTAAGGGATAATTGTCTGCAAGGCCTTGGTGGGGCATCTATTTAACATATGAGTGGCACACATAATTGCCTCTAACCAAAAAACATGAGGTAAATCTTGGCCTTTAATGTGCCATCTCCATAAGACATATGTCCTTTCTCTCAGCCACACCATTTTCCTGAGGTGTATAAGGTATTGTGCATTGATATTTTACGCCTCTTTCAGCCATATATACATGAAACTCGTTTGATATATACTCCCCCCCCCCCCCCCCCTCGATCTATAAACAAAGGGTGCTAGCTTTACATAAAACTCCTTTAACATATACTCCCCTCCCTCGATTTGTACGAAGGATGCTAACTTTACATGTACACACATTTTTAGTCATAGAAGCAAAGTATCTAAAGCATGTAAAAACCTCTAACTTTACCTTCAATGGACACATCCAGATTTGCCTAGATTAGCCATCAATAAAAGTCACAAAGTAGAGATATCCCCCGATCAATGGTGTCCTCATGGGACCACATACATCACTATGTATAAGCTGTAATTTTGGGATAGCCCTAACTAATCCAACTTTTGGGAATGATGCGTGTTGTATCTTACCTAAAATGCACCCCTCACATGCATGTTTGAAAGTGGCCTTAAGCTTTGGTAGCTCTAGCACCCTTTGTTGCCTTTTAAGGCACAACAAACTACCCAAATTCAAGTTACCTAAGTAGGCATGCCATAGCTCCACATCACTCATAGCATGTGTAGCACAGTAACTGAGCAAGCATTATGTGCAAATCTCTCATACTTGTCCAACTTATAAATCCAATGGCTTAGATTATGAGATAACACAGTGATGTCTCCATTACTCCATACATGAATTATACACCTATCATCAACAAATTTGACAACTAGGCCTACCCTAACAATTGCAAAGACTGATAGTAAGTTGTTTTTGATGCCTGCATGATTATCCCACCATTTGCAGTAGTGAGAACAATCTTACCAACTCCTTTTGCTTAATACAAGGAGTTGTTTGCACATGTGATTGTTCCTCCTTGAAGAGCTCCTTGAAGAGCTCCTTGAAGAGCAAGTGAGGAAAATAAATCATGCTGAGGAGTGATGTGCTTACTAGAACCACTATCAAAGTACCAAACATACTAATCTGTTACTAGCATGCATACATCATAGATAGAAGGATCATAACTATAGTGCACAATGAATTCCCATCCTATGCATATATCCTTATTTGGTGTTGATGCATCAGCCATAGCCATGCTTGACTCTTTCTTCTTCTTTTCTAGCCTTTTTTTGCATTTATTAATGTAATGGCCTGGCTTCTAATAGTAATTGTATTTGCCTTTCTTCTTAGGCTTATCACCCCCCTTCTTGGCATCCTTTTCAGAACTGGGCTGATTTTTTCTTTGGTTTATCCGCTCCCTTAGAAAATGATTTGCCTTTACCTTTTTTGCTGGCAACAAATGTCTAATCTCCCATATGCATACTAGTTCGGTTTTATTGAGATTGCTCTTTTTGCATGTTGGCAGCCAACCACCCAGACTCTCTTTGTGTAACAAACTATTATGGTTTGAGTTTTCTTGCTTTGTAACAACCCTGTAAGAGTTTCTTGCATGTAGTACTACCCAGATGGATGTAAGCAACAAAGGGGATTATTTTTATGTGTGGATTAGAGGATAAGGAATTGAGGGGATAGTTGAGTGCAGAGTTGATGAGCTACATTTTTTCCAATGTGGTGTCTTGTACAATTGATAGTTCAAGCTAATACTGAAGAATGTTACTGGGGTTGGTCCCTAACTTGTCTCTATTTGGCTTTGCATAGTTCTGTATATTCTGCATCCATTCCATGTTAAGTGCATTCTTGTCTGGAAGTAAACTCCTGTCCGGAATCACAACGGACCTAGAAACTAACTTGCTTGCAATCACGATTAACTCCCCAAGATTAGGCTGATTAACTCAACGTGCCGACGTTGGCTTATCGCATTGGGCATAGTTGCATTAGTAGCTGCTCTTCCAGGAGCCGTGATTAGGTAGTCCGGAACCACGTAAGTGCCAGGTCTTGACCGGACACCAACACTTTTGGTGACCCTATTAAGAAACTGGTACGCTAGGAAGGGGAGTAGGAAGGTAGAGGCTAGTTCTAAGGTTAGTCATACACAACAAGTTCGAATAGAAAAGCTAGTTAGGGTAGATCAAGAAAGGAAGTGCGCACATACTTGTGTCAGGTATGTTCACGAGGGAGCCATAGGAGTGCAATGGATAGTGCATGGAGAATAAAGAGAGCTCAAATAGAGAAATGTGGTGCTAGTCCGAAGCTGTAGTAGGGAGTGAAGGACAACTACATCATCCAAGAAGACTTCCGTAAGGCATTCCACGCCAGCAAGAATGACAGAATCAGGAACTTCTAAGAAGCTAAGAGGGAGAGCACTAGGAGCCTCAAAACAGGAGGCAAGAAGATCAGAACTAGTAGATGTGGAATGGATGTCTCTCAAATACCTGAAGTTCAAGGGCAAGAGTGAGGAGGATCTAGGTGCTCACATCTTCGCCTTCAAGACCACATTCTTGACCACCATTGTGGCAAAGACAAAGTACTTTGTGACTCTAAGTGGCAAAGCCACCAGCTATAACACACAATATGGTCTAGAGCACTTCCAGATGTTTAAAGAATTGAAGAAAGACTTCTTAAAAAGATTCAAGAGAGACAAGACCACAGAATTACTGGAGAAGCTATAGAGGTTGACTCAAAAGAAGAGACCAACAGAAGATTATGCATCAGAATTTGGAGCACTGCTAATGCGTCTAGATCAGCCCAAATAAACTTACCCCAGCCACACTGAGTCAATGATTCGTGAGAGGACTGAGGGAAAAACTCCAAATGATGGTGGCCTCATATGATTTCAAGACCCTCACCTTTGAACAAGTGGTGGTGGTGGGAGCAACCAGAGCTGAGGGGATCTTGAAGGAGACAAGTAAAGGCCCCAAGAAAAAAAGGACAAAAGAAAGGAGGAGGAAGAGAATTCCGAGTCAAATTTTGGAGGACACCTCAAAATCAGATTCCAACCAAGAGTCGATGCCGAAGAGCGAAAGCCCCGGAAGAAGAACGACATGAAGTAGGGAGTGGATGTTCAAGAAGAATTAAAGGCTGCCCTAGCCAAGCTTGCCAGAGGACACGTAGAATTCGGACTACGATCGGACATCTGGTGCATGAAGTGTAACGACGAGGGTCATACAAAGGAAGAGTGCCAAATGAAAAGTATGCAGCAACCATGCACTATTTGTGGAAAGAGCAACCACACAATTGACACATGTTTTTAAAAAACTCAGAACATGAATTCGAGAGAGTGGTGGAAATGCATCAGTGTCAGTCATCCCAATAGGTCCCAGTTGTCAACCAAGTCACCGAGCCTCAAAACAACAGACCATATGGAAGAGGAGGTGGAAGATTTGGATAGAGGAGTTGAGCTAATATGCTTCTACTATAGTGCCTGAGGGCATAGACAAAATGACTACCCCATATTACAATGCCATCAGTAAGAATTGCAAGAGGCAAGGCCGCAAAGAGAGGCAAACTAGCAAGAACTGATGCAGTATAGTGAATATGGTAAAAGTGGACCAATGGGCAAGAAAACGACAAGAAAAGTCACCAGTAGTGATGGCTGCGAGACAAGATTGCAAGGACTTGTCAAGATGATGATATGAAAGAATTCCAAGAGCGGAAGAGAGGTAGAAGCCAGAACAGTGTGCAGGGAAGTAAAGGGTTCAAGAGCAAATCACCAAGTTGGTGCACAGTGCAAAAGGAATGGTGTGGACAATGCAGGAAAGCCTGCTCCTGAGTGACCATGTTGACACGGATCCAGACAAGCAAAGCCTAATCAAGAAGAGGAAAGAAATTGCAGCAGGCAAGAAGCCGCTAGTATAGGCAATGATAAAACAACAAAAAAGGATGCTAAAGTGCCAACTGGAGCCCATTACAGCCTAGAGCAAAGGAAGAGTCCCGCGAAAGAAAATGAAAAGAAATCCAAAGCAAGTCTGGATAGGAAAACTAACAAGGGAAAGTCAAGAAAAAGAAAGAGAAGCGAAGCAAGAAGAAGGAAGAGTGTACAAAGGCCAGACCAATGCCCACTGAGCAACACCCTGTGAAGAAATACGACCTATGGGAGGATCTCAGCAAGATGAAGCTGAACATCACACTGGACCAAATGTTGAATCTGGTTCCCAATTACATGCAAAAGCTGCTCTAGTGCCAAGTGAAAGATTGGTGCACATGCCCATGCAGGAGACGGAAAATCCGGCTAGAGTGTAGGAATGTGGAAACAGTCCAAGACTATGACACGTTCGTTCCGGAGGTGACCATAAAGATTAGAGGGGAGATTCTGGATGGAGGAACAGGTGAAAATATAATATCAGATAGCTTGGCCAAAAAGCTAGGAATCACATATATGTAGCATGCTCCATTCCAAATCCAGATGGCTAATCAGAGAAGGGTCCAACCACTTGGAATCATCAGCAGGGGAGAACAAATAGAGGTGGCAGGATGCATGTTCACTATTGTGTTCATAGTTCTGAATATGACTGAGATAGCTGGTGCATATCCCATGCTCTTGGGAAGATCGTGGCTCAGAAGTGGAAGAATTAAGCATAGCTTAAATACGGATCTGGGATACGGATAGGATTACAATCCAAAGAGGAAAAAGGAAAGTACGCATCTCGATCGTAGGAAAAGACAAGTTGAATCTAGCTAGCCAACAATTGCATGTAGAAGACCTAAATTACTTGAAAGGGGTAGAAGACGAGGAGGAAGAGCAGATCTTGAAAGAAAATCCAGATCTATTGTCACTCTTCGAGGTGGACATTAAGCGGATTGTATACAGAGATACCATCCAAAAGTCTTGGTTGCTCGTCCTAAAGTGCTCATGAATGAATAAAGTACAAGGGAAGATGAGGAAGACACTCAAGACAAGATATCAGACATATGGGCCGAGCAAGAGAAGGCCATGGTTATTCTCAAGCAGGAAATCTGGGTCCAGGAAGATAAGCTTGAGGAAGTAAACCTAGGAGATAATCAAGAGCTCAGAGCAGTCAGAGTTAATGCAAAACTGAATCAGGAATTCAGAGGAAGACTCCTAGAGCTGTTGAGACCCTACAAGATGGCAAGACCATCAAGGCTCTGATGAAAAAGGAGATGGAGGCAACTACACCCACAAGGGTGACTAGAGGCAAAGGCAGAAAGATGAGTGTAAATGAGCTGAACATCACTTTGAGGACAGCTAATGCTGACATCAAGAAAAAGGTATATCAGAGATGGAGGCTATGAAGGAAGCCCATGCGGAGGAAGTGCAGTCCAAGGAAAAGACTCTTCTGTCAAAATACGCAACGGAGATGATGACCAAATTTGGAAACACTTGAGCAAGAAAAGTGCAAAAAAATAGCACAAGAGAAGGAGAGAGATAGAGGCGTGTAACTCTGCTCTATATACACAAGAAGATCCCGGAATACAACACTATACAAGACACTAAGTGGCAAGGGCTGTGGGGCCATTTTATAGAGGCCCCATAGTGCAGTCAGCCAGTCGACAAGACCATTTCCACCACGACCAATATAAATACCAGTCGGCCAGGTATGAACAGTCGACCAGCACACCAATAGACATAGATAAAGTCGGCCAAGAAATAGGACATCCTGCCACCTCAGGGCTACCACCCAAGAAATAGGACATCTTGCCACCTCAGGGCTACCACCCAAGCCACAGAAAAATGGGAAAAAATACGGGGAGTGAGGAAAAATGAGAAAACACCTGCAAGGGCGGGCACACCCACAACAAAGGCCCTAGTATATCAGTAAAGATAGGAGATGACTTCTAACACCCCCTCTCAGCTCCTGGCTATGAAACCATCCCCAGGGAGCTGGAGTACCGTCGGAGCAACGCCTGAGATAGCGACTTCGTGAAGAGGTCCACCGTACTGTCTTCCGTCAAACAGAACTCTAGCAAGATGTCATCAGCAACAATCTTCTCACGAACAAACTGCCTTCGGATTACCGTGGATTCCTCCAGTGGAAGCCCTCTGTAACTTCACCACCTCCCATGCAGCACCACAAGCAGCCCGATACTCTACCTCTATCGACGACAAGGCAATAGATGGCTGCCTCTTACTGCTCCATAAAACCGCTCTACTGCTCCATAAAACCGCTCCTGAGCCTGAAGTAGATCTCCTTGTGTCTTGATCTCCTCCCCAATCTGAGTCACTCGAACCGTGGAGTCGGACTCCATCCATCAATTCCCCTCCTGTGTAAAAGAGTCCATGATCCTTCCCACATTGCAGAAACCACAAGATACGCAATCTTGCCTCCCAAAGAGTCATCTGCAAACACGAGCTCAATAGCCTCATTAGGAAGCTCCCGTCCAATCTGGTATCCATCAACCAAATTAATGAACCATTCTGCTTCCGAGTCAAAGAGGCATTATACTGCTCACAAGGATCAACACCTGTTACAGTGGGAAGCCAAGTCCTGGAAACCTGCTGAAGACCACGCAAGGCCTTCTGAAACATGTAAACCACCCCCTCTGACTCCACCAGAATCACAAAGCCTAGAGAATGTGCAACATCCACCTCCTTCTGCAAGTAATCAACTGCCACCTGTCTGGCTTTCCAATAGATCCTCGTGGAAAGAACTTCCTCATCTACAAGAGTTTCTTTGTCCCGAGTACTACGAGACATCAGAGCATAAGTTACCTGTAAAGTTTCCTCTGGCTGACGAACACAAGAACTACCAACATCTGTACTGGGAAATTCCTACCAAACTGCTACCATCAACTGGCAAGCTATCCTCCATTTGGTCTCCGAAAGCCTGCACCTATAGTGTATCCACACTTAAGTGGCCATTACCATATTTCCACTCATCACAAAACTGAGGACCTCGGAGAGATAGTGCTGAAAGTTTGTAAACTCCATTCTCCACTCTCCCTTCTTACCAAACTACCTGGTATGTTGCCTTGTCCCAGAGAGCAACAAACTCCACCCGTACGCCAGTCTTGCAAACTCGATGCACTGACAACAGATGAAAACCAAGTGTGGGAACATACAACACCTGGGAGGAATGCTTCCCCCCTTTGCCATCGGGAACTATCTCCAACAACCTACCCTCACTGTGAACTGGGATGGTGGATGTATCCCCAGTAAGAATGTGACCAGAATACCAGCAGAGATCCTATAAATCTGAACGGGAAGGAGTCGTGCCTGGAAGCACCACTGTCTAGAATCCACTCCCGAGTAGCGGGCAAGTCCTCCAACCTCCTCCCTGCCAAAGAAAATGAAACATCGGTGTCCATCACCTCTAGGTGCACAAAAGCTGGAATCTTCATGCTTGCTGCTGCTGAGGATTCTTCACCCTTCTCGGTGTTCCGCTTGGGACACTGCCTACAATAGTGGCCTTTCTCATCACAATCATTATTTACAGGTCCTCACTGCCTTAGTTTCTCGCAGTCTGTGTGTCAGATTTCTTCTCAGAAGCCTTCTCCGGTGAAGCCTTCCCTTTGCCCTTGTTACGGCCTTTCGACCGTTGGTCAATTAAGGCCTCCGAACCTCCGCCCCTGTGGAGGGTTCAAGAATCTTTCCTCCTGGTCCAAGACCATGGGCACAAGCTCCTCCCACGTGATGGTGCTAAGCTTGCCATTGGTAATCAAAGACGAGTAAAATGCTGAGTACTGAGAGGGCAAATGCAACAGTAACGTTATGCCTAAAGAACTTCCTGCGCTACGCTAAAGAGCCTACAGCTTGTTAATGTGCTCCCACATCGTCGACTTTGCAGGACTCATAACCTGCATCTGTACTTCCAAGGAAATCCTCTTCATGGACGATACCCTGTTATAAAGAGAAGCCAAATGCTGCCATATACCTCTGGCCAGTGTCATATGCTTGATATGATTGATTACCTGTGGTGTGCAGTTCAGGAAGATAAATGAATAGACCCTGGCGTTGACATGATCCCACAACTGTACCTGTGCCTCCTGGTCCTTAATGAATCGATTGTAACTCCCCTTCCTCTACCTCCAGCCGTGGAACCCCAACAATGATGAAATCAGCAAGGTCGTATGACTCCAGAACAGATTCCATCATAACCTTCCATATGCCGTAGTTGTTCCCGTCCAACTGACTGTCCACCGAGAACGTGGGGAGTGTTGGGATCTTCACATGCTTCTCAGCCATGTCTAATTAATTTGCCATTGCGGGGATGTAACTGAAAAGGGTGGGTGGGTGGCAACAAGCATTAATGGAATTTTTCACAAAAATACCATAAATTTTATGGTGGATATTTTTGAGAGAATGGATTCCCTAAATTTCTAGAATTGTTAGAAAATTTTTCCTAAAATTTTAGGAATTTTTTGAGCATTTTTTTGATTTAAAATATATTTTTATACATTTTTGCAGGTTTTTCCCGCGGGAATGCGATCAAATTTTTATCAATTTCTACTGAAATTCAGTAAGGGACAGCGTGTTGATGCATGAGATGCTCTCCCGTGTGCGTGGGACTCTCTCCGCCTCTCAAATCTGATTTTTCCTTCTTTTTCCGTGAGAAAATCTCTTTAAAATGATTTTTTTAAAACATTAATCATAATTATGATTTAAAAAAGTTTAATTAAAAAGCTTAATTAAAGATTAAGCTAATCTCTCTGATTAACAGAGAGGGAGAAGAGATGGGAGGAGAATGATTTGGAGAGGAAAGAGGGTGGAGAGAGTTGAGAGGGTTGAGAGAAGAGACTACCTCTCTCTCTCACTTCTCCATGCGCAGGCGACGGGAGGGGGGGCTGCACACAGCAGGCCGGCGAAAAAAAAACGCCCCCCCTAAAAAATCAAAACCATGTAATAAGCTATAAAAAGCTTTTTTTTTCATTTTTTTTAAAAACATGAGTTTTTTTTATTAAAAAACTTTTGAATTTATTTCAAAAAAAGCTTCGAAATTTTAAAAAATTACAGGATTTGAGTAAAAAATTCTCTGAAAATTCTCTGAAAATTCTTGGCTTTTCATCTTCCGGAAAACCTTTGGCTTTCCGTTTTCCCGAAACCTTTTGGCTTTCCGAATTCCGGAAAAACTTTTGACCTTCCGTATTCCGGAAACCTTTGACCTTTCACATTCCGAATTTTTTTTGTCTTTTCATTTTCCCAAAACTTTTGGCTTTCCGTATTCCGGGAAAACTGTTGGAATTCCGAAAATTTTTGACCGTTCGTATTCTAAATGCGTTCGGGGTTGATTAAAAATTTTACAAATTTCCTGAAAATTAGTGGAAAATTAGACAAAGGTTATTTTAAATTTTAGAAAAATGTGGGGTTGGTGTTTGGCACGTGGTGTGTCCATTCGGGCGCCCGTGACCATTCAAATTCCTTTTAAATTATATTTTTTGACCCAAAAATTTAGAAAAATCCATTAAAATTGAAAATTTTCATTGGATTTGAGAATTGTCGGACGGAATTGAAAATTTCGTGAACGATGGGATTCTAAGAAAAAATTAGGAATATTCTAAAATTATTTTTAGAAATCCTAAAAATTGGTATTTTTAAAATATCAATGGTATTTTGGCAAATTAAATTGCTAAAAATTTTCTGGAAAAATATAGGTTTGGAATGCCATGAGATAGGTTTGGTGGAATTCAAAATTATTATATTTTGAGGCCCTATAAATTAGGAAAAATCAAAAAAAATCATGATAATTCTTTTTCTCGAGAATTTAATATTTTTGAGGGTTATTTAATGTTGAAGTACGTTTTCTCGTACTGACATTAGATAGATGCGGGTTATTCGTATATTTTATTAATACAATTATACCTCGTATTAATGGATATTTATGTTTGGATTAATTCTAAACGATGTATTCATGATTTTTTACCATTATTTAGCCATTCTTTTTGGACATGTTCCTTAATTTCTTTTGATGGCTATAATTTTCGTTCAAAGTGTGTTTCACCTTTGACATTTTTCCATGATAATTTATTTTGGCACTTATTAAAGTGTGGATTGTGCTTAATTTCTTAAGCCTAAGACAAACTCTATCATGGGTTAGTTGATCGGTTTATTTTGGTGGATTTCTATTGGATGTTTTCTAAGTTTTATATGGACTCATCAGGTTCTGCCTAGATCACTTGTGTCTAGGGTTTTTTTTATTGAGTGCTACACACATGTGTTTCACTTTCTTACTTTGGAGTTTTATTTGAACAACACAACGTTCATATACTCTGGATTGATGAGTTGGCCACCAATTTTAATGCTTCTTTTGGCATGATTAAATGTACATTAGATGGTATGCATTGTTTTTTATGATCAACTATGTTATTTATGGATTGAAGGAGCTTCTATGCTCTTATCCATGGTTTTATAAGGATCTTTTGATCTTTTGAATAATTACATGTGCTTTGAAGGTAGCACTTGCCTTCGTTTTTTGCACATAATTTTGGAGTATATTTCTTGTACTCTTGTGTATATTCCAACTCGGATACCTAGTTGCTTATATATCTAGGTGAGTTATTTTTCTACCCTAACTTTATTGTGTTTTGGGTAGTTATCATTAGAAAGGCGCCAATAATTCAATTTCTTTTCTAATGATGTACTCTCAGAAGGAGTTATTCCTTGATGTAGTCTCAAGTATATAGAGACAGGTTTAGTATGTGAAAGTCTGGATAAGGCCATCTTATTCCTTTTATACAGGATTTTATTCATATTTCCTAGACAGCAGCATACTAGGGAGTTTCAAATTGTTAAGGTATATATGGGTGGTATCATGGTGGAATGGGACGCTAGGGATCCCTCACATATATTATCTTATGGGATAATTTGGGCTCAAGATTGTTGCTTTGCTTACATCACTTAGCATGTTGACCTCAACATTCAAAGACAATCTTATTTTCTAAATTCACTAGAAGTTATATTGTGGGCATTCTCTAAATAAATTTCTTTTATCTATAGCCTACATGTTTTGATGAGGGTAATCTCGTCCGCATTTTCACTTGTTGAAATCTCTTTCTTTAGAGTTCAAACAAGTTTATCTTGTTGTGTTCGGATAAGGAAATTTGGATTCTTCCTTTATTGGCATTTCTTTCTCTAGTTCCGTACTTTAGGTGATTTACACAATCAACCTGATAGGTTTACGGATGGATATATGTGACTCATCGAGACGTTGATGACTCTCTATGTTGATATGGGTAACTCGAGACGTCGATTATTCCATATGCAGATGTGGGTATGTCGGAGCGCCGATGAATCCTTGATTTCTGCTGTTATAATGCCATGTTTTCTACTTTATTCCGAATGGTTTACAACGAGAAAGTTACTTTGAATGTGAATTGTTCTGATCATCCGCAGTAGTCTGATGGGCAAACAGAGTGTATGAATCAGATTGTAGAGGATATGCTTCATGCATATGTCTCTAGAAAATCATCATATTGAAAAAAATATCTTCCAATGATGGAAATTGCCTATAACAGTTTTAAATTTACGGCTATTATTTTTTAGTCCGTGCATACTTATGTATGGGTATTAACCCAGGGCACCTATTGATGTCGGTCTTAAGGACATCGAGCTTGATGCATCGAGGGATTTCTTGCGAGATATGCAGGAAATACTAACCGAAGCTCGGGATTCTATCAGGAGTGCTCAAGATAGGGCACGGTTTTATGCTGATAGATGACGCTCATCTCGGTCTTTTGAACCAGGAGCATTAGTTTATTTTAATGTTCCTAAAGATTTTCAGACTTTGTCAATGGGAAAATGCTCGAATTTATCTCCTAGATATTGTGGTCCATTTTCGAGTTATATATCGGATTGACACGGTTGCGTATGAACTAAAACTACCTCCAATTGTTAGAGTTCATCTAGTCTTTCATATCGATAGATTGAAAGGGAAACTGGGAGGTGAGGATGACACAGTTACTCCTCAAGAACTCGTTGAAGTCGATGAATTATCCTATGTTCCACATGAACCTGATAAGGTACTTGAATTCAGGGAAAGGAAACTTTGTAGTTAACTAATCCCTGAGGTTAAAATAAGGTGGAAAGATAGGAAAATTGAGAATTCGACTTGGGAGTCGGTTGAGATTGTTCAGCGCAGTTCTCCTTCTTTTCATTGCAAGAGTGCAATGTTTTGAGAGAGGGGAATAGGGTCAGGCATCCAAGGGTCACACATGGGAAATGGAGAGTCAAGAGTCATTTGAGAGCCCTCCTATATAATAGGGATATGGGGCACACTCAAGGGGGCTTGGAGGCTTAGGCTTATGAGGCCAAGGCTATGTTATGCTCTCTTGTGTAGAGGTTCATGTCTACTCATCTACCATTTCACACTATAGCTACATGCTATTGGATTGGAGTTGTACCTCTTGATGGTATGGGACATCAAGGTAAAGGTATGATGTATTTCATTTATTATTCATGTGTGCATCCCTTGGGCTCGAGGGTGGTTGGGTGGTTGAGTTTATGCCTGATTTATGCATATTTATGCATAACAATTATCTAGAGAGATCAAGGTAAAGGTATGATGTATTTCATTTATTATTCATGTCTGCATCCCTTGGGCTCGGGGGTGGTTGGGTGGTTGAGTTTATGCCTGATTTATGCATATTTATGTATAACAATTATCTAGAGAGATCTTAGGGTTTTAACATATATGTACATTATGTGTGCTATGTTATATGCACATTATGTGTGCATATACTAGGAGGCTAACCCACATTAGGCTTGTGAGCATGGGAGCATGGGAACAAGCTCTAGTGGAGCATGGGTTAGGACTAACCTTAAGGGTTAAGGTTAGGGTTAGGCATCCAAGGGTCACACATGGGAAATGGAGAGTCAAGAGTCACTTGAGGGCCCTCCTATATAACAGGGGCATGGGACACACTCAAGGTAGGCTTGGAGGCTTGGGCTTATGAGGCCAAGGCTATGTTATGCTCTCTTGTGTAGAGGTTCATATCTACTCATCTACCATTTCACACTATAACTACATGCTATTGGATTGGAGTTATACCTCTTGATGGTATGGGACATCAAGGTAGAGGTATGATGTATTTCATTATTATTTATGTGTGCATCCCTTGGACTCGGGGGTGGTTGGGTGGTTGAGTTTATACTTGATTTATGCATGTTTATGCATAACAATTATCTAGAGAGATCTTAGGGTTTTAACAGTGAGGAGGCAACGGCTCACTCAAAGAGCAACACTCCTACTACCCCTCACCATCGGAGTCACCTAGCAGGCAAAGAAAAGGGAGTGCCAAAGTCAGAATCATCAGGAATACCACCCTATGGGTGGAAATGGCGTCGAGACCGGAGAAGAGGGCCAAGAGGGAGCCAGAACAGACCATCTTTGAAGACGACGTCATCACTCCGAGACAAACAAAGCCACACGCTTTTGCGGTAGGCATGGCCATAGATACAATAAAAAGGATTGAGGCAAAGTACCCAAAGGCACATCCAATAGACGTATAGTTCGGACGGGAGGATGAAAGAATAGGGTTGGGGTGGCTTGGGTGAGCAACACGAAAAGGGTCTATGAGCCGAGGTATGCCCAAGAGTGCCCTATCAAGTTTGTATCGATAGGCATCGCATCGAAGGGGCCGAACCAGAAGAAGGCAGATGGAATAGGCCATAGCCGTCTGGACGACATGGTCCAAAGTAGGAGACAATTTGGATCCAGAAAGTTTTTAGAGCAACAACAATTGTGGGCTTCGCTGTTGGCGCAACGTCCACCATGATCGCCAGGTGTTGGAGGTCAACTAGCTTGTTTGGCCGCTACCCAGACTATCCCGTTGTATAACAAACTATTATGGTTTGAGTTTTCTTGCTTTGAAATAACCTTGTAACAGTTTCTTGCCAACGGGTAGTACCCAGATGAATGTAAGCAGCAAAGGGGATTATTTCTATATGTGTGGATTAGAGGATAAGAAACTTAGGGGATAGTTGAGGGAGAGCTGAGCTTTTGCCAATGTGGTGTCTTGTACAATTGATAGTTCAAGCTAATATTGAAGAATGTTACAAGGGTTGGTCCCTAACTTGTCTCTATTTTGCTTTGCATAGTTCTGTCTATTCTACATCCATATTATGTTAAGTGTACTCTTGACTGGACGTAAACTCCTATTCGGAATCATGACAGATCTAGAAACTAACTTACTTGTAATCTCGATTAACTCCCCAAGGTTAGGTAGACGGATAGCTCAATGTGCTGGCATTGGCTTATCACTTGAGCACAGTTGCATTAGTCGCCAATCTTCAAGAGCCGACAAAGTAAGCTAGAACCACATAAGTGCCGAGTCTTGATCGAATACTGGCATTGCAAGAGCACGGCAATCAACTCATCAACAAAGAATAACTTATGTCTCTTATGATGTCTTCACCACAAAAAAGACTAGATCAATATTTGTGGAACACAAACCTTGTAGAGCTTTCGCAAGTGGGAATGGAGCCTAAGATGTGCGTCGAGAATTTATTATGTAATTGTCATTTTAGCAACATCGTCACTATCAATATCTTAACTGATATTGTATCAAGCAACAATATTGATATTAATTTAGAAAGACGCCAATAATTCAATTTCTTTTCTAATGATGTACTTAGAAAGAGTTATTCCTTGATGTAGTCTCAAGTATATAGAAACAAGTTTAGTATGTGAAAGTTTGGATAAGACCATCTTGTTCCTTTTATACAAGATTTTATTCATATTTCTTAGACGGCATACTAGGGAGTTTCAAATTGTTAAGGTATGTATGGGTAGTATCATGGTGGTATGGAACACTAGTGATCCCTCACATACATTATCTTATAGGATAATTTGGACTCAAGATTTTCTTGCTTTGCATACATCACTTAGCATTTTGTCCTCAACATTCAAAGACAATCTCATTTTCTAAATTCACTAGAAGTATTGGTAACAAAGTAAAGTCTTCTTTTATCCCTTAAAAAAAGCAAAATATAAAGAGAGACATCATCGGATAAAAAAAGTAAAATATAAAGAGAGACGTCATTGGACAAAAGGCAAGGTTTGAATGAACTATGAATGTCCTCAAAATGTGGGAGTCAAAAAAAAATAAGGAAGTCAAAATTATTGAAGTGTCAAATAAAAGTGTAGAAAATTATATGACAGTGGAGAAAAGTTTCATTATCATCTTTCAACCCATTAAAGATTTGGCCAAAAGACAGTTTACTAACCTTCGGATAATCTCCAAGTACTCATTTTTAGAAATAAAAGATATTTGATTAAATACACAAGTACAACAGAATGAATGATATGACTAGCTATTTAGCTGGTGTTTGAAAATTACTGTTTGAAAAATCATTAACACGCATAACCAAAAAAACCAATATCAAATGTGGGGCATTTCAAACATTAACACGCATAACCAAAAAACCAATATCAAATGTGGAGGAGTGCTCGAAAAAAATGTTTTTTTTCAAATTCTTAAAATTAAAGGCAATGTTTAAACTTGACAAGGATTTATATTTAAATATATATATATTTCATCCCTTACAATAAAATATATATATATATATATAATTAGAAAATATATATATATATATGTATATATCATCCCTTAAAATTAAAAGGGACGTGAGATTTCAACCGGGAGTTCTGAATTTCAGCCGGGAAAATTACACTACAACGCTAGGTAGTGAACTACAATATAATAATTTGTTGTCCTCGGAATAAAGCTCCCTTTACGCAGATCTGATTTAACTCGCACAGGCCATGATTACAAAGTAATATCGTTGTCAGACATGGTCGCTGATATCATCAGTAGCCAGACATAAACAATGAGTAAACAAACACTTACTTTTACGCTGTCCTATACGACCACGTTCTACCCTATCCCATTTAATTTTTCCCCAAGCATTACTAGTTTTTCTTTTTCATTTGACATTTTTTCCCTTTGAAGACTCTGAAGAAATATTATAATTAAAAAAACCCTGATATTTTCAGGCATGAAAAGCTTGGAGAGGGATGCAAACTTGCAAATGGCTCTACCCACATTAAGCATACAACAAGGAAAGGAATTGAGGACCATTCATCCACCCCACATCAAGCATGCAACCACAAGGAAAGCAACCGATTGGGAACTTTCAATGATAAACTACAATGATAAAACTAGCCTCGTGAAAATGCCATGCCAGGGAAACAACCAAATTCCCTGAATATGCCAAGGAAACACGTGCACCAATGCTCAGATAACCCATGTTGCAGATGATAAACTAGACTTGTGAACACGTGCAGCATGAGACTCCACCGATGCTCACATAACCCAAGTTGCAATGAGGACTTTCAATGGTAACTTATCAATAGAGGGTGCAATTCGGCCACTTCAACTCAATGCTTGAATTACCATTACTTGCATATCAAAAGTTGGCACTGAAGTGGCACTGTAGGCAACATAAAAGTTTCCATAATAGCTCAGGGAATTAGTGATCCAGTAGTAAACGGCATAAAGACATGTCAGATAAGAGCCTCTACAAACAGAATTCACTAGGCTTGGACATAAGACTCAAGAGCCTCTACAAACAGAAATCACCAGCCTCTCCTTTGAACTGGGAGGACACATAACAAAACTGCTACAATGGGCTATTCCTTCAAGCTCCCGAGGTCAATTACAAATCTATATTTCACATCGGATTTAGTGAGTCTATCCATAGCTGTGTTCAGGTAGTCCACAGAGATCTTCTCAATGGTCGAAGTGATATTTTTCTCTGCACAGAAATCCAGCATCTCCTGCGTTTCTTGGATGCCACCAATAAGACTACCTCCCACAAAGCGTCGACCTGCAAGTTGATAACAGACAAAATTAAGACACCCAAAAAACCATGGAATGGGCCACATTGAGATTCAAGATTCATAGATGCTGCAAAGTAACACATGGAAATAGCAAGTTACACTAAATTCATTTGTTACATAAAAAGGACATACAAACAAAAAATAGGTTTAAAATCGCATTTCAACATAATTGTGAATACAATTTCACACACAAAGCCTATACTCTGCTGCAACCCAGTAATTCAAGCTATCAGTCCTGGCCAACAAAGACAACCACCAACCAGGATCCGAATCAAAAGTATGTAGCGCATGTGAGTGAAATAAGTTTGCGACATGTGAGTGAAAAAAGTTTGAACTTACCAAATATCACAGCCCCAGGTCGAAGCTGGAATGGTTTCTCAGGAATACCAACAAGAACAAGCTTCCCATTCACTGTCAGTAGACTCAGAAGAGGCTCCAGTTCATGAGGGGCAGAAACCGTGTCAATAATGTAGTCCAGAGTCTTGGAGGCTTTCTGCAAATAAGATAATACTGATTGGCACTCAAGTTCTCATACAGTGATTAAAGAACCATTGAAGAAAAAAACTCTGGTATACCCTTCAACCAGTTGAACTTTCTATCGAAAACAAAAACTTCAAAACCAGGCCACGTCATCATGTAAAGAGAGCAGCCCCTATATCTATTCGCATGTGCAATGCAGTTTTTTAGAACCAGCTATACACACCACCTTTATCCATCCACGCATGCTCAGCATTAGAACCAGCCACACACTATGCATATACAGAAGCATGCATTACAAAACAACACATTTAGCTAGACAAGATCAGAGGATACCTACCATTACAAAACCACACATTCACCATTATGGATTGTAATTTATTGAACCTAACTAACAAACACAAAGGGTAACACTAAAATAGTTTTGCTGACTATCACAAATGGAAACATACAAATTTCTGTAACTATAAGTGTGGAAACATACAAATATCTGAAACTAGAAGTGTGATCAATGTGATAATCACCAAAACAAAATCTTAGCAAATTATAATCTAAATCCAGAAAACAAGTCTGATTAAAGTGGGCATGGGCACCGTGTGTAAAGCCTAAGTATATCACAATAAGTGAGAAATCAATGAATTTGAGAACTAAATAGAATCAATACACTGTACCTATAATGTAAATTCAACCCCAAACCGCATTCATTTCAGGAACATTTTCAAAATAAAAAGAAATCAATTTACTTGAGCTTTTCTTCACATTAGGATGCATGCATAAAAAAACCAAACTCAACCGAGATCAATGCACTTATCAACAATGTAGATTCAAACCCCTACATGCATACACTATAGACATCATAACAGCACGAGCAAGAACTGAATTTGACAGTATCTCAGAAAAAAAAAAGAAGCATTCGGTCTTAACAAGAGACTAATGGAACATACCCTCATCACATCCTCATCATGCTGACAAGTAAGTTATCAGCTCCCGAATCTCAGAAAACAGAGAAGCATTCACTGTTAACAAGAGACTAGTGGAACTTACCCTCATCGCATCCTCATCAGAGCTGACAAGGAAGTTATCGGCTCCCAAGATCTCCTTTGCTTCTCTCTCTTTCTTTGGAGAAGTGCTGATAACAGTAATCTTTAGGCCGAAGGCTTTGGCAAACTTTACCGCCATGTGGCCAAGCCCTCCTAGCCCAACAACTCCAAATTCTTTGCCTCTCTCCGTCATACCAAAGTGACACATGGGACTGTACACAGTAATTCCTGCACAGAGCAATGGTGCAGCCTCATCCAGAGGCAAGTTTTCTGGGATGCGGAGAACAAATCTGGCAACAGAGAAGCACAACAAAACATGACCCGCAAAATGTTCAGCATTAAAAGTATCGTATTCACCCGCTTGACCACACTAAAATAGTTGATCCTTCACAAGGTCCAAAAAAAAAAAAAAAAGAATGTATCCTCACCCGCTTGACCACACTAAATTAGTTGATCCTTCGCAAGATACAAATTAAAATTTAAAAAAAAGAATGAAAACACAATTAGAATTAAGCAAGAACCTTACTTCTCATTAGTCACCATAAGCGTTGAGTAACCACCATACGCAGGAGATCCATCTGTGTCTACACTGTTGTAGGTCCAGACAGTCTTTGGACAAAACTGCTCAACCTTTTTCTCGCATGCATCACACTCACCGCAAGACCTCACCATGCATCCCACACCCACATGGTCACCCACCTTAAATTTAGTAACATCTGAACCCACCTCAGTAACAAGGCCCACAACCTCATGTCTGCAAAATTGTGGAATTAGTCAATAAATTCAATATCAAATTTACCACCATGTGCATAACAAAACAAAAAGGCAATGCAGCGAACAGAAACCTATAGATTTAAAAGAGTTTAAGATACTCTTCACGAAAACTGAACCCTAAAATCATGGAGCTTGCCAAATACAGCAATTGCATGTAGAGTTCTATGCAGATATATAGGACAATCTAATACCTAGTCAGTATACAATGCAAAATCACACAGAATACATTTCGCATGTGTGCAAAAGGACACGTAGCAAGGTGGCACTGCATTAGACACGCCAATGATCATTAACTAACATTCAAAATCGTACAGGATGCAGTTTGCCTGTGTGCAAAAGAACACATCAAAGGAGGCACTGTCATTAACTCTGACATGAGAAACAAAAAAGAAAGTAAAATGTACCGACGGTTCACTACAGATGACATTCAAGAGGTCAAAACACATGCCAGAGAGTGACCAAGTCTAAATCCTTGCATGCGCATTCTAGCTAATACATATTCTATTGACATGTGCTCTCGACATGGATATATTGTTTGGCATGCTTCGTATGTTCTCAACCCACGTACATTGTTTCACATGCATGTGTCAGTAACATTCGGTGTGAGCATGCACCGGACAGATGAAACAGAAACAAGGAAGAGGTGAGTAACAGATAAATGCAGGTGTGCAGATGGTGGTAGCGGAGAGGATGTTTTACCCTGGAACCATGGGGTATTTGGAACCTTTCCATTCATTGCGAATCTGATGCAGGTCGGAGTGGCAGATCCCACAGTGGGTAACCTTGAAGGTTACATCGTTTGGCCCAGTAACCCTGCCATGTCCATGGCCACCAAAAAAAGAACAACGACGGCACAAGCATCAAGAAACAATGCAAACAGGAACAGTGAAGGAAAGGAAAAGACGTATCATCAACACCAACTAAAGCCAGAAGCGCTAAGTATTCATAGCAGAGGGACAGCACAAACAACCTTGCCTAAACAGAGACCTAAACTGTCCATAACAAGAAAAAAAAGAAGCAAATCTAGCGAACACACAAAACCTTCACTATCAGTTAAAAACTTGCTAGCACAGAAAACCTAGCTGCTAATGACAGAAAGAACCTAGCTACAAAACAAAAAAACTCGCTCGTCTACAAACTTGCAAACATAGAAGCCCTAGCTTGTCTTCAGGTTGGCAAACACAGACACTCTGTTTATCTCCGACAGACCGCAGTACCTGCTTTGAGCTTGAAAGCAAAGAATAAGAGGAAGATAGGTACAGTCTCGTCTACGAGAGCAGAGAAGCTTGAAAGACAGAAACCCTAGCTAGCCTTTGGCAAAAGCCTCAGTAAGGAAGGAAAGCTCGCAAGAAAACGCAGACGAACCAGAAGAAGATTTACCGGCGGGTGAAGGAGAAAGGGGTGAGAAGGCCTGAGCTGTCGTGGGCGGCGTAGCCTTGAACGGGGACGGAGGCCATGGCGAGCTTGGAGAGCAGAACGCGACACCGACACAGGCCTGCAAAGAGAAGTGCTTGATTCGTTTACGGACATAACCAAGAGGCACTCTATTTAAAACGTTGCGTGCATGAGCTTTTCTCTTGAGTGCACAGGCTCGTTGTCCTACGTGGTAGCCATCAATGTATGGACGTGGAACGTCCGTGGTCCGGTAGGTGTTGTTTTTACAAAATATCCATTCTTTCTCCATTTGTATTGGCCAATAAGTAACTAGCTTTACTACCAGAACTCGTAGCTAGTGGAGACATGGATGACTGATGCGCAGTGCCGTGTGCTGACTGGACTCTTCCCGTACAAAGCGCACACTTCTCACCATGCGGCAAACGCGCGTGCAGGCTTTTCGTCCGCCAATCAAAAAAAAAGTGTTTCATTTTTGGGCACTTTTTGTGAGCGCTATTTTACGTGGCTTTTAAATTTTAATACCGGATTAATTTTAACTTCTATCATGACAAGACACCATCACACACGTGTCTCACACACACACAAAACGTCCCCGTCACGGGTGTCCCGTGAGCTGAAATTCAAAATTTTAATTGCCCTTTAAACCAGCGTCGAGAAAAAACACATTTTGGTAATTTCACAAATAAAAATTCTTGATGTAAAGGTGGTGACCAAAGTTTGTTCTATAATGAAAGTTTTACACTTTTTATATGAGCCTAAGCACGTTCATGTGCCATCTCTTGGCCACAATGGTGCTTGAGTAAGTTTAATTTCGCATTGTGACGCGAGACGCGAGCACTCTTTTAAAAAAGCACCACTCCTAGAGTATTTTGAAGATACAACCACTTGTTATTGCTTTGAAATGTACTAGTGGGCAACCAGTGCTTCGCACGTCTTTTGAGACTGCAAATTCAAATTCTACCTAAACCTCCTCAAACCTTCTCCTCTCCTTCCCGAACTTCCAAATTCTTGCCACATGGCAACTTTGTGAAAATTTTCCTCTAGATAATATAAAGACGCCTCACCCGTCTTCGACTGGTAGGAGTTGAGGACACTTTCCCTCAAATGCTCAAATAGAGCTACTTCATCATCCACGAATTGGAATGTGAATATTCTCCCTTTTCATAGTGTATAGCCTAATAGATAGCCTAATAGATATATTAGATTATATATCTGTTAGGCTATACACACACACACACACCCCATATATAGATATATATTTCTTATAGCCTAAAGACTAAAGCTATACACACACACACACTTATTAAATTACATACAGCTTAATATGTGTGTGTGTATGAGTGTGTGCAGCCTAATAAATACCTAGAGACTAAAATATCTATATATACATCTCTCTTTATATATATATACACACACACACACACACACACACACACACACATATATATATATACATATATATATACATATATATATATATACATAGCCTAAACTATAGTCTCTCTCTCTCTCTCTCTTGAGCCTAAACGTTTAAAAAAGTTTTAAAAGAGCATGAGTTTTCTCTTTGTACATCACAACTATTAAAAAACACATATTCTCTCTCTCACACACACACACACAATTTCAATAACATATATAATAGAAAAGTTTTAAAAAAGTATGCCACACATATTAAACCATTAAAAAATATGTGTGTGTGTGTGTGTAATAAAATACATATAGCTTAATTTTTTGGTCATATATATGTGTGTGTATGTACGTATCTTTAGACTATATATATTTTAGGCCATACACACCTACACACACACACACACACACATTCTATATGTTTTCATTCCATTTTTGTTAGAATATATATATATATATAAACTATTATATAAACTATATGTTTTAGAATATATATAAATACAAAAATGGAATGAAATACATATAGCCTAATGTGTGTGTGTGTGTGTGTGCATTTGATTATTATTATTTTTTGTATAATAAAACACATATAGCCTTATACATTTTCAGCCATATGTGAGTGTATGTGTGTGTAGCTTTAGTCTATTAGGCTACACACACACACACACACACACACACACACATATATCTATATATATGTGTGCATTTGATTATTATTATTTTTTGTATAATAAAATACATATAGCCTTATACATTTTCAGCCATATGTGAGTGTATGTGTGTGTGTAGCTTTAGTCTATTAGGCTACACACACACACACACACACACATATCTATATTTATGTCTATATTGTATATATTTTAGGCTAAGAATCTATTAGGATATATTTATTTTAGTGTGTATGTATAGCCTGATAGATATATTAGACTATATATCTATTAGGCTACACACACACACACCCCATATATAGATATATATTTTTTACAGACTAAAGACTAAAGCTATACACGCACACACACACACACATTTATTAAAATACATATAGCTTAATATGTGTGTGTGTGTGTGTGTGTGTGTGTGTGTGTGCAGCCTAATAAATACCTAGACTAATATATATATATATATATATATATATATATATATATATATATATATATATATATATGTACATATATACATAGCCTAAACTATATTCTCTCTCTCTCTTTTGAGCCTAAATGTTTAAAAAAGTTTTAAAAGAGCATGAGTTTTCTCTTTGTACATCACGACTATTAAAAAAACACACTCTCTCTCTCTCTCTCTCTCTCTCTCTCTCTCTCTCTCTCTCACACACACACACACACACACAATTTCAATAACATATATAATACAAAAGTTTTAAAAAAGTATGCCACACATATTGAACCATTAAAATGTGTGTGTGTGTGTGTGTGTTTGTGTGTGTGTGTGTGTAATAAAATACATATAGCTTAATACATTTTTAGACATATATACGTATGTGTATGTATGTATCTATCTTTAGACTATATATATGTGTGTGTATGTATCTATCTATCTTTAGACTATATATATTTTAGGCCACACACACACACACACACATTAGGCTATTTGTATTCCATTCCATTTTTGTATTTATATATATTCTAAAATATATAGTTATATATATATATATATATATACATATATGTGTATATATATATATATATATGTGTGTGTGTATACACACACACACACACACACACACTATATATATATATATATATAAATACAAAAATGAAATGAAATACATGTACCCTATATATGTATATATATATATATATATATATATATATATATATATATATATATATATATATATATATATATATATATATATATATATATATATATATATATATGTATACATACCTCTATACATATATATATATATATATACACACACACACACACACACACACACACACACACACACTAAAATACATATATCTTTATAGATTTTTAGCCTAATATGTGTGTGTGTGTGTGTGTGCATTTGGTTTTTTTTTATATAATAAAATACATATAGCCTTATACATTTTCAGCCATATGTGAGTGTATGTGTGTGAGGCCTAAAATATAACCTAAAGACACACACAAATATATATAGCCTAAAACATATATAAACTATATGTATAGCTATATTTATATATTACATTATATACACATACACATATATATCCACACACACACACACACACGTTAGGCTATATGTATTTCATTTCTTTTTTGTATTTATATTTAGTAAAAATTATATTCCTTATAAATAAGTATATATATCTATATATATATATATACATTTGTATAGCCTAATAGATATATATAGTGTAGTATATATGTGTGTGTAGCCTAAAATTATGTACATATATATATAGCCTAAACTATATTCTCTCTCTCTCTTTAACATTTATTTTTTTTTAAAAGAGCATGAGTTTTCTCTTTGTACATCACAACTATTAAAATTCTCTCTCTCTCTCTCTCTCTCTCTCTCTCTCTCTCTCTCTCTCTCTCTCTCGTATACACAGTTTCATATGAACATATAAAATAGAAAAGTTTTGAAAAAGTATGCCATACAAATTAAACCATTAAAAAAGTAGTTTTTTGAAAAAGTAGTTTTTTGAGCTCTCACTTTTAATAGTTAAGAAAAACGTGCAAACTGTAAAACCTTCCAAAAAAAAGTTGTTAAAAAATAGATTCTCTCTCTACATCACACTGAAAAAAGAAGAAGAAGAAGTTAAAAACAAAAGGAATAGTAGAAGGTGAGTTAAGCAAAGGAAAATAGCCAAAAGTAACCTGCAGATTGTAAGAAGAAGTTAAAAGCAAGCGTGCAAAGAAGAACTCAAAAATCAAAAGAAAAGAAAAGAAAGGGAGGGATTGTGGACATGTATACCAAGGTCCCCCACCTCCAAATCTTCTCCCAAACCTAGGCAATCATAAACCTACCCTCCTCTCCCTAAAAGGTTCATTTTCAAATTCAAAAAAGTTATCATTGAAGAGAGTGCTTTAAATGCTTTCCTCTTCCTTAATATAAAGTATATAATATAGAGAATTCAAAATTCAAAAAGTTGATGTTTTATAAATGCTCCTTCTTATAAAGATCCTCTCTAGGTGCTGCCACATAGCACATCCAGAGTCTTTCCTTAAGATAATATAGAGAAGAGAAGAGATACACAACTAGCACAAAATGGAATATCATTTAAATTGCAATGTACCTTTCCACTTCTTCCTACACTTTTTTATTGTGGTGAATTAAAAATGTAGTTGCTCTCTCTCTCTCTCTCTCTCTCTCTCTCTCTCTCTCTCTCTCACACACACACACACACACACACGCACACATTTTTGACACCATTTACAGCTATGTTCGGCCTCAAATGTGACGTCGTGTCCTTGTTTATGCCACTGTCAACGCTTTGAAATCCATTTAAGGAGGCATTGGGGCAGCAATAAGTTAAAGCAAAGTAATTAGAGTTTACCAATTTTAGGAGCAAAAAGATTAATGTTCTCAAGCACCGTGAGGGTGGTTTGGTTGCTTTCTCATCATTGCAAATTACATTACAAGTAACATCACTCTCCCCCATACCTACAAAAGTCTTATTTTGCAATTGACAATGAGGGTGGTTTGGTGGCTTTCTCATCATTGAAATGACATTACAAGTAACATCACTCTCCCCCATACTTGCAAAAGTCTTGTTTGGCAATTGACAAATGATGCTTTCCTAGCTCATCAAAAGAGTGTGAAGGAAAATCCATTCTTAGCCTAATGCAACCCAAATTCATCAAGTCAACTGAAGTGTCTCATTAAGTAGATCTTGAAGTACACGTCGCCTCTACTAGCCAAATAGCTGTAGAAAAAAATTAAAAAAGGTTTAATTCTAAAAACTTTGTTCTACAGTTGCCTTAAACCAATTAAAGGGTGTGTTCACATGCACATTTAGAGTGCATGTTCTCATATAAAATCTAGCAAAGGGGATTTCAAGCAATGGCATCAACATCAATAAATCTCAAAGAAATTTCTATGGCCAAGTAAGGCAAACCTAAAGGGAAAGGCACTAAAAGGTGCATGTGGGGGAGTAAAGCTTCTCACCCAAACGTTTCTCTAACGGAGAATGTGAAGCCTTCGCATATACCATGATGAAGACTCTTCTAAAGGAAGAGGTGTGACTTCTCCAAATGGGAATTGAAACTCTCAAAGGATGAAACAAGTCTAACCTCCATGAAGGCTAGGTGTAGAGCATTTTAATGTGGGAAATGTAGATATAAACTAGTAAAGTTTTTTATTAAGAGGGAGGTTTTATGGAAAATGTGTTGGTATCAAACTCTACCTAGGTATAGTAAGATTGTATCGGTCAATTCAAATGGTGGATGTATGAGAAAGATGTGAGCATAATGTATGTTGGTGGATGTGAGCATAATGTATGTTGGTGGATGTATGGACATTGATGTCTCTTAAGTTCTCAAGGTGGGTAACCCAAGTTTCAAAAACCTTCACATTATGTAATAAGGTTGTTCAACCATTTTGGTTATATTCAGTGCGCATTGACAGTACCTATAGGTACTATGAATATTTGCATTCTATGTCAGAGATTAGTTATTTACGCGCATAATGGTTGGCAATGAAGTATTTGGTATGCTTTTCGCTGAGGAGATAAAATTAACGGGACCAACTACCCATTTTGGCTTTATAGAATACGCCATGTATTGGTTGCCAAAGAGTTTTGGAATGTTGTTATTGGCATTCGGGCACACCCTCTCTCGCCAACACAATAGCATAGTATAGGTACTTTGAATGGTGATATGAGTTCTAATGTAGTTGTGGCATTCACCTCCACACCTCTCTAGCAGAACAAGCCAAGTGGGATAGAAGGGATGTGTAAGTACATGCATTAATGACACTTTCGGTGAAAAGGAGCATTATTCCTCATATTCGCTCAAACACAAGCCAAAATGTGGACACTACAACAAACTCGGGCAGAAAGAAGAGGAATGCATACTGAAGAATGAAGAAGCCAACTACGTGGAGTCTTCATCAAGCAAAGACAAGACACTTGATGAATGTCTCTTCTAAAACCAAAGCTACATCGACAAGCCTCACCACCTTAGCCTAGGTTTGTAAAAGGTCACCAAATGAGTAGACCTAATCTTTTTGTAAAAGGTCACCTGACCACTTGAGAGTAGCAACTTATGCACCCAGAGGACATATTGTAATACCACACTTAACCACCTTTAAGTAGCATGTTGCACTAACAGGGGGTGATGGATCTCTTATAACTGCCATCTAGCCACTTTGTAGTAGCCTATACATCACGGTACCAAGGGCGGGTGTTGAGATTTGTGGTGCCATTGAGCATAGGGTAAGGGTAGGGCATGAGTAAAGGACCAGGAGCATACAACCGCATCACACTCGGACATTATCTCACATGAGTACATTTGTAAGAGGTGTACTTTCCTCATATAAAAGGGGTCATTTTGAAGTAATGAATACAAGAAGCTCTCAAGTCTTTCTATGAGTACAAGTTTCTATCTTATAACCTAACTAAACTTGAGTCAAGCTTGATTAGTTCATCATTATGTTTGTAATTAGGCTTCATCCTCCATAGAACTAGATTAAGTTAATCAATGTAATTAGGGTCACCATTATTAAGCTTCCATATCTAGGAGGATTAGGGTATCATGAGTTTTATCACTTCGTACTAATGGCCTCTTTAAGGTAAATCTACTAAATATCAAGTGTCATTTTTGAGGATTGAGTCATAGTCATCCTGCATTGCCTACATCCAATGATCAAATTCTTGTGCTTCCTCAAAGGAAACAGGTTCCTTTTCATTGCATATACTTGCAACAATGAGAGCATGATCCACCAAAGTATAAGATGCATGATGAGTACTTACACATGTCTTACTAGGTAAAGGAGAAGCTAATTTAATGTCCCACAATGTCTGCACCAGTCATTTTGGCATACTCTTGGATGCCTGTATGACTAACCTTTCCTCATCCATTATATCATCGGTAATGCATAAAGGTAGGAGGGTATCAAATATGTCTTGTGAGTATACATTTTTTTTGGGCATAAAGGCATGGGCTAAACTGAGTTCTCAATTAAGACAACATCTCTACTCACCAAAATCCTCTTTTGTGCTCGGATGGTAGACTCTATACCCTTTGTTGTCTTACATATATCCCATAAAAATACACTTTACCACCTTATTATCTAGCTTATTGCATTGTTGCTCAGGCACAAGAGCATAAGCAAGATAACCAAAAACATGCAAATGAGCCACATAGAGCACTACAACAAACTCGGGCAGAAAGACGAGGAATGCATACTGAAGCAAATATGAGGAATAATGCTCCTTTTCACTGAAAGTGTAGTGAAGCCTCCACGTAGTTGGCTTCTTCGTTCTTCAGTATGCATTTCTCTTCTTTCTACACACACGTTAGGCTATATGTATTTCATTTCTTTTTTGTATTTATATTTAGTAAAAAATATATTCCTTATAAATAAGTGTGTGTGTGTGTGTGTGTGTGTATATATATATATATATATTGTGTGTGTGTGTGTGTGTGTGTGTGTGTGTATATATATATATATACACACACACACACACACACACACACACACACATTTGTATAGCCTAATAGATATATATAGTGTAGTATATATGTGTGTGTAGCCTAAATAGATATATAGCCTAATATATGTGTGTGTATACATAATATATTTTACTGTGTGCATATAGCCTAATACATATCTATTAGGCTATATCTATTAGGCTACACACACACACACACATTATAGCATAAAGCTGAAAGCTATACACACACACACACACACACACACACACACACATTTATTAAAATACATATAGCTTAATGTGTGCAGCCTAATTAATACATAGACTAAAATTATGTACATATATATATAGCCTAAACTATATTCTCTCTCGCTCTTTTAAGCCTAAACATTTATTTTTTTTTTAAAGAGCATGAGTTTTCTCTTTGTACTTCACAACTATTAAAACTCTCTCTCTCTCTCTCTCTCTCTCTCTCTCTCTCTCTCTCTCTCTCTCTCGTACACAGTTTCATATGAACATATAAAATAGAAAAGTTTTGAAAAAGTATGCCATACATATTAAACCATTAAAAAAAAGTAGTTTTTTGAGCTCTCACTTTTAATAGTTAAGAAAAACGTGCAAACTATAAAACCTTCCAAAAAAAGTTGTTAAAAAATAGATTCTCTCTCTACATCACACTGAAAAAAGAAGAAGAAGAAGTTAAAAACAAAAGGAATAGTAAAAGGTGAGTTAAGCAAAGGAAAATAGCCAAAAGTAACTTGCAGATTGTAAGAAGAAGTTAAAAGCAAGCGTGCTAAGAAGAACTCAAAAATCAAAAGAAAAGAAAAGAAAGAGAGGGATTGTGGACATGTATACCTAGGTCCCCCACCTCCAAATCTTCTCCCAAACCTAGGCAATCATAAACCTACCCTCCTCTCCCTAAAAGGTTCATTTTCAAATTCAAAAAAGTTATCATTGAAGAGAGTGCTTTAAATGCTCCAAAAGCGTTCAAATCTATTTTTTCCAAAAAGTTGATGTTTTAAATGCTCCACTTTCTTTCCTCTTCCTTAATATACAGTATATAATATAGAGAATTCAAATTCAAAAAGTTGATGTTTTATAAATGCTTCTTCTTATAGAGATCCTCTCTAGCTGTGCCACATGGCACATCCACAATCTTCCTTAAGATAATATAGAGAAGAGAAGAGATGCACAACTAGCACAAAATGGAATATCATTTAAATTGCAATGTACCTTTCCACTTCTTCCTACCCTTTTTTATTGTGGTGAATTAAAAATGTAGTTGCTCAAGATCCTCTCTCTCTCTCTCTCTCTCACACACACACACACACACACACACATTTTTGACACTCCATTTACAGCTATGTTTGGCCTCAAATGTGATGTTGTGTCCTTGTTTATGCCACTGTCAACGCTTTGAAATCCATTTAAGGAGGCATTGGGGCAGCAATAAGTAAAAGCAAAGTAATTAGAGTTTACTAATTTTAGGAGCAAAAAGATTAATGTTCTCAAGCACCATGAGGGTGGTTTGGTGGCTTTCTCATCATTGGCAAATTACATTTACAAGTAACATCACTCTCCCCCATACCTACAAAAGTCTTATTTTGCAATTGACAAATGAGGGTGGTTTGGTGGCTTTCTCATCATTGAAATGACATTACAAGTAACATCACTCTCCCTCGTACTTGCAAAAGTCTTGTTTGGCAACAATTGACAAATGATGCTTTCCTAGCTCATCAAAAGAGTGTGAAGAAAAATCCATTCTTAGCCTAATGCAACCCAAATTCATCAAGTCAACTGAAGTGTCTCATCAGGTAGATTATGAAGTACACGTCACCTACTAGCCAAATAGCTGTAGAATTTTTTTTTAAAAGGTTTAATTCTAAAAACTTCGTTCTAAGGTTGCCTTAAACCAATTAAAGGGTGTGTTCACATGCACATTTAGAGTGCATGTTCTCATATAAAATCTAGCAAAGGGGATTTCAAGAAATGGCATTAACATCAATAAATCTCAAAGAAATTTCTATGGCCAAGTAAGGCAAACCTAAAGGGAAAGGCACTAAAGGTGCATGTGGGGGAGTAAAGCTTCTCACCCAAATGTTTCTCTAAAGGAGAATGTGAAGCCTTCGCATAGACCATGATGAAGACTCTTCTAAAGGAAGTGGTGTGACTTCTCCAAATGGGAATTGAAACTCTCAAAGGATGAAACAAGTCTAATCTCCATGAAGGCTAGGTGTAGAGCATTTTAATGTGGGAAATGTAGATATAAACTAGTAACGTTTTTTATTAAGAGGGAGGTTTTATGGAAAATGTGTTGGTATCAAACTCTGCCTAAGTATAGTACGATTGTATCGGTCAATTCAAATGGTGGATGTATGAGAAAGATGTGAGCATAATGTATGTTGGTGGATGTATGGACATTGATGTCTCTTAAGTTCTCAAGGTGGGTAACCCAAGTTTCAAAAACCTTCACATTATGTAATAAGGTTGTTCAACCATTTTGGTTATATTCATCAGTGCGCATTGACAGTACCTATAGGTAGTATGAATATTTGCATTCTATGTCAGAGATTAGTTATTTACACGCAAAATGGTTAGCAGTGAAGTATTTGGTATGCTTTTCGCTGAGGAGATAAGCTTAATGGGACCAACTACCCATTGTGGCTTTATATAATACGCCATGTATTGGCTGCCAAAGAGTTTTGGAATGTTGTTATTGGCATTGGGGCAGGCCCTCTCTCGCCAACACAATAGCATAGTATATGTACTTTGAATGGTGATATGAGTTCTAATGTAGCTATGGCATTCACCTCCACACCTCCCTAGCGGAACAAGCCAGGTGGGATAGCAGGGATGCATAAGTACATGTATCAGTGAAACTTTCAGTGAAATGGAGCATTATTCGTCATATTCGTTTATATAAAACTACAAAGCATGCTTGGGATGTGCTTGCTATACTTTACTAGGTACATAACTAGGCACAAGTGGCCTACTTATGCAAGTTGCTAGAGTTCGAGCATATGAATGAGGGAGCTTTAATAGATAAGTTCTTCATAACGATTCAAGATCTCAGGGAGTAGTTGGCATGCATTGATGAGGCCTACCTGAACATCTCTTTGGTGTCTATTATTCTCACAGCACTAATGGATTTATATTGGGGTTTTGCGTCTACACTTTAGTTCATGATGAATCCCAATGCCCTTACTTTTGATGAGTTGGTGGCAGTGCTCTTGTAAGAAGAGAAATCTCGCCAAAACTGAACTAGTGCTGCCCCAATCAAAAAGGTAAAGGCATATCCTTTTCTTAGGGGTGGCTATAAGCCAAAAGCAGAATCAACCCAATCTTCTAGGAAAGGATGCCAAGAAGGGATGTAATGAGCCTAAGAAGAAAGATAAAGTAACTACTGTAAGAAGCCATGCCATTACATTAATGAATGTAGAAAAAGACTGGAGAAGGCAGAGAAGAAAGAGTCAAGCATGGTTGTGGCTGATGCATCAGCACCAAGTGCTGAAAAGAAGGAGTCAGCGAGAACAGGATGATTGGCCTATAGTTATAATCCTTCTATCCATGATGTATGCATGTCAGTGACATATCAGCATGTTTGGTACTTTGATAGTGGTATTAGCAAGCACATTACTTCTCAGTGTGATTTATTTTCCTCACTTACTACTCATGGGGATGAACAGTCACATGTGCAAACAATTCCTCATATCCAATGAAAGAAGTTGGTAAGGTTATAGCAAATGGTGGGACAATCACTCTTTAAGAAGTCTTGTTTGTGCAGGCACTAAAAAGAACTTGATGTCAATCTCTACCATTGCTACGGCATGCCTAGTGGTCATATTTGTTGATGATAGGTGTATAGTTCATGACTAGAGTGATGGAGATATCACTGTGGTATCTTGTACTCTAAGCTATGGGCTTTTTATAGGTTAGATAAATATGAGAGATTAGCACATAATGCATATTCAATTAACTGCCATATATGCTATGAGTGACGTGGAGCTATGGCATGCCGACTTAGGTCACTTGAATTTTGGTGGCAACTAGTTGCACCTTAAAAGGTAAGAAATGATGTTAGAGTTATTAAAGCTTGAGGCCCATGTCAAACATGTATATGAGGGGCACATTTTAGGCAAGATGCTATGGGCATCATTCTTGAAAGATAGATCAATTAGGGTTGTCCATAAATTACAATTTATACATCACTATATATAAATTACAATTTATGTAATTTATACATCATAAGTAGATAATCGATTTCTTTTTATTCATATGTTTATCTTAATTATCCAATCAATCATGTACTACATAAATAAGAAATCCAATGAGATGTGAAGTGGATAAGCAAGTTTTCCTATATAAGCACACATCTCTAGTACTATCCCATCATTGACCCCTCATAAATTTTTTTCTCTTAGCTTACTTGAGAATGGGTTCTCAAACGTTGTAAGAGTCAAAAATGTGATACGACTAGACTTCCCTCTCTCAGAGAACTACACATTCACATCTATAAAATCCGAGTATTACTTCTCGGAGCAGTAATGGTTGTATTTTAAATTATTTGTTTCATATTTGAGATGTATTACATAAAATTATTTGTTTTATATTTGAGATATATTACATAATTGATTTTTGTGACCTAATCACCTCTTCTCCTAACCTTTCCAAGTTGTCATTATGGTTCACATTAGCTATCGGCATGTAGCGGCATATATATATGGGGTAGCGAGCACCCTCAAGGCCCATGCCATTGTTCAAGAATATCATTTTTACATCAGTGATGTTGATCACTCACATGATGCATATTTTATGAACACTATTTTTGTCTCCATGATGATTTTTTATAAGATCGCAGGGTCACATGGCAACAACGATGGGTTTGGTCAAATGGTTGTCAGGCACAGTTCAAGTCAGCACGACAGTTCTACTAGCTCTACAGGTGGTACTTATGTTGGAAATCTAGGTGATCTCCCTCCATAACCTTAGCGGTTGTGTGTTTATCCTAGGGGAATTAATTTAAGTCTCTAGCCTAAGGTCTAGTGAGTAGGTGTCCCTTCTTAGATGGCAACCAATCCCATGCATCTAAAGCCACTCCCTATGAAATAGAGGAGGTGGAGTAGATCTAGGAAAGGTGGAGATAATTGTGGAAGAGGGAACCCCCCCTCTAGGGCTCCTCTTTTGTGAAGAGAGAGGAGATAAGCCTATGCTTAAGCTTGGTGCTTTCCTAATATACTTGGTGGGTCCTTTGTGGGTAAATCCTCTTCTCTATTGCATTATGGTAATCATGTTATTTATTAGCTTTCTTTACGTTGCTTAGTGCATAATCATCTATGCCTATGTGGTGACTCTTAAGCACACACCATGTCTCTTGGGTCATTGTTCTTAGCTTTTTGTTCATCATTACTCGTTGATAACATTATATCTTTGTGTTGGTGTTAAGCTCTCATCGTGTCTTTTAATAACTTATAGTTCTCAAGGATCCATAAATAGCTTATAAAACAATAACCAAGACTCGTGTTTATGGGTTTTTAGGTGGCATGTGCTGTCCAATATCCCAATGATTTGGAGCTTCTTTGAGACTGGTCATGGGAAGGGTGAGCATGATGGTGCAGGCGTGTGTGTGAAATGCACTTTGAGATATCATCAGTTGTTGTGGCAAGATACTGAGTCATTTAGAGATGCATGCCACGTAGTCGAGTGGTGTTCCCAACATTTGTGTGGGAGCACACCCTCATTCTATCCCTCTTGTGATGCTAAGAATATCATGAGATTTTTTTGATGTGTAGATGGTGTCCTTATTGACCGTAGAGGGCCACATGATTATGACACAGTACTAAGCACCTTGGGGTACGACATCCCCACGAACGTCATCAGTGCCCAATAGTGGGTGTAGAACTCTGTATCAAGATATACTCACACACGCACTCCACACACACACAAACATATAAGAGCAAATATTCACACAGGCCTTCGTACTGAGTTTTTGTCAAACTTTCGAAGATGCAAGGCAAACTCAGCCATAATGAAGCCTAGCACTAAGGGAAGTAGCAAATAGAAAGAATTAGTACAGCAAATAAGTAGTTGATAGGGCAAATGCAGCTAAAGATAGAAAGAATTAGCACAATATCAACTGGCCGCAACTCGGACAAAAACTTCAAAATGTGAAATCTACATGTCCACTAATATGGCTAAATTATATACCTAGATGAATCCAAGAACATGCCTAATTTCACCTTTTAGGAACGTGCAGGTTATATACTCATGGTAGTCAACCCACAAGACTATATAACTATCAACTCCATTATGCATAGTATGGACTAGATACTACGACATCCCCACTAACGTCATTAGTGCCCAATAATGGGTGTGAAACTATGTATCAAGATATACTCTCACACACGCACTCCACACACACACACACACACACACACATATACACACATAAGAGCATATATTCACACACAAAGGCCTTCATACTGAGTTTCTATCAAACCTTCAGAGATGCAAGGCAAACTCAACCATAATCAAGCGTAGCACTGAGGGAAGTAGCAAATAGAAAGAATTAGTACAACAAATAAGTAGTTGATAGGGCAAATGCACCGCTAAAGATAGAAAGAATTAGCACAATATCAACTGGCTGCAACTCCAATGAAAACTTCACAATGTGAAATCTGCATGACCACTAATATGGTTGAATTATATACCTAGATGACCACTAATATGGTTGAATTATATACCTAGATGAATCCAGGAACATGCCCAAATTCACCTTTTAGGAATGTGCATGTTATATACTCATGGTAGTCAACTCACAAGACTATATAACTATCGACTCCATTATGCATAGTATGGACTAGATACTACGACAACCCCACTAATGTCATCTATGCCCAATAGTGGGTGTAGAACTTTGTATCAAGATATACTCTCACACACGCACTCCACACACACACACACAAGAGCATATATTCACACAAAGGCCTTCGTATTGAGTTTCTATTAAACCTCTCAAGATGCAGTGCAGACTCAGCCATAATGAAGCCTACCTTGTGTTCTTATCTTTGAGCATTGTGTGTGTATGAGTTAAGCTCTCCATTCTACGTGAGCTAACATTAATTACCATAATACTTCTTATGTGCATACATGTGAGAGTAGAAAAGAAAAAAGAAAAATATTATATAGACCAACATCATCATCACTAATCCCAATGTGGCATGTAGTCACAATGGAAGAGTGGGTATTCCATTTCTCCACACCATCATTATTACTAACCCCAAGGGGCATACAACCACAAATGAAAGAGTGGGTAACCCATTTCTCCACACCTTTAACAACAAATGGGACTCTTTTGTAGATCTACTAGTAGAGGTCCTCACTAATACTCTAGCTTCTAATAGTCACCCTCTTGTCCACTAGAGAGAAGGGGTGGGCATGTCAAAAAGAAAAAATTATAAGGTGAGCAAAGCTAAGTATCTATAGATATCAAGTATAGTTCTATTCATAACTATACTAAAAGAATATTGAAGCTAGAGGAGGACCAGCTATTGATTTGAGGTAACACCTAGACATTAAGGATACATTTTTATATTTACAACATTGTGCATGTTAGTATTAAAAGGACACCTTTAATATAGGTAAATTTAGGACATTGTGCATGTTATCAAAAAACAAATCATTTCTAGCACACAAAACTCCCAAAGGCAAGTGTATATAACAACCCCGAATATGTGGTTACATTCCTCAACTTGACTATAGGTTTTTCCTAATAACAAGTGCATCCCCCAAGTAGAGAGTCGAGTCCTTATGCTTCTGAAAGCAAGACATCCCTAGAAGAGAGGTGCTATGCATCTTCCACCTTAGACCCAAGTAGAGAGTTGAGTCCTTGTGCTTCTGATAGCAAGGCATCCCTAGAAAAGAGGTGCTACGCATCTTCCACCTTAGATCTACATCTCAAGAACTTACCCGAGCTACATGCCTGAGTTGAGATTCCTCCAACAAATCCTTTCAGCCATGAATGTGTTGGTTATCCCTTTCTAGCTTGCTTATTGTTGTTGTTTGGGCTTCCTGAAGCTATGCTTGATACTGCTCTATTGTGGAGGTATGGGCTTGCAACAACTTGAGAGTGCTAAAAATGATGGATTCCACATAAGTTTCTCACACTTTTGGCTCCAAAGTGGAGGGGGCTTCCTCCTCTATTAAGACCTTTTTTGCCTCCTTGGAAAGCCTCTTAAACTGCCCAGATCATTTAGAGGGGATCATGGCCATGTCCCGCTCTTAGGTATTTTCTATTTGTGGGCTGTAGTGTAACTTCCTCTTCCTTAGTATCCTTCCCCCTCTTATTTGTCTTTGCATCTTTTGTGTCAGTGTCTGTCTTCATGCCTGAAAAGTATATCGTTTGGCCCTCCTCATTGATGGCAAACAAACAACTTTCTCCTTCTTTTCTTTGGTCTTTTTGGTCCTTGTTGGCTATAAATTTCTCTTTTTTGGCAAGGCTTCTTCTCATCAAGTGGGGATTGTGAAGGCTTTGGGTCTTCCTTTGGAGTTCAAGTGGTTAGCTTTTGCAAGCAAAGCGGGCAACCTCTTTGTGGTCTGCATTCCATGATAGAGAATTGTGGTGCGTAGAGGTGTAATTCCATGGTATGGCTCCTTGGAGTTCTTCAATTTCCATATCATTACTACCTCATAATAGTGAGCCCTGTAAAGTTTTCCTTTGATTGTTGGGGGTTTTGGCACTTCAAAGCTTTATTGAACCTAGTCAAGATGCTCACATTAGCTTAAGTTATCTTGTATGGTTTGTAGAATGTCAGGTAGGCATAATATATCCTATAGAGCATAAGCTATTGGCAATATAATCTCATTTCAATGAGGCTTCTACTGAGTGGTCTTGAAGAACACACTTTTCTCATGGCTAGGGTGCTTATTTTCTTATCCAATCCTTATTCACTATTGGTAAATTGAGTGCCTTCCTGTGCCAGATTAGATCTGGTGCTTACCTGTGCTAGATTAGATCTAGTGTGATCTTGATGAGGTGTTTCTTTGCTTTTCATTGTCAAAAGTGCTTATGGTCACACACTCGATCTTTTGTTTGTAGGTGGTAATGGCCTCATAGCATCTTCAGAGGTCCATGCCCCATGGTGGCAAGTCTAAGATAGGCAACATTTCTATCTTGTCCAAAGCTTACCTTGTCTCAGCTATTTCTCAAGTGCCATCTTTATGCACTCTACTGTAGGTATAGTTGAGCTAGGTGAGGGGATCCCATAAGTGGAATCTAAGGATGCTACCCCCACCACTTTTAAGCTCTCTTTGTCTATATATCTCTCCTTGGTTTCACTAAGGTCTATAATAGTATAAGGTTCTATATTGGATTCCTAGACCTTCCTTTCCCCTTGGGGTGTGGGCTCTTGAGGCCATAGTGCCTATTCAGCAACTTCCACCTGTAATGCAATCTATTTGATCCACCTGTGAGTAATTACTGCATTAATGGCCAAGGTATGCAACTTGCAACTTCCTTGTTGTGCCAATGCAAATACCCCATTTCAACTTATTGCTCTACAAACAATAAATTGCTTGCAAGCACTAAACAATTGCCAAGAATTCAATTGTGGCAATGCACTATAATAATCCCCCCTTTTTGGTGCAACTACACTCTACCCTTTCCTGCAACCCTCTACTACTCTGCACAATGGCCTGACAAAGCTTTATAACAAAAAAAACAACGCTGCTCCCCTCTACTAGTAGGCATAACTGTGCTATCCAAACCCTTTAGATCTACAATTGGATAAGGTTGAAAGCTATTTCTTATGCTTTTTCAGCAACATTACTTAAGTCTATCCTACTATGTATCTAGGGATGGTCTCCTCTCTACAGACTCATGAACTCCTTGCCCTTCCTACGTTTGTTGATTAAGTGCATGTAGAGGAGTCTCTTTCATGGGCATGATCTCCTTTACATATGCCTATATTCACGTGTCTTAAATCCACCAGCCTCTCTCCATACCACCCTCACATGTAACTCCTAATATTCACTTGTGCTTGTTTCCTAGCCATCATGTAATATCAATGTTTCTTTCTTGGAATGAAAAAAAATACATAATTTAATAATATATCTATATTTCTTGGATAAACATGCTGGGGGGATCATGTGATTTTTCTCAAAAAGGTAGTAATTGCTCCTCCTTTGTGACACCTTAGCTCGGGAGCTCTTGGGTTTTAGCTCGAAGAGAATGGTAGGTCTCGTTTGAAGCTATCCATAGCATGTGGAATATATATATATAAGGTGTGACAAATTCCAAGAGAAAATATGCAGCATGACAATAATATTGACATGATTGATGTGTATATCTCCACCACAAGTACATGCGTTTTGTAGGCATAAAGCCTTATATTTTGACTATGACACACACACACAAAGAATGACACATGGCATAAAGTTGTGACATCATTGCTTACATACACGCTCACATAATATCTACCTTAGAGGTTGTTCACACACAAACACACACTAGTACACTCATAAAGAGTGTTCACACACTAAGGCTTCAACCTACCCTTTGACATTAGAACCCATATAATGATAAATGGTAGGAGAACACATGTCTCCAACAAACCCCACTCTACAACAAATGTTTGAATTCCTAGGGGAGGACTGATACAATGTTCGATACACATATACTCTAACAAGTGATACACACTAGATACATTAGAGATTTAACACCCCATATAACTGATATAAATCCTGGTTGACGGTTTTCTATCTCAAATGTTAGGACAAGCGGACCTTGATATAGCAAGAGTAGCCTAAAAGGCCAAATATGAGTAGACCACAAGATTAGCCTCTTCTACTGAGGCCTCCACTTTATCTTCTTCTTCGTGATTATCTTCAACAATTAAAGATTTTGTCTTTTACTTCAAAATTAGCTATCTTTCCTATGATTTTTTTAACTGCAGAATCCACATCCATTATTGGTTTTGTGGTGGTGAAGCCCTTGGAGAAATTGTTGGTGTTGGAGTAGCTCTTATGCTTCTATTTTATGAAGTAAGCTCCCCCTTCATTGAAGATTCAGCTCCTTTTCTTTCCTCCTCTAAGAGAGAAGCTTCAATATCCACCAATTTTTATGTCGGTAGATTAGTAAGAGTAGTTAACAAGGTTACCATACTCTTTATTGAAAGATTTAAGGTTGCAATTGCAATGTCTTCATTAATGGCAATCTTGATTCTTTCCAATTGTGTTAGCATACTTTTCATTGAATTCAGATGTGAAGAAAGAGATTCCTCTAAATTCATTTAGTTCAAAAAACTTTATTAGTAAGCTAAACTTCGAGCACTTTTCTTATGCACCGATTCATCTAGGTATATATATATATATTATATTTAGGGATCAATTGTTCCTAAGTTGCCTTTCCTTAAAATCTATCACTCTTGGGTTCATGTGCAACATGGGACTAGTCCTCAACCTTGACAAGTTTGTGAGGGGTAACAAGGTTATCCTCAACCTTAACCTCAACAAGTTCGTGAGGGGTAACAAGGTTATCCTTAGCTCCGAACATCTTTTTCAGTTGACTGACTTGAAAGACTCCATGAACTTTCACATTTAAAGGAAACTCTAGTCTCTAAGCAACCTCACCAATCTTTTTCAAGAATTTGTAAGGTCCACAACAATACCTAGGGGATAATTTCCTAACCTTCCCCGTACGTAATGTCTCTGAACTCTTGGCCTCTCTCAAATAAATTAGCATTTCCTTGGTAGACTCCTTGCCAAACGAGCATAGTACTATGCATGATATTGTGTACTTCTGATAGCCTCTCATGCACTGGCTACCATTTCCTGCATATCTGCTAAGAAATCTTTAGCCGTATCAATTTGAATATCCTTAAGTCCATTTATAATTAGAGATGTAGGTTGGTATCCGTACGTCAATATAAATAGACTATATCTAGTAGTTGCATGTTAGCATTGTTATAGGCAAACTCAACCATTGGGATGTGCTTCTCTGAATCTTATAGTCTCTTGAAGACATATGCACGAAGCATATCCTCCAAAACTTGAGTGAGGATGATCAAAGGAACTTATACTAAGCGTTGTCTCTAATCTCTAGAAAACTAACTGTGATAAGTGTCAGAAAACTTTGAGTCCCTATCACTAACTATATCAAAAGGAAATCCATACAACCTAAAAAGCTAATCAACAAACTGTTGTACCAATTTAGTTGCCTTTGTTACTTTTATAGGTTGAAATTGTGTCGTCTTCGTGAATGTGGCTACCACCACCCAGATTGATCATGCCCTCTGTTGGTCCATGGGAAACCTACAATGAAGTCCATGGAAATACTCTCCCATTCACCTCCTGGCATCTCTAGAGAATGTAACGTGCCTCCAGTCCTAAGGGATTCAGCCTTATTTACTTGACATTGAGACGACACTTTACCACATAGTCCTGAACATATGCCTTCATCTTAAGCCAATAAAATGTCCATTTTTCCATATCATAGGTTTGATGTACCCCTAGATAACCTGCTCTATAGGAGCTTCATGACATTCGTATAGGATTCTTTCCTAATCTCAATGTTATCTGGTATACAACTTCTCATTCTGGAACAACAATCCATTCTGGATAAGAAATTGACCACTTGCCACACTCACAAATGGCATGACTCTTGAGTCTCGCTGTAAATCTGTGGAGCTCCCTACCTGGACTTGTTTGCCAATACCGACCAAAATGATTGTTGGTCTCTTATAGCCCTTCAAAGAGTCATAAAGGTCAGCCCTAAACTTGGTGAAGCTCAAAGAGTTCACCTGCCCAATTCTACTTTATTTCATATCAAAGTCTTGCATCAACTTAGCCCACTGTGCCTTCCTTCCCCTTATCTAAGGTCTTTCACAAATGTACTTACGACTATTGGTCGGTCAGCATAATAAACTTGGTTCCATAAAGATAATGTCGTCAAGTTTTCAGAGTGTGTACAATTGCATACAGTTCTTTCTCTTGAGTGTGCCACTTGACCTTGCGTATATCATCGACTTTCTTGCTTTCAAATGCCAAAAATAGGCCATCTTGGAACAATATCATGCCTTAATCCTCAATACTTTATAAAAAAAAGTATAAAACACACAATTTTTACACTTGATTTAATTAAATTAAATCAAGTGTAAAAAGGAAGTGCTGCAAAAATCTAGCTCTCCCATGAACTCGAGTACTAATTCTGCTCTTGGACCCCTTGATCAAGGGGATTTTCACTTGTGATGTGGAGAATTCATAGGCAAGCCCCCTGTTTTGTACCTCAAGTTCAAGGGCTCCCTTGCTTTTGTTTTTTTCATGAACAATCCCATAGGCTTGTTTCTAACTTTGACTTCCCATACCACCAGCCATCGAAGAGTGATGGAATCCCCCCCTTGCTGCTACCTCGGCCCTTGCATGAGCAGCTGGGATTCCATCCCTCCACATCTGTGTTGCTCGCCAGAATCAGTGCCACATGTTATACCTATCCCATGCCTCTAGGAGACCCCATCCTTTGATGAGTGGAGTATTCAAGCCTTCCAGAGACCAATGTTTTATTGGAGGCAGATAAGCCATCTAGCTAGAGCTTACCCTCGGCGTCAGTGCATGAGACCGCCTCCAATGTTCCCCCACCATATTGCATTCAAATCCTCACTAGGAGAGAGAGAGAGAGAGAGAGAGAGAGAGAGAGAGAGAGAGAGAGAGAGAGAGAGAGAGAGAGAGAGGTTCTCATGTGGTGGAGCACTAGGTCCCGACAACCGCGAACGAAACAGCTAGCAGAGAGTGGTAGACGGTTGCCTTGCGCCCAGGTCGTCAGCCGACCATCGGTGGTGCTGAGCACTGTCGCCGTGCACGCCAGGCTAGCAAAAGCACATAAGCATTCAGTTTTGTTAGAGAATCGTATTATGAGCATTTGTCACAGCACCCACTCGTTGGCAACGGCCCCCCTCTAGCTGAGCGGGCTCCTCCAGTCCCTTCGTTTTGGCAGTTGATTCCTTGTTGAGATCCCTCCCCACATTCTTAGTGCCCAATGAGACCGATGGACCCTGATGTGCCCCTGGTGAGCCTCTCTCAGTAGCCTTCCTCCCTGATGGATCTCTCCTAGTAGCACCCCTCTTCGGCCTCTCCTCTCCCCACCCCCACCCCCATCCGCCTCCTCCCCTGCCCCCTCTGCCTCCTCCCCCGCCCCCTCCTCTTCCATCCTCGCCCTTGTCTTTACCCATAGTTTTTCCTTCAGCCCCGTCCTCTACACCAAAGCCGGCCCCCCCCCCACCTCCGCCTCTCCAGAGCACTCCCGTCGACCCCCAACAGCCCCTAACTCGGAGGAGAGGCAGCTGACAAGTTCCATCTACCACTTGATTCATTGCTTCACTTTGAGTCGGTGGAGATGACCATTGCCACCTCTCTCGGTGGAGATGACCATTGCCACCTCTCTGGTGAGGGCTCTCCCGCCATAGTCCCCAGGTGGGCCTCCCAGGATCTTGGGGCAGCCTATGGATTATAGTTTCTTCTATGTCTTTCGGCAGAAGGGATAGATATGTTTGAGGGGACAGTAGCACCTATTCAGGTGTGTGTGGGTTTTCACTACTTCTTCAGACCCTCTGCCAAAGAATGGCACAATGATCTTCTCCTTCCCTTTGTGACTGCCACCATCCAGGGTTAGGCGGTTGAGATCTCCCATCATTTTCACGACCTTTGCATCATCGACGTACTCACCCATCTTTGGCCATTTGCTAGGATGGAGCTCTAAGGCTCAAGCCATAGTGACGAGGACGAGGAGATGGTGGCCCTAGAGGTGCTGCTTTTTGGTGTTCATGCATACTTCTATCTTGTAGTACCTCTTCCCCCTTCTTATAGGTATCTCCATTGTGATCGATGGAGTCTAGAGTACGCATACTCTCATGCTCGGACAAAGTGGCGTTACATGGAGGACAAGATCCGTGCCCACTTGGCACGCCTTTGCCTCAAGATGGATTCCCTATTTAAACCCTCACCCAAGACTCTTCGAGTGGAGGGCAATTCCGCGAGTTCTACCTCACACAAATATTGATATGTAGATAGTCTTGTGGAACATACAGGGTTTAGGGGGGCCTCAACGCTTTCAGAGATGAGGTGTCCTCAAAGGAGAGCTTCACAGAGCCATAGTGGAGGGACCTATCAACATTCTTTTCCTATAGGAGCATCACCTCTCTGAGGGGTGCACCCGCCGATGTGGGAATATTTTACGAGGCAAGAGCCATACTTTCTGATCTTCATCCTTCGGCCCTCAGGGATGCAAGGAGGAGTTTTTATTTTAGTGATAGGCTCAGGAGTTATAGTCCCGGGGCAAGCATAGTGGGTTACCATCTTGATTGGAGAGGATAAGCTTTAGCTTCCTCAATGTTTATGCCCCGAACATTGCCTAGCAGGTAGAGCCCTCTTTTGGAGCACAATCCGGTAGGCCCTTCCCCAGGCTGACTTTTGGTGCATGAGTGGTGACTTCAACATGATAGAGGAAGTAGAGGACAGACTTGGAAGAGGCATGGCCATAGTCTCAGGAGTAGAGTACTTTGCCTGGGAGGAGATGATACTGGTACTTAGGGGACAGGACCCTTGGCATCTTCTAGAGTTTGGGCATAGCCCAGGAAGCCTTAGCTTCTCTCGCGATCGAACAAGAGGACCATCGGCCCCAACCTATCTAGACTTGACAGGTTTTATGTTAACGAGTGGGCTTGCAGTAGCCGTGGGGGGGCATGATTGGTATCTTGGCAGGCACTACTTTTTCAGATCACGCTCTGGTTATTCTGTCCCTAGAGGCATGAGTGTTACGGCTCACCCTAGCTCGTCTTAAAACATATCCAATAAGAGATTACTTGGTGTACCGCAACTATCATGAGGATCTTTCCAATGGCCGAGCTCATAACCCTTGAGGACTCCAAGCTCTACAACTCCTATTGAGAAGCAATTCCACTGCGCCTCCCGCGAGCGTTGTCACACCATCGCGTTGCACTATGGGTACTCGTCAAAATACATAAATTAAGCTAAAATTAATGATTCTAGTTCTATGTTTAATACTAAAGAAAGCTAACATTCACTAAAAATTACATTGTTTGATGCAATGGATGCAAACTAAACCTGATACACTCTATGTGCAAGCCCTAGGAATATTAAAACCAACATTATCAACAACAACAAAAATAATAAATTAAGCTAAAAATTAGGTAAAAAAGAATTCTTTACAAACAAGGTAGGGAGACGGGAAGAAAAAAAGGGGGAGAGGCAAAAGGAGGAAGGAAGGGGGGGGGCATCTCATGGGGGGCAAGAAAAAGGGATACGGGGAGGGGGGTGGGGCAGACACAAGGGAAAAAGGGGAGGGAGGCAGGGCAGCAACATGAGCAGCAAAGGGGAGGGGGGAAAGGGAGAAGCTGACGAGGGGGGGTGGAGGAAAAGGGAGAAGATGATGACGGGGGGTGGAGAAGATGATGACGGGGGGTGGAGGAGAGCCGCGGGTGAGGCAGGCGAGGGGGGGCGGGGAGAGTTGAGTGAGGCAGGCGAGGGGGAGCAGGGAGAGGCTGGTAAGGGGGAGGTAGGGCAATCACATGGAAAGAATGGGGGGTAGGGCAGAAAAGGGGAGGGGGAGGCGGGAGGCGGGTGAGGGGGGGCGGAGGACAGGTAGGGTAGGGGTGCATAAAAGGGGGGGGGGGAGGTGGGCTGGACATGCGGGCGAGCAGTGCGGGGGGTGGGGGCATGGAGCACCATGAAGGGGGGGCAGCACAGAAAATCGTGAGGGAGGAGGCACAAAGCAATGCGAAAGCAAGGGGGGCATAGGAAATGAGCAAGGAAGGGGGGGAGCTCAGAGAGAGCACTCACGACTTGTTTTGATCTTTACTTCGTTCTTCAAAAGGTAATACATAAATCCCTTTTTCCATCTTGCAATCCCCATTTTACCCATTCAATACTTATACCTCCAACCTAATTGAGCATAGAGGAAACTATCTTGACACCCTCTTGGTAACCGAAATTTCCCACACCACCCTTGATGTGTCATGGTGCTCACACCACCCTTGAAATGGTGCTCACATCACATTTGAATATAGTGGTTGGCACCAGTGATGAGCGTACCCCATGGCACAAGGACCGTTAGCACCCCTAGAGGCATACACCTCTGCATGGTCCTACGGAGTCACTTGCATGCTAAGGTAGGTGCCCCATACTCTAACTAGCTATCCAATCTTCCATAAAAGATCCGCTTGAGGGAGTTGAAAATAGGAGGGGTCCCTTTGGACTATAGATACCCTTTCATTTTCCACACTATCTTTGCAAGTGGGATTATTTGCATCCCTTTTCCCTTCTTCCACACTATCTTTGTGTGTGAGATTACTTGCATCCCTTTTTCCATCTTCCACACTATCTACATGTGGGATTACTTATATCTTTTTCCCATCTTTCACACTATCTTTGCATGTGGGATTACTTACATCCCTTTTCCCATCTTGTAATCCCCATTACCCATGCAAACCCAATCAAGCATAGAGGAAAGTAGCCCAAGACCATCTTAGTTAACCAAAAGCTACCACATAACCCTTGATGTATCATAGTTCCCACATGACCCTTGATGTATCATAGTTCCCACACCACGTTTGAATAGACTGGTTGGCTAACATGTGTGCCCCCACCAGTTATGAATGTACCCCATGGCACAAGGACCGCTAGCAACCCTAGATGCATACACCTTTGCATGGGCCTATGACATTACTTGCTGGCTAAGGTAGGTCCCCACACTACCTAACTAGCCCTCTAATCTTCCACAAAAGATAATCTTGAGGGAGTTAAAGATAGGAGGGGTCCCTTTGGACTATATATACCCTTTCATCTTCCACACTATCTTTAAAAGTAGGATTACTTGTGTTTTTCCCCATCTTCCACACTATCTTTCCATGTGGGATTACTTGCATCCCTTTTTTCATCATGTAATCCTCATTACCCATGCAAAACTTTCACCTCTAACATATAGGTAGAGCAACAATAACTTGGAATGGTCTAAGTCATGAAGACAAGGAAGGCTAGTAAATGATCCATATACCCAGATGGTTACATTAATGAACACCACGGATGCACTTAACATGGCCACATGAAACTGCAATGGGACTTTGTGGTCTAAAAATCCAAGAGGGTTTATAGATAATCTCTTATACAAAGACACATCTATATGGAAATCTATATATAGGCACCACACTTGTGCCTTTAGGGGGGTAAGAGGTATAGGAGGAGTGGCATTCTTGTTTGTGCCCAACTTGCATAGAGTACTCATGATGGTCTAGAAGGATGAGGAGGAATGTTTCATGTGAATGTGTTTAACTCGACTAGGCTTGCAGATATTAATAATGTTACTTCGTACTTTTATGGATGCAATTTTAATGCATGGGTAGTTGAGATGTAGATGCATATTATGTGATCATACAAACCTAGTTATGCTTGTTGCCAACAATAGACTCCATGGAGCTGAGACTACATCATCATCATAGGACATTAGGCAATCACTACCCTACTATGAGAAGAGATTATTGGACATGCGGGCCATACATGAGTTGTTGATCTATAAGGAGACGTCTCATTAGCCCACCGTAGATAGTGTGACCTATTTCCCCCCCACGGCTAGCACCACGAGTTACTTGATGGGTTTTCTTGTTATTACGTGACATATTTGAGAATTCACCATCCCACCACCACCCATTGGGTGGATTACACATACTTGGACTTTATTATACCTTCCCCCTTTGCCACCCACCTTAAAACCCCCCACATGCACCTACACATGCATTCAGAGGATGGACATTTTACGAGTAAGAGGGAACTAGCGAGGGCACATTCCGAGCAAAGGGGCAATGATTGGTAATGAAGATGAAGACACAAGTGGTATTTTTTCGTGAATATATGATCGTTGGATCGTCTGTAGCATGTGGGCTGCCCGAGGTATGTACACAAGCATGTTTTTTCTATACCGCTTCTTGTACTGGTTGCTCTGTACCAGTTGAACCTGATTTTATCACATAGCATTGATGATACTTGATCAAGATGTAATGAGTCAAGATAGATACCACTACTTGAAACCAAAATGGCAATAAAGCTATTCCATAGCCTAGGGATAATAAATGCTGACCTTAGCAAGTACAATCTAGCCCCAAGTAGCAACATGTGGCTTGTGATGGCTTGTGATGGTGAGGAAGGTGTTGGGCGGCCACCCTTTCGCCGCCCACCAAGAGTTGATTGCCTATGACACCACCCCCATGGGCACTTGGATCTCTACGGCCTTTCCTCACATCGTGTCCCTTGCCCATCGTGTCAACAAAGCCATGATGTAGGTGCCGCTTTGTTGTCTTCGTGCATTGCAATCGCATCGTTCCCTGCTGAATGCTACAGTTGACGCTAATATTGGACGGCCCACAACGACGATGCTGGAGATGGACGACGACGGTGATGGTTTGTGGACGATGACAACTGCTGGAGATGGACGGTGGACGGCCCACGACGATGATGTTGGAGACAGACGGCGACAGTGATGGGTTGCGGATGATGACGAGTGCTAGAGATGGACAGCGGCAGCGTTCCATTGACGGACGTTGCAACTGTGTTATTTGCTTCTAGGTGGACGTTGTAAAGGAAACTTTACGTAAATACGTCAGATACCTTCATTCTTTTATTTTTTCAATGAACACAGCCTTGCACAATCTTGGTGGCAAATTATCATGACTTTAGTGGAGACAGGTTAATGTTGATTAGCCTTATGCTCCAATATCATTAGCATAAGAGCCCCTGAAAAACACCCAAGGTAAGAAGTCCACTTATGGGCAACGTCCACCAGCGTACCAAGGATGAGTGTTTGCCTGTAGTGTTGACTTGGATGGATGGATTCAAGTGTATGCACATCATGTTCCTCATCCTATTCCATTAGGAACAGGCAGATTCAGTTCCTTTAAAATTGGGTACATTCTTTGGATGGGTGCTTCTAGCTGTGGGAGTGGCAAGTGTAGCTTTGGAGGGTACAACCACCATCGACAAAAGCCATTTCGGAGAGAGAGAGAGAGAGAGAGAGAGAGAGAGAGAGAGAGAGAGAGAGAGAGAGAGAGGATTACCACAACTACTTGGCCATGAAGTGCATCCATTGATCAACAAGGTAGAGAATCTCATTAATGTCATGGGGTTTTGAGGTAGGCCACCCATAAGTTCTAAGGGCAGGCTTTGTTGATAGAATACACATGATTGCTAGGGCACGTTACTTTTAGCATGGCCATGTTATCATGGGCTAAATGTAATGTATATTCTATTTGAAATGACGGGGTTTGCTTGGACTTTGTCTCGCTCGTTCCCTCCCGCTCGTTGTTTGGTATACCTCATGCATTCACTTTCACCATGGCTTTAACTTAGTCTACACTATCACATGGACCACCATATAGCTAACCTCAACCTCTCATCACTCTCAACCATCATAAAAACTCTCACATCTATCTTGCATGAATCCACTAAGCCAAATTCCTCCACACCCTTTGCTCCACTACTAAATCTTGGTGAGCTCACAACCTTAAAATGGATAGTATGATGAGTTTAAAGTCATGCAGTCTCACCTCATATGGGAAAAGGAGGCTAGATGGGTCCATCCATGCAAAATACAGAGCTTGAAATTTCTTCACCTCACCCATAAATGGAAGAAGCATGCATTCTTGACAAAGTGTAAGTTGGATTTGTACAGACTCTATTCGAGTGTGGATGCCTCAAGCACATGATTCCTTTTGGAGGAAAAGAAGACACCCACAATCATCATAGACTGTCTCATTTAGTAACATCGCACACCTACATGTGCTGCCACCTATATAACATCCCAAATTAGGTCCTTAACATCCCACACCTACACATGTCGCCACTTATATAACATCCCACACCTACATGTATTGCCACCTATATAACATCCCAAATTAGCTCCCACTTAACTTATTACACATCTCCTTCTACTTTTTTACTAGCATATTCCCTACAACCGATTACAAGTGAGTCCTCAGTTTGACATGCCATAGTATTGGTTGAGTTTGGATCAAACCCTTTGGTTATATATGATATATTTGAATCACTATGTACCTCCCTCAGTACATATGATATGTTTGAGGCCATCACCATGTACATACAACATATCTACACATTGTACAAACATCACCTCCCTCGGTTGGTTCACATTGGTTGAGTTCGGATCAACGCCTTAGGGCATATCATCACCACATATATATAACATATCTACACATTGTACACAAAACATTGCCTCCCTTAGCTAGATCTCCATCCCTTTGACTACACCTTGAGAGTACACCCTAGGCTCTATGTTTCTTGATTTGTAATGGTAGGAGATTGACCAAATCATCTGCTGGATTTGATGTAACTTCATACATAGTAGACATCGATTTCCCTGATCAAGTTTCCCCAAGGATTATTTTTTAGGATCATTGGGGATGGATTCGTTGAGAGGCCTAGTTATCTCAACTTACATATGTTCTATGCTATGAGGATTTCCATTGGTCAACTATAGGTGGCATCGCATTGCCTGCAAATTGAGACAGGGAGGACATCCCACAAGATAGGCAGGTATGTATGCTATGTAGCATAGGGGAGACAGGGAGGACATCCCACAAGATAGGTAGGTATGTATGCTATTGAGCATAGGGGAGAAAGAGTTAAAGGATCATTCTACATAATACATGAAGCTATACAGCAGGAAGCTACCAGTATCTCTTGATAGAGAAAAACTTGAGCCTTTATTGGGTGATTCATTATAAACACCAAATATGTCTATGTCGTTACCTACCTGAAGCTCTAATCCTATAGAGATGGTTTCTTGAGGATTGTTAAGGTTAGATTTTTTAGAGGCCTAGCTATCTCCACATATATATCCCACACAATGAGGATCACCATTGTGGTTAGTTGTTGAGGGTTATAGCCTTTAGATTGAGACAAGGAGAGCAAAGGGCATCCCACAAGACACACGAGTCTTTATAGTATTAGAGTGGGATGTTTTGTGGTTTACTGTTAGCGATGTTGATCAACCACACATCCCTCCAACACCATTCTTTACATGCCTTTATATTGAGACAAGGAGAGCAAAGGGCATCCCATAACACACACACAAGTCTCCATAGGCTGCTATGTAGCATCAAAATGGGATGTCTTGTGGTTTACTCTTGGGGATGTCAATCAACCACGCATCCCTCTAACACCATTATTTGCACCAATCTACCAATAAAACAAATAGCCCTTTCTTTAGCTTGAGACTGATTTTTTCTAAGACCATTAAGTCTACACATAGTCACCAATCTAAATGCAAGGACTCTTCATTAAGATCAATTTTTTTCTAATCATTAAGTCTACATATAGTCACCAATCTAAATGCTAGGGCTCTTTAGTAACCTTGTTGGGTGCATGATTATTGAAGTATAACAAGAAGTGAGGGACAATACTCAATTAGAAACATGTAAGAAAGGGCAATAAGTAGACAATAAGAGATAACAAATAACAAAAGCATAAGATCTAAATAAAATTACTAAGTTAGAACATCACCATAAAGACCATTGAAGCTATTAGAATTTCATTACTGTTAATCAAATCATGCATCAAGTAGGAAATCAATAAGCTATAAGAGTGAGGGTAGCTCTGTCATCTAAGAAAACTCTATAGCTCAATATTCTAATATACATTACAAGAGGGCTCCTTATATAGGAGATTTCTCACCCTCTTCTCAAGAATTACATTAACAAATAGAAAGAAGCATTCAACTTTGGATTGCCTAAGCACCGATGTCACTATCACATGTCCTTCTTGGCTAGTTTTGACGTGTTTTCTTAATTCAAAGATTTGTTAACTTGGAAGATAGGCTCAACCCCACCTTGAGTCCACACAAAGGCCCCTTATGTATATATGTCAAAGTCTCTAGATCCGTAGAAGGATTCTTCTCTCTTGTACATCCTTCCACACTTCTCCACATGCCTCCACAAGCTTGGCATGTGTTATGCATCTATCATGCCATGTAGACATATAAGGCCTAGTCCTATTTTATGACTCATCATTAATTCTATATACATTCAACACTATAACCCATACTTATGTATTTATAAATCATACACAGGGCATTTACAATGAACACTCCACTCATTCTCACATCCAATACGTAATATTTGAGATGGAAGAAATACATGGAATCCTTTATGTGAAATAAGGTATTTGGAGTTGAATCACCACAAAGCCATTGAAAGTGAGCCGTCAAGCAACCCCACTGTGAGCTTCACATGCAAGATTCCTATGTCTCCATCATCCTCATGAGAAAGCATTCATAGAAGCATTAGCTTCTCGTACAAGTCCATTTCTAGTGAGCATTACTAGTATACTAGATGTTGGGTCCCACGTGGATAATGTTGGCCATGTGCACGTACCCATATGTTTGCATGTGAACATACTATTAGGAGTCTAGGTGTTATGACCTTTCATATACTCATGACCCTTTGTAGCCTATTAAGTGGAGGGAGTTATAACCCATTCTCTTGTATTGGACACACATCAAGGACACACATCAATCTAATGGACGAATGAAGCAATCTTAAGCAAATTTAATGGTAATACCTCTGTCATTACTAGCAACATCTCTCAATCTCTTGAAGGAATTTTTCCTTCAACACTTGGCAAGACCACGATCATAAGAATCCCCTTTTGGTGATGGTGAAGTGCTGCAGTTAATCTCAAAGGGTGATGAAGACAAGTGTTGTGCAACAAGGTGGATTAGCAGCCATGGAAAAATAGCTCAACACTAGCATTCATTATCTGTGTGCTCTCTTCATCCCTACAATTAAAGGGAGACCTTAGCTTTGCCACCGGCATCCTTCTATCAAAGTTCCGGTCCCTTTTTGCTATCTTGCCATAATCTTGCAATATAGCTCTTCCCCATCATTAGGTGTTCTATGTAGGTGCTCTAGGAAATCAAGGTCCTAATTGGTGGACGTCACGGGAATTGATCTTATCTATGGGGGGGCTTGCTCACATAAGGGACTCTCGTGCATGCACATATAGTGATGAAATTTTGATTTTTGAAAAGTGTGTAATCATGTTTTTTTCTTTACCTCCATATCCGATGTTGAGTCATGTTGGTAGCAGTAGCCGAGTCTTGGTGGTATAGCACCAAGCTTTCCTTGTGGTGTGTGAACTTGGTCTTGCATTAGCGTGGTACACTACTCATGAGAGTCCACACTCCTCATTGTAAGAAGAAGAAGAAGAAGAAAAAAAGATGTGAATTTTTTCTAGACAAGGATCATAAAACTAAAGCACGTCAATATTTGTGTGAGCCTTGGCATAAGGGAGAGGCATGCCAAAGGTGGTGCATGGTTGACTTAGCGAAGAAGTTATATGGGATCATTAGAGCATGTTGCCATGCATCCTCATCTAGGAAACTTGATAAAGCTAGCTATAAATTGTTAGAGTTTTTTGACAAATTGGATGATGCATATGATTATCACGAGAGGGGTAAACATAGATCATGTTCTAGCCATAAGAAGATAGTTTTATTACAAGAAGCCGTAGAGGAACTAAAGGAGACCCATGAGATTAACTTAAAGTCAAACCAGTGATCTGATGATATTGACCTTGTGATTATGTTGGGATGGATATAATGGAGACCTATGAGATTGACTTAAAGTCAAACCAATGATCTGATGATATTGAGATTGTGATTATGTTAGAATGGATATGATGGAGGTTGAGAGTGCATGGGAGAACCACGAAGGCCGGAAGTGCCAGGAGGAGTTCTCAAATGTACCTAGATTCGCAGCAGATGGATCCCATGGTGTGGTAGATGTCCATGATTACCATGGTGGTATGCAGTTTAGGCATGGGACTTGCCAATGTGATTCTTTATGTTTTTGAGTATGTGTCTCGTGGATGAGGTAACCTCAGATGAATTTTGTGGGAGATCTCTTGTTGATGTTCTTGCACAGAGAGATGGAGGTTTTGTGATGTATTTTTGGTGGATTCTATTTTACTGCATGATGCAGTTTTAGATATGGTTGATTATAGGCATGTTTCTTCTCATGTTTATGATGATACTTTTACACATGATGCGATGATGCATGGTGATATGGTGGATGATGATCTCATCCAGATTCTTGATGATCTAGAGGAGCTAGATTTGGCTAGTATTGATGCAGATATGATGAGTCTCTTTGACTCTATTTTTGGTGATCCAGTTCTTCATGCGGGTATGGAGACTCACATTGAGTCTACTACACATGATGTTTGTGATCCAAAATTGGAGGTTGAGCCTATTATGCATGATGGTGGTGATCGCTTTGATGTGGTCTTATTTGATGGTTCTCCAGGTTCTTAGGATATTAATTTTCATGCTGATCATGTTGATTGGTTTTTTATGAATCATGCATTGTGCATGGATGATGTGCTTACTTGTGATGATTCTTTTTATCATGATGATAATGATGTAGTGATTATGTAGTTTTTGCTTTCTCTTTATCATCATAGTGATGATGTTGCCCATGTGGATGTTTCTCGTGATATTATTTTTAATGATGCTATGGTGATCCATGATGATATGCATGATGCTTTTATGCATGGTGGGATCCATGTTGATGGATTTTTCCATGTGATGGAGGGTTTATCCCATTATTTTGTGATGCATGATGGGGTTGATTTGTTTATCCATGCAGAAGTGGGTTTGTAGATATCACACAGCAAATATATTCGACACATGCTTATGGATTATATGTTACAATAGGAAAGTATGGATTTTTCTAAGTTATTGGCATGTAGATATTATACATTTATGGTTCTATGTGTTTATATTCTTTAATGCTGATATGGGAGGTATGTTTCTTGAAGGCCCTCCTTGTGCTTTGCGGTGCATAGGGAGGAAGGAGTCGATTTCTCTTATAATTCCCATGGATTTTGTTCTTAGTGATAATATCACCTTGATTGTGGTGACATGCATGTTCTTCACTCATGAGGGTGTTTATGTGGACATAGTCATGATGATCATGATGCTTGTTCTTTTGATGGTGATATAAAAGTGAATTTTGTAAGGAATTAAACATTACTTACATGAGCTTATTAGGCCAAGAGTCCATTTGGTCTATGAACTAGTGGGGAAAAAAAGTTTTCTTTGAAACAAGATTTGATCAAAGCCTATGGTAGAGTTAAATATAGGAATACATCATAGACCTTATGGTGGAGTAAGTGTAGCTATGTAACTACATCAAATGGGGGTGGGGGGGAATTCCCATGGGTGTGGTGTGTGTAAATCTCTCAATTTTAAAAAAAATCTTATAATAGACAAAAGGTAACGATCTTCTATATCCACTTCTTCCCATCTTAGAAAAATCATAGATATTATTGCCAATCCATATATGTGGGCCTCTACAAAGCACATCTCCCCTCTCAAAATGTGAGCCTCTACAAATGTCTCCCCTTAATCCATATATGTGAGCCTCTACAAATGTCTCCCCTCTCAAAATGTGAGCATACTTTAAAAGTGACAAGATCTTGGTACAAGGAGAAATCTCTCACCACTCACTTACCTTTCTTTTCAAACTAGAATTAAACGAATTATGTAAATAAATTAACCATGGAAAAAGTATAAGAAAGCATGAGAAAAATTAACACAAGACAAGCATGGGGTGTAGTCTCCCCCCTGCTAACATAAATGGCTCCACTTCCCACACGATATGGGTATTTTTTATATTTCTTCCAAGATAGCCCAAGGAGCCGTAAATAGCTTTCCTTACAAATTTGGGCTTGTCTTTTACAAAAAATAACCATAAATTTTGTAACTAAGGTTACAACCATAAATAATTGCACTCACACATGCACAAAATAGAACATGCCCCAACTATATAAAATGGGTGATATACATAATAACAAAATGTTGGCATGTGGCCAAATAAATGAAGTAACTCTGCATGATACCATAGAAAATAAATATGCTATATACATAACCCTCCAGTTATACGACATCCTAGTCGGCTTCATCTCGTAGTGCTCATCACCTATTACTCAACCATGCCAACCATGTTAGTTACATATAAGCAATTGGACTCCTCACAATCAATCCCAGCAATGATTGCATATGATAGGCACAACACTAATAACACTTGTTGAGTATATAAGATAGAATCACCTACAGCAATACCAATAACACTAGCATGGCCCCAAAATGTGCATATACCAATAACACTAGCCTATTAGTATTCAATAATGGAATCACCCATGATACCAATAACACTAGCATGGCCCCAAAATGTGCATATACCAATAATACTAGCCTATTAGTATTTAATAATGGAATCACCCATGATCTACATGGTATAATGGAATTTTAGACATCCCCAATCTGCCATAGAAGGATCTAGCTAGCAAAAAGTTATTAGTGGTGATGTGGTACATGCAGCATGTGCCTCCTTACATACATAGAATCAACTAATTGGTGGAGCTATGTAAGAAACAATCTCTACACAACTTCATCTTCATGGAAAATGTGTTAGCTCAATCCAAGTTTTGAAGGCCTAAAAATTAATCCATGTCGAGGAAGTAGTGGGGATATATCCAAAGGGGAAAATTAGTAAAGGAAGACATTTCATTGAATAAGACTATTAGGAACATCAACCATAATCAATGCTAAAAGATGTAGTGATAGTGTAAGTAAAGGAGGTTACAATACAAGGGAGAGTCTTAGAGGCATGCCATTCATTTGATTATGAAGGTTGTATCCTAACATGATATTGAGGTAATTAATGAGCTAATTATTGAGAGAATTCCATGAAAGGATAAAATTTGCTTTATTTTTTCCCATGTGCCAATATGGTGACTTGGCATGGAAAAGATATATTTGAACAAATTGTGTAACATTATTTTCAATCCATGACAACTTTGACATTCATAATACTGCTTGATATTCATAATACTGCTTGACATTCATAATACTGCTTGACATTCATAATACTGCTTGATGTCAAATTTTAATTGACAAGATAGACATTTTTGGAGGAAGATTAATAGTCATGTCATAAATTATAATTTAAAAGGAACAATTCTTATTTCATGGAGCAAGAATATTATAGACTTGAACAAAATTCTTCCAATTGGCTCTCCAAGAATGATGTGAGTAATGAGGTGATCAAGATAGATAGTGGTATAGGAAGTGATCAAGTAAAAAAGATCCTTATGCACTTTGGGAATATGGTGGTAAAAGGGAAAATTTTAAAGGACAAATTGCAATTTGGGAAAAGTAATAAAAATACAATCAAATCCATTTCCACATAAGACCTCCATGTCCAACCAAATCTTGTGTTCAATGTTTTTGTTTTGGGAGGACCCCTCCTAGAATCTATTACCAATCTTGATTTGGACCCATTTCCAGACTCAAAACCTCTACTAAATTTTGTGTTCAATGTTTTTGTTTGGTCCCTCCTAGAATTTGTAGCCAAAGGCTGTGACCCTCCCTCCCCTTCAACCATACCAATCTCCTCTTCTTTAAGGCTCATTTTCTATATAAAAAGGTATATTTGTGGTAGCCATCCACCCTTCAAGCCTTCCTATTGTGATCACCTTTTAGACGATCACCATATGTTACATGAGTGGGAATTCTAGCGAGAATTCCCAAGAGTATTCTCTGTAAACTTATTTGATAGAATTTTTTTCTATATCTAATTAAATCAGAAACATTGCTTGTGTTCCATCCTTACCCAATATAGACCCACTTAGGTTTGGGTTGTATGGATGTTTTCTTAGTGAAAGATATATCATATATAAAAAATATTTATTCATTCTATTAGGGAATGTAGCTTCCACTTAGGTTTGGGTTGTATCTCAAAATATGTGACAAGTTAGAGATGATCAGTTTCGCTTGCACATAAAATAAATTTCCATCAAATAAATCCATAAATGCCAAATAATTTGGATAATTCCAATAGTTTTGCTGGAAAAAGTCTTGCTTTTGCTTCTCCTCCTCCTCCGCAGCCTTTCTGCATGCCTCTTCAGCTCTGTCAACTCCTCTTGTGTAGGGCCTGGACTGGGTGGTGGGGATATGCCCACGAGTTCCTGGTGTTGCCTCTTTGCTATCTGAGAGCTGGGAGATGTTTGTGGCGGGGGTAGAGACATAATGATAGCATCGGGGCAACTGAGCTGTATGGCACGAGGTAACTTGTTTTCTTAGTGAAAGATATATCATATATTTAAAAACTTTATTCATTCTATTAGGGAATGTAACTCCCATTTTCTCCATGTGTGTGTGTGCCATGCCTTACTTGAGAAGGTATTGATGAATAGGATAAAACAAGCTGAGATTTGATGTCTTGCTAGGCCTCCCCCTCCCCTTATATCCACTTAAAGTAAAGAGGACGGAACCTAATGTTTCAAACATTCAACTTTGAAAGAATCTTAAAGGTTGTGCATTGTGTACCAAATTCAATGATCAACAAATTGAAGTATATTGCTATTCCTATAGCTTTCCTTCTTGCTAACCTTTTCATATCCACATTTCCAATATGGTTTATGAAATCCATATCCTTACCCAACAAAGAAAACACCTACATTCCCATTAAGGGTGATGAAATCCCTATCCTTACCCAACAAAGAAAACACCTACAAATGATCATCATCCCTTTCTTAGTGCTATTACACAATCTATTAGAGTAGTGGGCCCTGTGAGGAAGTATTGGTACATTGACCTTTCTCTAAAGTTCATAATATCTATTAGAATATATGGCTTTATGGAGAGGTTGCTTGATGAGGTATCTTCTTTGGGGCATTGGTGTGTGGGAGTGAATTAATATTGGTAATCCAATGAAGAGTTTGCCTTCTTTGAGCATAGTGCTAAGAACGCAAGACTTTCTTTGACAAGACATGTTCACATGACTCCTACTCTTAGACCACATTGGGATAGTTACGAGATCCCTCTAGTCATGCAAAAAAATTACTAGACTTTCGAATGAGGCAAAACTCCAATTTTTGTTGGTTACCTTGGAGAGCTATTTGTGTGTGGACCCATTATGTTGTAGATGCCCTACCGCTATTGAGTTTATGGATGATCTTCTATTATGTGGCCTAACTCATTTACAGCTTTACGAGTTTACATCACATAGGGCTCCATAGCATGGAAAATCTCCAATTTATTTTGGTTATCTTGGAGAGCTATTTGTGTGTGGATCCATCATGCCCTACTGCTATTTGTGTGTGGATCCATCATGCCCTACCGCTATTTGTGTGTTAATCCACCATGCCCTATGAGTTTGTACATAACTACATTTATAATTGTGTAGAGACTCATGGATGATCTTGTATTATTTGGCCTAACTCATTGACAGCTTCACAAAAAGATAGACTTTATATCACTTCGGGCTCCATAGCATGGTTAGCCTAGTCTAGGGAGGGTTATCATGATCCTAGTGCATATAAGGGTAATAGTAGACACTAGATACACTTAGGAGAAAGTTCCTAATTTGTAATTTATCCCATCATGTGTCATAGTGGACCACTTATTGGGAGACTAATACAAGTATATTCTCATTAAATTGAATTTATGCATAAAAGATTTAATTTTATTTCAAAAGTGTTATTCTCATTAAAATTGAATTTATGCATAGAAAGATGCATAAAAGATTTCTATAGTATGAAAATTTATATATGAAAATCAAGACCATCTAACGGAAGAGACATCATGCAAAAAATCAAGGTGTACACAATCAGATCGGGATTTAATGATGCCATAGAATTCCCCAATGAGAAGAAAACCCCATGGTCCCACTCCCTCATAAAAGTAGTGCACCTAGCTTGCGCTAATCTAGAAGGTCAGGGGTTTAAGAGCCCAAATGGGCATAAAAGTGTGTATATTACTTAAATTTTGAGCTCATGCAAAAGGGGTTATGATAGTTTGTAACCTAACATCTCATTTGAAGTTTGCATATATAAATAACATCTCATTTGAAGATGTGGAGTATCATATGGAGTGTGCAATCTGGTTGTTGTCACGTCCAAATAAGGGTCTCTCGGGGTAATTGTCTTAAGGGAGTGGAAATAAAGAGATTTTTATCGGTCGTCGAAACTAGTGACAAAAGCGGGTGGCCTTTTGAGTGAAAAAAAAGTGTGTGGAATCTAGAGGTTAAAAAGAGGGGCGTTAGAGTGTAATATGTTTCCTGCCAGATTAATATGTTTACTATGGCAGGAAATCATCAGTAGAGACGTTACAGAAGAAGCAAGTTATTGATATGATAGAGCGTGTGAGGCATGTGAGGGACTGCCACACGACTGTACAAAAGGGGCTCACGTGGCGATTGGATATGCAGGATCAATCAAAGAGTGGGTGGGGTGTGGCAACCTGCCACAGGAGGAGGGTTCTCATCTCGGTGAGGACATGAAGTGTGCTGCAGAATGTCTTCAGGAGGAAGCTAGGACATCCAAGCGTAATAAGTCCTTATTGGATGCCTTGGGAAGAGATCTTGCTGTAGACCACCATGTTGCTTGGGCTCAGGCGCACATAGCAGATTCAACTAAAGAGTCAAGCAGACAGGCTCTCCACGAGGAGAACTGAGGGCTCCTGCTCAAACCAGGTATCCACCTACAACACGATTTTGTTGATAGACCAATCAGTCTGTTTGCTTCTTGTAGTGTGATTCTGTTTCTCACTGAAAATGTTCCCTATCTGCCAGAGCAGTCTCTCACACATTTTATCAGGGAAGGGGTTTTACAACATTCTCTTTTCTGAGTCGGTACCTAAAATCATGGCCAAAGCCCCCTTGTTTATGATGCATAGCTTTATTCATGTATTACCATGTCATGTGCATGAAATGCCATGGACATTATCAGAACCAATCCAGAAGGGGCAGCCAAGAAAAAGAGCATTAGAACTAGAAGACGGAGCACAGAGTGCTGTTTGGAAGTGTTGGACTTGGAGAGGCTGAGACAAGAGACTATCGGTTGCGTTGGAGGCTGTCGGGAGCAGAGAATTGCTGTCAGCTGCATGAGGACCAGACGGCGCTGATTTATGGATAAAAAGAGGCCAGTCAGCTGGTTGGCCAGCATCCCAATATTCCAAAGTGCCTATAAATAGCAAGTTTGCTCATCATTGTATTCATTCAGCTCTTTAGGAGTTGGGTCCAGCATTAGGACAGATTTTGGGTGATGTTCACCTTTTGTATGAAGGCAGCCTAGGGCTGTAGGTTAGGGTACCTTTTTGTACCATAAGAATATATTGAATTTCCAGCATTTCTCTGTCTCTCTCTCTCTCTCCCTCTCTCCTGTCTGCGTTTATGCATCAGCATGTTCTCAGTGGTGTTTAGGGCTGAAAGAAGACTTCTAGAGCTTCCGCGTGTTACATTGGTATCAGAGCATCAGGCTCAGCAAGGCTGAACGCTGATTCAGTTCCATATGATGGTGTACAGTTCCAAGGTACAGGAAAGGCACAGATACAAAGCCCAAGGCAAGGAGCACAAGATCGAGAAGAGCTCCCAGGAGGTTTGTTGGTGGTGTTCCACAAAGCGAGAGAAGATGGTAGTCTTGTGAGCCATATAGGTTTTCGGGCAACGGTCCCAAGGGAGGATTATCCTCCAAGGGGTGATGTGAGAGTGCCAGACTCATTTCTGAGGAATGAAGACCAAGACAGTGTTCAGAGTCAAGGCAAGAATGGATTGGGGACTGGAGGGAACAGATGCATTGATATTATTCAGAGTTAGAGTGGTTTTGGAGACCGGGCCGGGATTTCAGTGAAAAGGGTTGCTAGAGTTGGATGGATGACAGAGGGACTCCGGGAATAGAGTGGGATGATGACAGTCATCTAAGAACAGGTTGGAATCTCGTCATCAAGTTTAGCAGAGGGGGATGTCATGTGCATGAAATGCCATGGACATTATCAGAACCAATCCAGGCAGCCAAGAAAAAGAGCATTAGAACCAGAAGACGGAGCACAGAGTGTTGTTTGGCAGTGTTGGACTTGGAGAGGCTGAGACGAGAGACTGTCAGTTACATTGGAGGTTGTCGAGAGCAGAGAATTGCTGTCAGCTGCATGAGGACCAAACGGCACTGATTTATGGATAAAAAGAGGCCAGTCGGCTGGTCGGCCAGCATCCCAATATTCCAAAGTGGCTATAAATAACAAGTTTGCTCATCATTGTATTCATTCAACTCTTTAGGAGTTGGGTCCAACATTAGGATAGATTTTGGGTGATGTTCACCTTTTGTATGAAAGTAGCCTAGGGCTGTAGATTAGGGTACCTTTTTGTACCATAAGAATATACGGAATTTCCAGCATGCCAGGTAGGCTTCCGACGAGCCTTCTCGACCATCGACCACATTTTTACATTGAGGTGCTTGATTGATCAGGCCAAGGCACGGAGGCAACAGCTCTATTGTTGCTTTGTAGATTTCCGCAAGGCATTTGATACTGTGCCCAGAGATCGTCTCTTTCGGCGACTACAGACACTAGGCATACCTTCAGACATGATGTGGGGCATATACAAGCTATATGAGCAGGTCTTTGGGAGAGTCCGATGCCCAGGAGGCTTGTCCGACACAGTTGCTAGCACCATTGGTGTGAAGCAGGGGTGCCCACTCTCCCCCACGCTCTTTGGACTCTATATTGATGAGGTGGTCGATTACATCACACAGGGAGGAGGCTCTGGGGTTGAGCTATCAGGTATTACTGTCCATGTTATGCTTTATGCTGATGACATCGTCTTGGTATCCGACACGCAGGTTGGGCTTCAAAGACATCTTGTGGCTCTTGATGACTTCTACGCACAGCAGCAGGGTCTCATAGTGAACCTTGGGAAAACCAAGGTTATGATCTTCCACACCTCACCCGCAGTCAGCCACACGACTCTCACATTGGCAAGAGGGCGGGTCGAGGTGGTGAGCTCTTATGTTTACCTGGCATCACATTTACTAGCTCAGCTGGACGCTTCTCCATGGCTCAAGCAGTCCGAGATAGAGTGACCCGGGAGTATGCAGCTCTTGCTGGCCTTGAGCGTCAGTGTCATCAGGCTCATTTTCAGGAACCTCGCACGAAGGGGTGGCTCTTTGATACATTAGTGACACCAGCCTTGATGTATGCAGCAGCGGTTTGGGCACCAGGGTTTGCAGCCTCCATATGGGTACAGCTGGAGAGACCACAGATCTTGATGCTCTCGAGGATAATACGCAGCAAACCATCCGTCCCGCACGACATTGTTCGAGCTGAGTTTGCTGCACCACCCATGGCAGTGGCATCCAAACAGCTGGCCGAGGCTGGACACACTGGATGAGAGGAACAGAGTGATGAGACAGGACATATGGCAGCGCTACATATAGGAGACATGGACAGCATCAGAGAGCCCACTACCACCGAAGATGCTGTATTACAGAGACCACTTTAGGAGCATCGCAGGGGATGGGTTTATACAACGACCACGGTACATGGATGTATACATGCCACACAACTCTCGCGCTGCTATTGGACAGCTACGAGTCTCATCACATCCTCTAGAGATAGAGGCTGGGAGAGCGGCACGAGTTCCCAGAGTTAAGCGGATATGCAGATTGTGCCGCGAGGAGGTGGAGACTGAGGATCACTTTGTATGTAGATGTAGAGCCCACCAGGGGGTCAAAGATAGATATGCAGGATTGTTTGAGGAGCACTCTTCACTACATCAGTTGATGGAGGCCTCGGACCAGCGAGACAGCTTGGCAGACTACTACTAGAGCTTCATAGTTCTCGAGAGAGACTCCTCCAGACACCCGTTCCCACTAGGGGTGGGAGACAGTCCCAGCTCTCAGATTTCTTCCAGAGAGCTATGCCAGTGCCAGCTGATGTACCACGTGGGGTGACCGCACAGAGAGCAGAGGAATTCAAAGCTAGGAGGAGACCTAGACAGACTGGACATAGAGCACCCCGACTCCGTCACCGAGAGATAGCAGCTATCCGAATGAGACACCAGATGGAGACACAGGAGAGGCTAGCTCGCTTTCATTCAGACTCAGGGTACATGTTCACGCCATTCACAATCTTAGCATCGGCAATGTATGATATCTTATATCCCTCTTATGGCACTGGATGGAGTTAGACATAGATCTGCATAGCATGCTTGTACTACCCCTTAAGCATATAGAGATGCATCTTGCCTTAGCACTCCATCCACATCCCCACCCCCCTTTATATTGTTTGTATATGGGCTCCACCGCTCCATGATGATTCACAGTTGTATCCAGACACATGCACACTTTTTCTTTTCTTTCTTTTCTTCCGATGACCGGAAGAACACAGTTGTATTATTTTTTGTCTCATAGGCTGACTTTGGCCTCTCGTAGACGTTAATATATCTTTCTTTCTTTCTTTCTTCTTTCTCTCTCCTCTCCCTTCTGTGTGCGTTTATGTATCAGCAAGTTCTCAGTGGTGTTTAGGGCTGACAGAGTGCTGTTTGGCATAAGTGGGATCATAAGGACCATTAATGATAGAGGACATAAGAGCATAATTAACAAACATGTTGCCCTCATGAATTTGTTTCCTTGTAACTCTGGAAGAATGCCAGAGAGAACCAGGCGGAGGAGCAAAAGGAAGCTCACGTAACCCAGAATCACAAGCTGTCTGATAATACCATCCAGGCACAGATCTGCTCGAACTCGCTGGAGGAGGAGCAGAGTCATCATCATCTGACTGTGAATCCACAGCTGGAGGCGTAACAGAAGCAGTGGGAGGAGGAGGAGGAGAAGGCGAAGACGGAGGTGGAGGCAGAAGAAGCTCACCACCCCCCTTTGAAGATGTAGAAGTCTCGTCGAACACCACATCACGGCTCACAACTTTGTCGGCCTGAGGATCATAAAGACGATATGCCTTGGACACAGTGCTATATCTGAGAAAAGTCATGTGTTGAGACTTCGAGTCTAACTTGGAGCAATGCTCCTTAGGCACATGAACATACACCGAATACCCAAATATCCGGAAATGAACAACGGAGGGCTTCTCACCATGGAAAGCCTCATATGGAGTTTTATCGAGAAGAGCAACAGTAGGAGATCTGTTCTGAATGTAGACAGCAGTGGAAGCCGCCTCAGCCCAAAAACGTCGAGGTAATGAAGAATGCTCAAGCATAGCATGGGCCATCTCCATAATGGTCCTATTCTTCCTCTCTGCAACTCCATTCTGTGATGGAGTATATGCTGTAGTAGTAAGTTGTCTCCGAATGCCATGTGTTTTGCAATATTGCTGAAACTTCTAGGATGTGAACTCACCCCCTCCGTCAGTCCTGAGAGCCTTGACCGAACGACCGGTCTCTTTTTCCACCTCAACTCTCCAATCACAGAAGTGCTGAAAAGCCTCATCCTTGGTCTTCAGAAAGAAAATCCAAGTATATCTGGAAAAATCATCCACCATCACGAGCATGTACAACGCCTTACTCAAAGACGTGGTACTCATAGGACCACATAAGTCTGCATGAATGAAAGCAAGTGATGTCAAAGATCTGTGTGTCGCCTCCTTCAGAAAGGCGGCTTGGTGTTGCTTCCCCTGTAAACAAGAGAAACAAGTAGAAGACAGAGCCTTGATGGTCGGTAAACCCTCAACCAACCCATCCTTCGAAGCTCGCTGCAGAAGCTAATAGCTCAAGTGGCCAAACCGAGCAAGCCAAAGAGTAGAAGAAGCACCAGAAGAAAGGAGAGCGGTCAATTTGTAAAGACCACTATCTTGGACTCCTTGAGCCAAGATACTACCAATCGCCTTATCACAAATGGTAATCTCATAACGAGAAAAGATCACCTCCGCACCCTGAGCTGTAAAAGCACTCATTGACAAAAGGTTAAAAGCCAAATCTGGAATATACAGAATGTCAGAGAAGTACCTCTTGTCACCAGCCTGGACATTTTTCAGTATGAAAGGGTTATGGTGGACTCCAGGATGTCTGAATATTTGGAAAGTACAAGCTTTGGGAATGGGAGATTATCCTAGAATACAAAGGACCACACTCCTAAAATTTAGGAGAGTTGCTATTTTTGGCCCGACTCCGATGGAAATTCTGTTCGTGTCATTACATCTGGAATTGAGCAGATACCAAGAGTTGGCAAAGTGCCTATGATAGAATGTCTATGAGTTGTTGTTTGACAACATGGGTACAACTCTCAAGTTTTCATCATCATTTCATCCACAAACAGATGGTCAGTCCGAAGAGGCTAACTCTACAGTATTAGATCTCCTCAAGTATTATGTGTCAGAGCACAAGCAACAATGGGAAAAGTATCTTCCTTTGGTGGAGTTTGCATATAACAACACCGTACATACCTCGACGGGCAAGGCGCCTTTTGAGATTGTGGAAGGGGGAAAGAAGGTACCACCCATTTTGCACACAAAGGACAAGATCTTTGAGGCTGATCAGTATGTGGAAAATATGGATGAAGCTTATCGGAGAGTTAAGTTGGCACTCCAGAAAACTCAGCAGAAGCAAAAGAAAGCCGCAGACCGTCACAGACGTGTTTTAGAGTTTGCATTGGGTGATTGGGTTCTTTTGCACTTTGAACAAGCTAGACTCAAGAAGATGAAGGGTAAAGAGCGCTTATTCCCTAAGTTGAGCATGCGTTATTATGGGCCTTTTCAGGTATTGGAAAAGATTGGTGAGGTAGCCTATCGTTTGAAGCCACCAGATCACTGGAGGATTCACAATGCTTTTCACGTGAGTCTCCTTAGACCTTTCCGTGGGGATGTGCCTGAGGATGTATCAGATGAGGCTCAGCCGGAAGTTGAGGAACTTGATGAGGTTCTTATTCTAGAGCAGATACTGGCACATAGGGAAAGAAAGGTACGAGGTAAAGTTTCCCGTCGCTATCTTGTGAAGTTCAAGAACTATTCACCGATGGATGCGAAGTGGATGGAGGAAGGTGACTTAACAGATTCACCTCAGGTTTTGCAGCTTTATCTCGATGCCTTTGAGTTAGAGCCGACTCTTGTTGTGGCTCATTCAGGTTCAACAGAGCATGGGTTTGGAGCATTACCTGATGCTCAAGAGGGGGGTAGCACCTCCACTTCCTTGATACAGACAGGCTCACATGACATCTAGAGGTCGCTTGGTGCAGTTTTTATCTCACCCGAAGGTACTGATGGCTGACAGTACATCTGTTTATGGGACTTCTATGATATATGTGTACTAGTCACATGGGATATTGTGGTTGTGTATGGTTCACAGTGGTATACAACTTGGACTACTACTACGCCATTGGTTTGCAGTGAACGTTGATGCATGTGCATGGCTTAGAGAGATTGGGACGCTGATCTTGGCATATTGTATATTTCACTTTGGATATTTTGCTGTATCACCAGAATGCAATCAAGGACGCTTGCCATTTTTCAAGAGGGGGGTATGTCATGGCCCTGTGAAAATGGAACAACCCAAGTGTGGGCATGGTGGTTGCTGAGCAAAAATATTAAAAGATTCACATTTGGGGTGTCCGGACAAATGAAATGATGTGTGGACACTTCAGATGTGAAAGGGGGGACCAAGACATTAATGTTTTTAATGTTTTATTGATGGTTGCCCCTAGGGAACTTTAATGTTTATTAAAGTTGGGGCCCTAGGACATTTTTGGAGAGAGGCCACTCCACTTTTGGAGTTGCATGCCTCTCTCACTTCTCTCTCTCTCTAGCTTTTGGGGAGTCGTGTAAGCTCAAGCGTGGAGAGGAGGGGAAGCAAGTCGGCTGCCTACAGAGAGATCTGGTTGCTGCTGTGTGTGTGAAGAAAACAGGCCGTACAGAGTTGTATGACTGCAGGTACAGGTGGCGTTGACAGGAAACCGTACTGCAGGTACGGGCGGCGGCTGTTGCAGGCGGCTGCAGTTGCAGGTACAGGCAGCGCAGGCAGGTACGATTGCAGGTACAGTATTGTACGACTGCTGGTACAATATACGGACAGGTCAAGAGCAAGCGGCGTTGGACAGTACAGGTGCAGGCTGTGTTGACAGGTACAGTCAGCAGGCAGCTGCTGTTAGGTACTGACCAGTACAGTACAGGCACCAGTGGGAACTGTACGAACAGGTACAGTAGTGTTCTACTGACCTGTACGGGCAGGTACAGTTGGTGGTAGATCTGTTCAAACCTGAGCAGTAGAGCACAGTGTATCTCCAGCTGCAGGCTAAGCTTTCCCAGAGTTATCTGATACACCAGACAAGTGGTTGCAAGAAGGCAAGTACAGATTGGTACGATTGGCTTCGCAAGTGCAAGACCACGTGTTGACTTGGTAAGCTCTGAACTTGTTCATCTGTCTTTCTTTCCATTGGCTTATGTCTGCTGCAGAGTTGTGCTATCTGGCCCCTTGTGAGAGGAGGGGTATGGCAGATTGAAAAGGGTGGAAACAGAGATTGGACAGTGAATGTATGTTTGTGCTGAGTTGTGGAATCATGTGCATGAGATATGCCAGATGTATGCTCAAGGCTGTCCTGCTGAATGGTCTTGGCTGATCAGAGGGAAGCACAGAGTGTTGCTTTGAGACACAGATCTGTGTGTGTGAATCCTCTGTGCTAAGAGGTATTGTGGGCTGCCAAATTGGACATACAGGTGTATTCTCTTGGCTGGTTTTGTTGTACTCAGCCTTACATATTTTTGAAATTGAATAAAGAAATACCGCAAGGGGCGCCAAGCTTTGGGGCCAACAGGTGTCGTTCTATTTTCAGATTTGGGGCACTCTAGCTCCAATCACATTTGTTTTATATCTGGACTACAAGTGGAAGGGTGACTGCTAGTCTACCGCACTTTGGTTTCTACTAGAGGCCGGTTTCACCAGCCATTGTACTGGCTGTACAAGCCCTTGTACTTGCTGTACGAGCCACTGTGCTGGCTGTACAAGCCCTTGTACTTGCTGTACGAGCCACTGTACTGGTTGTACCAGCCCTTAATACTTGTACCTATTGTACCAACCCTTGTACTTGTTATACCTATTGTACCAGCCCTTGTATCGGCTGTACCAGCCATTGTACCTACTGTACCAGCCACTATACCTATTGTACCGGCTGAATGGAGAGCTGAACCTGTTGTACCAGCTCTATTGCATGAAGACCCGTGGTTTTTGGAAAAGAATCAGTACCCACACAGAGGTATATGGATTATATTGTTGGCTCAGCATTTCTACAGCCTGTGTTCCAGCTTGGTAGCCTTGTGTTGGGCTGTGTTATGGCATTTGTATATGGATAATCTGGCATCTCCCATGGGGAGAGTAAGGTCCTCAAAGCTTGTACATGATATTATTCTGCTTGGGTAATAAAATACTCCAAGGGGGGGATCGGCCCATTCCGGCCTCTATGCAGTGTCACATGTGCAAGCTCCATTTTCAGCATTTGTGGATGTTTTGTCCAGCTTTATGTTTTATGCAAAGTGATGATGGATATGTGTTAAGGCTGTGGCCATGTTTAAATGTTTTAATATGCATTGATGGTATCAACAAGTGTGTCAAAGGCCCTAGCCCCCCCGGGCGTCGCGAGTTACACCTCTTGTCCTCGGAAGAGCGGAAGATGGGGATGGTGCCATGACCATGCACTAGCACGGAAGAAGAATCACCCAAAGTGATCTCGCATGACCTGGCAGTGAAGTCCTCGAACCAATCTCGATGGGGTGTCATGTGAGTGGTAGCACCGCTATCCACAATCCACGACCGTGACTGAGAAGTCACAAGAGTAAGTATACTACGAGTACCAACTAAAAGAAGAATGCCATCATCCTTCTTGGTCTGGGATACCGCTGTAGAAGAAGAGTTCTTTGCTGCTTCATCACGCTGCTTCTTGTGACATTGGGGTGATTTATGACCCTTCTTGCCACAATAATGACATTCAATGTCCTTGTTCTTTGAAGATTTGTTGTTGTCTTTATCCTTGTCGAAATCCTTGGAGTTCTTGTTAGAACCCCCTTTCCCTTTCTTTTGTTGATTCTTCCCTTTATCTTGCGCTGCCAAAGCTCCATCAGGGCCACCAGAGGTGCCAGTCCGCTCTTCAAAGCGAGACTCAATCTGCATATTGGAGGGGAGAACTTCCTCCCAAGTAACTGGAACATGACGAGGAGAAAAAACAAGAGACTGAAAATATGCATCAAACCTCTCTAGAAGCTTGGAGGGAAGCCAAATAGCCATGTCCTCTGTAGAGATGTCCTTGCCACAAACAGCAAGCTCGTCCTGGAGATCTTTCATCTTCGAGAAGAAAGCAGATAAAGATGGAAAGGCAAAAACTGATAAGTTCATAAGTTGCTTTTCCAACGCCAAAATCCGACCCGAAGACTTAAAATCGTAGAGATCTGCAAAAGCCTTCCAAACTTCATGTGCAGCATCTGTTGTATGCACATGAGAGAACAGAATCTTGACAGTTCAACATCAGAAAGGAGAAAATGCGACGATCATTCGCCTGCCATGTATCAATCTGTGCCTAAGTCACACCATCGGAAGAAAGGGTGGGAGGGGTGGCATTGGCCGGTGTAACAAGCCAATCCCAAAGATCTAGGCCACGCAAGGCCTATTTCACATTCACCTTCCATAGGGTGTAGTTGGAACCATCCAACTTTGCAGACTCAGAGAACATATGAAGAGAAGTCGGAGCAGCTATCACAAAAGCTTGGGCTCAATCTCAGAAATATGCACAAACTCAGAAGAAGAAGTGTCCTCCACCGGTACTGTAACATGCGGAAGCTCTGGGAGTCTTCTCTCAGCCGTAAACACCACTTAGAACATTGCTGATGCAAAATGCAGACATGAAGAGAGAGTAGAGAGAGAGAGATATGGCTAGAAATTCAGTATATATCATATAGTAAAAAAAGGTACTTTTCATAACCCTAGGCTGCCTCATACAAAAGGTGAACATCACCCAAAATCTGGTCCTAATGTTGGACCCTAAGGACCCATTCCCTAGAGGAATGAATGATTCTAATGATGAGCTTTGAGTGCCTTTTATAGGCCCTTGGGAAAAGAGAAGTGCTGGCCGACTGGCTAAATAAATCATACAATGCTACGCCTGCAGCCGCCTTGCCATGTCATGATGCTCCTTTAGCTGCCTTGGTCTTTGGTACCGCCGACGTCTCCTGGAAGCAGCCGACAGTACCCCTTCATGCAACCGACAGCATCCTAGTCTTCTCCAAGTCCAGACTAGCCAATCTGCACTCTGTGCTCCATAATCTTAGCTCTAATGATCTCTTTCTTGGCTGCCCCTTCTGGATTAGCCCTGAGAATGTACGTGGGCAAGCATGCACATGACATCCCCCTCTGCTAAACTTTATGACGGGATTCCAACCTGTTCTTGGATGACTTTCATCATCCCACTCTATTCCCAGAGTCCCTCTGTCATCCATCCAACTCTGGCAACCCTTTTCACTGAAAACCCGGCCCGGTCTCCAAAACTACTCTGTCTCAGAATAAGATCTTTGTATCTGTTCCATCTAGTCCCCAATCCATTCTTGCCCTGATCCTGAACACTGTCTTGGTCTTCATTCTTGAGAAATGAGTCTGGCACTCACATCAACCCTTGGAGGACAATCCTCCCTTGGGACCGTTGCCCGAGAACCTATCTGGCTCGCAGGACTACCATCCCCTCTGGCTTTGTGGAACACCACCAACAAACCTCGTGGGAGCTCTTCCCTTATTCTATGTTCCTTGCCTTGGGCTTTGTATCCATGTACTTTCCTGTACCTTGGACATGTACACCATCATATGGGATTGATTCAGTGTTTAGCTTTGCTGAGCCTGAGGCTCTGATACCAATGTAACACGCGGAAGCTTTGGGAGTCTTCTTTCAGCCCTAAACACCACTTAAAACATTGCTGATGCGAAATGCAAACATGAAGAGAGAGTAGAGAGAGAGAGATATGGCTGGAAATTCAGTATATATCATATAGTACAAAAAGGTACTTTTCTACAGCCCTAGGCTGCCTCATACAAAAGGTGAACATCACCCGAAATCTGGTCCTACTGTTGGACCCTAAGGACCCATTCCCTAGAGGAATGAATGATTCTAATGATGAGCTTTGAGTGCCTTTTATAGGCCCTTGGGAAAAGAGAAGTGCTGGCCGACTAGCAGTCGGCCAGTCGATTGGCTAAATAAATCATACAATGTTGCGCCTGCAGCCGCCTTGCCATGTCATGATGCTCCTTCAGCCACCTTGGTCTTTGGTACCGCCGACGTCTCCTAGAAGCAGCCGACAGTACCCCTTCATGCAACCGACAGCATCCTGGTCTTCTCCAAGTCCACACTAGCCAATCTGCACCCTGTGCTCCATAATCTTAGCTCTAATGATCTCTTTCTTGGCTGCCCCTTCTGGATTAGCCCTGAGAATGTACATGGGCAAGCATGCACATGACATCCCCCTCTGCTAAACTTGATGACGGGATTCCAACCTGTCCTTGGATGACTTTCATCATCCCACTCTATTCCCAGAGTCCCTCTGTCATCCATCCAACTTTGGCAACCCTTTTCACTGAAACCCAGCCCGGTCTCCAAAACCACTCTGTCTCAGAATAAGATCTTTGCATCTGTTCCATCTAGTCCCCAATCCATTCTTGCCCTGATCCTGAACATTGTCTTGGTCTTCATTCCTGAGAAGTGAGTCTAGCACTCTCACATCAACCCTTGGAGGATAATCCTCCCTTGGGACCATTGCCCAAGAACCTATCTAGCTCACAGGACTACCATCCCCTCTGGCTTTGTGGAACACCACCAACAAACCTCGTGGGAGCTCTTCCCGATTCTGTGTTCCTTGCCTTGGGCTTCGTATCCATGTACTTTCCTGTACCTTGGACCTGTACACCATCATATGGGACTGATTCAGTGTTTAGCTTTGCTGAGCCTGAGGCTCTGATACCAATGTAACACACGGAAGCTCTGGGAGTCTTCTTTCAGTCCTAAACACCACTTAGAACACTGCTGATGCAAAATGCAAACATGAAGAGAGAGTAGAGAGAGAGAGAGAGAGATATGGCTGGAAATTCAGTATATATCATATAGTCTAAAAAGGTACTTTTCTACAGCCCTAGGCTGCCTCATACAAAAGGTGAACATCACCCAAAATCTGGTCCTAATGTTGGACCCTAAGGACCCATTCCCTAGAGGAATGAATGATTCTAATGATGAGCTTTGAGTGCCTTTTATAGGCCCTTGGGAAAAGAGAAGTGCTGGCCGACTAGCAGTCGGCCAGCCGATTGGCTAAATAAATCATACAATGCTGCGCCTGCAGCCGCCTTGCCATGTCATGATGCTCCTTCAGCCGCCTTGGTCTTTGGTACCGCTGACGTCTCCTAGAAGCAGCCGACAGTACCCCTTCATGCAACCGACAACATCCTGGTCTTCTCCAAGTCCACACTACTAGCCAATCTGCACTCTGTGCTCCATAATCCTAGCTCTATCGAATCTCTTTCTTGGCTGCCCCTTCTGGATTAGCCCTGAGAATGTACATGGGAAAGCATGCACATAACATCCCCCTCTGCTAAACTTGATGACTTGATTCCAACCTGTTCTTGGATGACTGTCATCATCCCACTTTATTCCCAGAGTCCCTTTTTCATCCATCCAACTCTGGCAACCCTTTTCACTGAAAACCCGGCCCGGTCTTCAAAACCACTCTGTCTCAGAATAAGATCTATGCATCTGTTCCATCTAGTCCCCAATCCATTCTTGCCCTGATCCTGAACACTGTCTTGGTCTTCATTCCCGAGAAATGAGTCTGGCACTCTCACATCAACCCTTGGAGGATAATCCTCCCTTGGGACCGTTGCCCGAGAACCTATCTGGCTCACAGGACTACTATCCCCTCTGGCTTTGTGGAACACCACCAACAAACCTCGTGGGAGCTCTTCCCGATTCTGTGTTCCTGTACTTTCTTGTACCTTGGACCTGTACACCATCATATGGAACTGATTCAGTGTTTAGCTTTGCTGAGCCTGAGGCTCTGATACCAATGTAACACACGGAAGCTCTGGGAGTCTTCTTTCAGTCCTAAACACCACTTAGAACACTGCTGATGCAAAATGCAAACATGAAGAGAGAGTAGAGAGAGAGAGAGAGATATGGCTGGAAATTCAGTATATATCATATAGTCTAAAAAGGTACTTTTCTACAGCCCTAGGCTGCCTCATACAAAAGGTGAACATCACCCAAAATCTGGTCCTAATGTTGGACCCTAAGGACCCATTCCCTAGAGGAATGAATGATTCTAATGATGAGCTTTGAGTGCCTTTTATAGGCCCTTGGGAAAAGAGAAGTGCTGGCCGACTAGCAGTCGGCCAGCCGATTGGCTAAATAAATCATACAATGCTGCGCCTGCAGCCGCCTTGCCATGTCATGATGCTCCTTCAGCCGCCTTGGTCTTTGGTACCGCTGACGTCTCTTGGAAGCAGCCGACAGTACCCCTTCATGTAGCCGATAGCATCCTGGTCTTCTCCAAGTCCACACTAGCCAATCTGCACTCTGTGCTCCATAATCCTGGCTCTATTGAATCTCTTTCTTGGCTGCCCCTTCTGGATTAGCCCTGAGAATGTACATGGGCAAGCATGCACATGACAGGTACCAAGTGTGCCACCAAAGCCCGAAACACCACAAACCCCCTCTGCAAAAGGGAAAGACCACCGGAGAGGAAAATGCAGCCAGAAGAGGGCTGCTGTCCCGAAAAAACAGGCCGCCAATGTCCAAACTCCACATGGAGAAAAACGCTGATCAGAAAATCACCTGACGGCTGCAAGCGATGAAGCCAATCTGGAGAGAGAGTGACCAGCAGGTGCTGTTCAGAAAACGCAGCAACAAAGAGGCTGCAAATCTGAGAAAAACGCAGAGGAGAGGGTGCTGAAAATAGGGCTGAATCTGGGGCAGCAGAGGAGTCGCTGAACCAGGAGCGATGATACCATGAAAGAGTGCACAGAGCGGAAGCAAAGTGGCGCTAGAGTGTGCTGAATAGAGAGAGAGAGAGAGAGAGAGAGAGATGGAGCAATCTATGCTGAATATACTGAAGCAAAACAGTCCCAAGCAAGAGACACTAGAAGTCTCATAAGTGAGGGAGCAAAATATGTACAAGACTGAATGAGAAATGAGAGGCCAGCACCACCTGTTTATAGGTGAGGTATGCTGGCCGACTGGAGTATGTGTGCTGGCCGACTAGTAAAATACCAAAACAGTTGGGAAAAATCCCAGAAAAATATGGGAAAAAGGGGTGGCCAGCCCACAATCAAGGGCCATACAAAAGGGACCAAATGGGCACCAAAAATCAGCAGAAACTGGGGATGAATGTGCTAACATAGGGACCCTATCGGCAGCCATAAGGAGCATACAAGTTGCAGTCAGCAGCCATTTGGGAACCTAGACAGTAGGCGGCTAAGGCCTAAACAGTGGCCAATAGTAGTGGGACAGTAAGCATAGCATTAAATGAAGTAAAGTCGTGAATATTTGTCCAGTCTACAGTCTATAGGCCGACAGCAAGGCAGGGGGCCGACCTGTACTTCAATATACATATATAAGCACCAATCATTATTCAGCATTCACCTTTTTGTATGGAACTGACCAAGGCCCAATCATGTACAAAGCATAAAGCAACCTTTTTGTATGATATAAATACAGAAAAACCTGACACCAATCTGTCTCTCTTCTTCTCTCTCCTCTATCTTAATCATGTTTAAATTAGCATCTTGTTCTTAATGAAGCTTAGGGCTATGGATCAGTACAGCAAGGCTTCCGTGCATTCAACATTGGTATCAGAGCATTCATGCTCAGCCCACTAAGCATAGTTCTATGGAAGGTGCACAGTTCCAACAGAGAATGCAGCAGGGTAGCAGATGGAGTGGTTTGCAACAGGCGAAGCCAGAGGAAGCATTCCCTGAGGGTATGTATGCATAACTAGTATATCATTAAGCTCTCAGATCAGTCCCAAAAGCCTAGCAACAGGCATGATGGGTTCCGTCAAGTGACCCGATGTGTTAAGGGTAAGGGAAAGCTGGCATGGGGACAACAGTGAACAGATACTCAGTTCTCTAGCAAGACTTGGAAGTGGAGATCAGGAGTGAAGGTGTTCAGACAAAAATATCAGTCAGTTAAAGTCAAGGTTAGTAGAAGTCAAAGTCAAAGTCTAGCAGTAGTGCAAACCTCACTATCTTGGATATGCTAAAGTGTTATGCTCTCGAAGCAAAGGATCAATGGGAGAATTATTTGCCTTTGGTTGAGTATGCTTACAACAACACCGTTCATTCATCTACAAGCAAAGCTGCTTTTGAGATTATCTATGGCAAACCATTGTTGGTGCATGTGCTTAGAACCAAGGAAGAGATCTTCGATGTGGATGAGTTTGCTCGAGACTTGGATACAGCTTTTACACAGGTTCGAAAGGCTATTGAGACATCTCAAGCCAAGAAAAAGAAAGTTGCAGATAAGCATAGAAGGTCGGTCTCATTTGAAGAAGGGAATTGGGTCTTGTTGAAATTCGAGAAAGCAAGACTTAGAAAGTCTAAAGCCAAGGAGCATAAGGACCCAAAGCTTGCTCCTAGATATATGAACCTTTTCAGATTATTAAGAAGATCATTGATGTATGTTATCGGTTGGACCTTCTGTCTCACGACCTTGTGTTTTTCTCTGGACAGTATGCAGGTGTGCACGGGGACATGGTGTCACCAGCCTGGACATTTCCCAGTCTGAAAGGGGTTTGGTGGACTCCAGGATGTTTAAATATTTGGAAAGTACAAGCTTTGGGAATGGGGGATTATCCTAGAATACAAAGGACCACACTCCTAAAATTTAGGAGAGTTACTATTTTTGGCCCGACTCCGATGGAAATTCTGTTCGCGTCATTACATCTGGAATTGAGCAGATACCAAGAGTTGGCAAAGTGCCTATGACTAATTGGGATATTTTTAGAGGTAAAGATTATGGAAGGACCCATCTCTTAGATTGGGACATGTGGCAAGAAAGTGGACCAAAGTGAGACAAGTGGCCTGACACTTGTTAGAAAAAGCATCAAAGTGAGACAAGTGGCCTCACACTTGTCACTTCAGCTATTGTGTGGCTCTCCACTTGTCATCGTAGCCTTCTCTTGCCATTTTAGCTCATGGGAGGCCCAAATCTATAAATTGGAGCCCTCTCTCTTCATTAATAGAGGCTCTCTTGGTGCACACTAGCCTCTACCACCGTTGAAGGCTTCCCTAACGATGGCTACTCTCTTTCTCTCTCACTTGAAGGCTGCCCATGAAGAATACCGGCTGTATGGGACTGTTTTGGAGGCTTCCATCGCGAAGAAATACTGAAGGCAAGGGTATTCAATCATTTATTATGATTTCTAGCCATTGTATGTGTTGTACCAGCATTTGTACTTGCTGTACTTGCTATACCAACCACCGTACCGGTTGTACCAGCCATTGTACTTGCTGTACCAGCCACTATACTTGTTGTACCTGTTGTACCAGCCACCGTACCGGCTGCACCAGCCACCGTACCTGTTGTACCAGCCACCGTACTTGTTGTACCAGCCACTGTACCGGCTGTACCAGCCATTGTACTTACTGTATCGGCTGAATGGAGAGTTGTACTTGCTGTACCCTCTCTATTGCATGAAGACCCGTGGTTTTTGGGGAAGAATCAGTACCCACATGGAGGTATATGGATTATATTGTTGGCTCGGCATTTCTACAGCCTATGTTCCGGCTTGGTTGCCTCGTGTTGGGCTGTGTTATGGCATTTGTATATGGATAATCCGGCATCTCCCGTGGGGAGAGTAAGGCCCTCAAAGCTTGTACATGATATTATTCTCCTTGGGTAATAAAATACTCCAAGGGGGGGGTCGGCCCATTCTGGCCTCTATGCAGTGTCACTCGTGCAAGCTCCATTTGCAGCATTTGTGGATGTTTTGTCCAGCTTTATGTTTTATGCAAAGTGATGATGGATATGTGTTAAGGCTGTGGCCATGTTTAAATGTTTTAATATGCATTGATGGTATCAACAAGTGTGTCAAAGGCCCTAGGGCACCCGCCGCGAGTTTCATTGGTATCAGAGCATAGGCTTTCTTGGAAGCGGAGGCTTCCTTCTATCAATAAGGAAGAGAAAAGATCTAGAGTGGGGACCACACTTACCATCATTGCTATTAAGCATGGCCAGCCACTTCAGAGCCTATGAAGCAAGAGCATGAGCAATAGACAGCTTGGTCTAAGGATTTATGAATTCACAAAATTTATCTTGGAAGTATGGAGTTGGCTTTATGTGCACACGTTTAGCACTCTTTCCATATGGATATTGTGGATTATATTATCAAGCTTACAGGCAAGCTATATGGAGATATATCTTAGGATATCTTAAGGATATGGTGACGAGATATTTCTTCTGGCTTCATGACCAACCTGGCAAAGAAAAGCTAAGTATACTTTGAGTTTGCAAAGTTAGTGCTTTTGCTATGAAGTGTTTTTGATGTTCACTAACCCTTGTATAGCTATGCAAGGAGAAAAGTGTTGTTGTTTGCCTCGAGATGGTTTCAGGGAAACATTGTTTATGGCTCCCTTTAATGGGATGAATTCTTTTCATGGCTCCCTTTATTGGGATGGAATATATCTATGGAGATTTCTTTCTTGGACGAGATTTATATAGATATTGGGCTTAAAAGGCAATTTCTATGGACGAATCTGTCCGAGTTTATAGAGAAGAAATCTTTGGTTATCTCATGGATATGATGCTTTTATGGATAAAGTCCACCTCTACTCCAAGGTGTGTGGTTAGCACGGAGTATGTGGTAAGAGTTTTGGTATACAAGGATTATGGTATACAGGTGTATGGATTCCTGGACTTCTTTTCTAGGAATTTGGATCCATCCTCAGGTTTATGGATTATGTTTATGGCTCCCTTTTACTGGGATGGATTATTCTTTTTGGCTTCCTTTATTTGGGATGCATTGGACTTATGGAACTCATGATTCACATACCCTGTGTAGTGTTCTCTTGTCCTACGTGCTCTCTTGAAGATTGTTTCTACCATGTGAGGGTGGAACAATAGAGAGCAGATGGAAGGGAACCATGGGCACTTCAAAGGGTAGTGACAAGCACAACATACCCTGTGTAGTGTTCTCTTGTCCTACGTGCTCTCTTGAAGATTGTTTCTACCATGTGTGGGTGGAACAATAGAGAGCAGATGGAAGGGAACATAGGCACTTGAGAGGGTGGTGTGAGTTGGTGGCCGAAATGCCTATAAACTATGTGTAGCAGAAATGCGTATGGAACACCAGGTTATCTATGCCTGCGAGTGATTGTTTTCAGGACTCCTTGTTTAGCCGCCCTGTGTAGTATTTCTCTTGACCTAAGTGCTCTTCAAGATGTTGCTACCTTGCTTGGTAGAACATAGAGCCAATGGTAGAGAATATGGGCACTGAAGTCGGGCCGGGCGTCAAGGCAGCTCCTTGGTGATCTACATCGACATACCATTGTTTTCTAAATGCTGAATTTCATATGCATTGACATGGAGGATTTGGCAATGGATGCCCGTGAAGCTATGTATTGAATTTCTCCAATAGTAATACAATTTACTCAAGGGAGGGGTCGGCCGTTCCGGCTCATTGTGTCTCTCCTGTAAACCCACCTCTCATCCAAGGTGTGTGGTCAGAGTACCAACACGGAGTGCAAGTGGTAAAGTGGACATCACGGGACTTATGTCTATGCCAAGGGTCATGTGGACCGATGTCTTGTTGGCAGGAGACTTATTTTGTCTCGCCCATTTACTTGGGACATGTATTATGATATCTGGACTTATGGGACTGTTTTGTCTCGCCCATTTACTTGGGACATGGATTATGATATCTGGACTTATGGGACTGTTTTGTCTCGCCCATTTACTTGGGACATGGATTATTGATATCTGGACTTATGGGACTATTTTGTCTCGCTCATTTACTTGGGACATGGATTATGATATCTAGACTTATGGGACTGATTTGACGCGTCCATTTATCTTGGGACATGATTTTGATATTGGAATTATAGAGACATGTTTAGTCTCGCCCATTTCTTTGGGACATGGATTCTTCAGTTATATTGGATTTTTGAGACTGTCTCGTCTCGCCCAATCGATGGGACATGATTATATCTTGAATATATGGCTTGAAGCTTAAAGTTGCGGACAACTTTTAAGAAGCTGGGGAGGATGTCACCAGCCTGGACATTTCCCAGTCTGAAAGGGGTTTGGTGGACTCCAGGATGTTTAAATATTTGGAAAGTACAAGCTTTGGGAATGGGGGATTATCCTAGAATACAAAGGACCACACTCCTAAAATTTAGGAGAGTCGCTATTTTTGGCCCGACTCCGATGGAAATTCTGTTCGCGTCATTACATCTGGAATTGAGCAGATACCAAGAGTTGGCAAAGTGCCTATGACAGAATGTCTACCAATTGGGATATTTTTAGAGGTAAAGATTATGGAAGGACCCATCTCTTAGATTGGGACATGTGGCAAGAAAGTGGACCAAAGTGAGACAAGTGGCCTGACACTTGTTAGAAAAAGCATCAAAGTGAGACAAGTGGCCTCACACTTGTCACTTCAGCTATTGTGTGGCTCTCCACTTGTCATCGTAGCCTTCTCTTGCCATTTTAGCTCATGGGAGGCCCAAATCTATAAATTGGAGCCCTCTCTCTTCATTAATAGAGGCTCTCTTGGTGCACACTAGCCTCTACCACCGTTGAAGGCTTCCCTAATGATGGCTACTCTCTTTCTCTCTCACTTGAAGGCTGCCCATGAAGAATACCGGCTGTATGGGACTGTTTTGGAGGCTTCCATCGCGAATAAATACTGAAGGCAAGGGTATTCAATCATTTATTATGATTTCTAGCCATTGTATGTGTTGTACCAGCATTTGTACTTGCTGTACCAGCCACTGTACCTGCTGTACCAGCCACCGTACCTGCTGTACCGGTTGCACCAGCCACCGTACCGGCTGCACCAGCCACCATACCTGCTGTACCAGCCACTGTACCGGCTGTACCAGCCATTGTACTTGCTGTATCGGCTGAATGGAGAGTTGTACTTGCTGTACCCTCTCTATTGCATGAAGACCCGTGGTTTTTGGGGAAGAATCAGTACCCACACGGAGGTATATGGATTATATTGTTGGCTCGGCATTTCTACAGCCTATGTTCCGGCTTGGTTGCCTCGTGTTGGGCTGTGTTATGGCATTTGTATATGTATAATCCGGCATCTCCCGTGGGGAGAGTAAGGCCCTCAAAGCTTGTACATGATATTATTCTCCTTGGGTAATAAAATACTCCAAGGTGGGGGTCGGCCCATTCCGGCCTCTATGCAGTGTCACTCGTGCAAGCTCCATTTGCAGCATTTGTGGATGTTTTGTCCAGCTTTATGTTTTATGCAAAGTGATGATGGATATGTGTTAAGGCTGTGGCCATGTTTAAATGTTTTAATATGCATTGATGGTATCAACAAGTGTGTCAAAGGCCCTAGGGCACCCGCCGCGAGTTTCACATGGTGGACAGTGTGAATGGCATCAGGTTGGAGTCAAAAAGTAAGCCCAGGTGTGGACAACCCCAAGTGTGAAGGGGGCAAAGAGACTTTAATTTAAAAAGGTTTTATAACCTTTGATGGGCAAAAATTAAAGTTGTAAAGGTTTTAAAACCTTGGGAGGCCCCTAGGAAATTTATAAAGGCTACTCCACTTTTGGAGGCCCACGTCTCTCTCTTCTCCCTCTCTCTAGCTTTTTGGGGAGGCGTGCAAGGAAGCTGTGTGGAAGAGAAGGAAAACATCGTCGTCAGATTGCATATGTGGGCTGCTGGTTTTTGGCTGCGCACAGAAGAGCCCGTGTGGATTTGTACGACTGCAGTACAGTGTACGGCTGCTGCAGGTTTAGGCGATGGCTGTGGTGCAGGTGCAGACCTGAACAAATTGACGCAGGCGCAGATCTGTCCAGCAGATACACACGTGTGCAGCGTGTACTACTGCAGTCCTGTCCAGCAGGTACAAGTAGGGCAGTACAGTATCGTACCGCTGTAGGTGGCGCCTCATCTGGTACTGCCGGCACATCACCAGGGTACATTGGTACGGCTGCTGCAGGTGTTGACCTGTACGGACAGGTGCAGGCGCATCGTACAGGCAGCAGTGTATCTCATAGGCGGCCAGGCGTGTGCTTTTAGGACGACGGCGTGTTTTTGCAGAAAGGAGGGGCTGTTTTTCCTGGATTCTGAGGTGGCCAGGATTATAGAGGTGCACATGGTGCTGATCCTCCTTGCAACAGGGTTGTTTTGGGACAGTTTATGGGCTGTTTTTGGTTGGTTGCAAATTCAGCTATGTGCTTGGGTTTCCGGCTGCAAGTACAGGTCAATTGAAAGTGTTTCTTGGCATGGGAGTGATGCAAGCTCGCATGGCTGTGTGCTCATGGAGCAGATTGTTCTCTTCCTGCCAGAAAGGAACAGAGGGACCTACAGTCATGGGCATCTCTATGTTGCCAGATGTTTCATGAGGGAACAGGTAACTAGATGTATGTTGTTGTTGGCACTGTTGTTGAATGGTGCCATAAATGGTTCTGTATGGAAACAAGACAGAAGTTTCAAAAGGGAAACAAGCCCAAGGATTTCATGTGGAAATAGGTCGTAGGTTTCTCGAGGAAACATGTTTTTGGGTTTCTCCAGGAGATAGGTCACATGCAGGCAGAAGGTACAGGAATGGACACATGTTCGGTACAGCCTTGCTACTGATTGGGCAGGGGACAGGGAATCCATGACAGAGATGGATACAGAGATGGATAGTACCCTTGGAAAGTAGAGAGGGTTGGTACAGGTGTGTCGACTGTATGGTATGCTGTGCTGTGACATGAGATCTCTTTTGAGAGACAGTTTGGGAGTCTGTATTGTGATGCAGAAGCACTGGATGTGTCAAGGTGTGATGCTGTTCATAGTGTGAGAGGCTATGGATGGTTGTGGCAGCCCTGATCATGGGAGAAAGCTTTTGTATGCAGACTCAATGTGAGAGAGTCTTTTGATGTGAACAATGGCTGGACTTATTTGTGGATGCCGAGTGGACAAGAAGCCATGATGCAGATTCTTTGCAGGCTTCAGGAGTTCTACTATGATGGCTGAGTCCCCAGCCTTGTTGTAATCAAAGCTCTTATAATCAATTAAAGAAATACCGCAAGGGGCGCTACTGCGTTTTGGGGCCAATCGGTGTCCGTGTACTGTTTGCAGGAGCACTCTAGCTCCCCCTGTTTGTTTTCCTTTTCTAGGTCCTCAATGACGTTGAAGTGTTTTATGTGCGAGTGTTTGTTTCACCGCCCGTCAGGCCGGTTTCAAGGTTCCGTTGCCGGGACATCGTCGACTTTCTCAAGGAGGCGAGCCCGTGGTTATCACATTAAAAGCTTCAACATGAGGAAAGTAAAAAGAAAGTGCAGGAGGCAGTGCAAGATTGTGTGTCTTTGCCTATATGAGGTGAAGAGCAAGAGCTGAAGATGAAGCTCAGGAGAAAAGACACCAAGAACAAGAAGTAGTCAGCCAGGAACAAGAAGCAGTTGAAGTGTTATGGTGCAAAACATTTGACAGTTTGTCACCGGTCGTATCTTCATAGAGGCTTCATGGGTTCGGAAGACAGTTTCTTTCTATGTTTAGCAGTGGTGATCAACTATGCTTCATCGAGGACTTGTGCTTACCACTTGGGTGGAGTGCAAGCAGGTTTTGGGTGCCTGAGGATGTATCAGATGAGGCTCAGACGGAAGCGGAGGAACTTGACGAGGTTCTTATTCCCGAGCAGATACTGGCATAAGAAAAGAAAGGTACAGGGTAAGGTTTCCCGTCGCTATCCTGTGAAGTTCAAGAGCTGTTCAGTGATGGATGCGAAGTGGATGGAGGAGGTTCACTGATGGATGTGAAGTGGATGGAGGAGGGTGACTTAGCAGATTCACCTCAGGATTTGCTGCTTTATCTTGATGCCTTTGAGTTGGAGTCGACTCTTGTTACGGCTCATTCAGGTTCAGCAGAGCATAGGTCTGGAGCATTGCCTGATGCTCAAGAGGGGGGTAGCACCTCCGCTCCCTTGTTACAGATAGGCTCAGTTGTTATCTAGGAGTCGCTTGGTGACATCTTTGTATTCACCCGAAGGTACTGAGGCTGATAGTACATCTGCTTATGGGACTTCTATGATCTTGTGTTCTAGACACATGAGATGATGGTTGAGTATGGTTCACAGTCGCGCGCACCTTGAACTATAACTGCAACTATGGATAACTCTATGGAGGGCATAAGTCTTGTGAGCAGTCCTAGAGTTGGTTTGGTTCATGGATATATGGATCGAACTCTGTTTGTGCATGTATGCATTCACTTTTTGAGGTAGAGGTATTTTTGTATTCTGGTGCCATTGGATCCTGGTACCATTGAGAATACATTGGGAAATACTCTGCATTGTGTCGTGTGCTGCATGTATGTTGGTATGATACATCAAGTGCTTCATTATGTTCATGGATGAACCACTGGGTGTGACTCCTGCGGGATGGCCATGAGACATATGTGGGAAGTACTTAGTGGATGTAGTGTTTGGATGCATTGAATGCTTTCATATGCTCATGTTGTACCATCAATCGTGGGTCCTGCGGGATGTCCATGGGCGTAAGGCTTGCGAGCAGCCCTTAGACTGTTATTTTGGAGTAGGGAGAGCATTTTGAGGAGCATATTGTTTGCGAATGCATATGTGTGTCATATGTAGAATGATGCATGGTTTTGTTTTTGGCTAACACAGTTAACGTGTTTCCATCTGGCTTTAGACTTTTGCTGCAGGTTCTGAAAGAACAAGCAAGAGGTGTTTGTCACTTTGGCGTGACAGTGTGGCCTATTGTGCATGATGATTGTTTTATCACCCAGATGCATTGGAGGGCCATTGCTTTTGTCGTATGGGGAGTCTTTGCTCATAAGATGCCTTACTGTGCCATTGAGTGCAATCGAGGACGCTTGCCATTTTTCAAGAGGGGGGTATGTCACGACCTTGTGTTTTTCTCTGGACAGTATACAGGTGTGCACGGGGACATGGTGGACAGTGTGAATGGCATCAGGTTGGAGTCAAAAAGTAAGCCCATGTGTGGACAACCCCAAGTGTGAAGGGGGCAAAGAAACTTTAATTTAAAAAGGTTTTATAACCTTTGATGGGCAAAAATTAAAGTTATAAAGGTTTTAAAACCTTGGGAGGCCCCTAGGAAATTTATAGAGACTACTCCACTTTTGGAGGCCCACGTCTCTCTCTTCTCCCTCTCTCTAGCTTTTTGGGGAGGTGTGCAAGGAAGCTGCATGGAAGAGAAGGAAAACATGGTCGTCAGACTGCATATGTGGGCTGCTGTCATGGCCCTGTGAGAATGGAACAGCACAAGTGTGGGCATGGTGGTTGCAGAGTCTGAATATTTTATGATTCACATGGGGGGTGCCCGGACAGAGTTTAAGATGTGTGGACATCCCTAGGTGTGAAGGGGGGAACTAGAAACATTAAACTTTAATGTTTATTAAAGTTTGCCCCTAGGCCTTAGTGGCCCTAGGGAACTTTTAAAGTTTGGGGCCCTAGGGATTATTTTGGGGAAGAGGGCCACTTTTGGAGTGTTTCTGTCTCCTCTCTCTCTCTCTTCCCTTTTGGGAGTCGTGGAGCAAAAGTGAACACAAGCGTGGAAAAGCTGTGGAAGGAGGAGGCGGCTGCTGGAGATTGTTTGCTGCTGTTTTCTCTGTGCAAACCAGCCGTACAGCCTTGTACGGACAGGCTGCAGGCTTTTTCTTGGTCCACGCTACACACAGGAGCTGCTGCAGGTTCTCTTCTCTGCTGGACTGGCTGCGCACAGACTCTGCACAGGCTGTACCAGCAAGTACACAGCCAGTACAATACTGTACGACTGCCGTACAGTGTACGGACAGTCAGGTACAGCAAGTACAGCTACAGGCGGCGTTGGACAGGTTGCTGGACAGGTCTGATTACGCTGATTCAGGCAGGTACAAGAGTGGACAGCAGGCTGCGTGTGCAAGTACAACTCCTGGCACGTATCCCGAGGTAGTACAGACGGGTACGGGGCTGTTTTTCAGATCTGTACTTTCAAAGACAGCATAGAGGTGAACACAAGGAGGAAGGTACAGGCAAGTACGTGCATATGTGAAGCAGGGTTGTGGATACAAGTGCCTGCAAGTACAGTTTGGTACCGTTGTTTCCTCCAGTGCTGTTTCACGAGCTGAATTTGGTAAGCTCCGTTTCTGTTCATCTATCTCTCTTTCTACTGCTTGATGTCTGTTGTAGATATGAGTTATCTGGCCCCTTGTGAGAGGAGGGGTATGGCAGATTGACAAGGGTTGAGACAGAGTTTGGACAGCATATGTATGTATGAGCTGAGATGTTGTATCATGCACTTGAGTTATGCCAGATGTATGCCCATGGCTGCCCTGCTTAGTGGTCTTGGCTGATCAGAGGGAGGCACAGTGTGTTATTGTGGAACACAGATCTGTGTGCATAGATCCTCTGTGCTAAGAGGTATTGTGGGCCGTCAGATTGGACATACAGGTGTAAACTCTTGGCTGATTTTTATTGTACTCAGCCATTCATATTATTTTAATTGAATAAAGAAATACCGCAAGGGGCGCCAAGCTTTGGGGCCAACAGGTGTCGCCTTGTTTTCAGATTTGGGCACTCTAGCTCCAATCTGTTTTGTTTTCACATCTAGACTACAAGTGGACGGGTGACTGCTAGTCTACCGCACTCTGGTTTCTATCAGAGGCCGGTTTCAAGGTTCCGTCCCCGGGACCAATCATCAACTTTCTGAAGGGGGTGAGCTCGTGGTTGCTTTGAAGAAAGCCATCGCTGAAAATTCAGCAAACATGTCTGATACAGAGGATGAGTACTTCTATCATGAAGAAGAAGAGCAAGAGACTTCTCTTGAGAGAGATGTATCTGAGGATATGTTTGCAGGAGAACAGGCTGCAGATGTTGAGCCTTATGAGGATGTAACACAGCCAGAAGATGTGCATGGTAAAGAGGATGATGATGCTCGGTTCAAAGATCGTTTGGCTAGTGTTATGGATACTTTTATGCAGCTCACACAGAGTGAGAGATTTGCTGAATTTATGAGATCTCGCACAGAGCCCCGCACAGAGCCCGAGAAAAAGCAGAAGAAGGTTCGTTCAAAGAATCTTCCACAGGGTCATAGTGGTGCCATCCCACAGGAACCATCTTTTGGCTAGTTTCCGAATATGCAGCATGCTTATGGTGCAAACTCTCAGAGTTCCTTCTATGGACAGCCACCTATTTCTCAGCAGAATATGCATCCAGGTTATTTTGGTGGTGGCTCGGTGTTCCAATCCATGACTGGGGGTTACCCTCAGGGAGGCATGGGTATGTATGGGCCTTTTGGAGCCAATTTTCAGCCTGGCATGCAAGGGAATATGTATGGTGGTATGTAGTCCGGTATGCAAGGAAATATGTTTGCAGGCATGCAACCTGGGATGCAAGGCAATATGTTTGGTGGTATGCAACCAGGTATGCATAATGGAATGTATGGAAACATGGCTTGAATGTATGGTGTGCCTGGTGTGGGAATGGGAAATGTTGACCCAATGATGGGTATGGATGTTGGGGGCAGCAATCTTACGAAACCACTTCCATATGATAATCTAACACCTATGGGAAAGGCGAAGGATTACAAGGTAGGGGGAGCTGCAGTGAAGTTTGACACATTCAGTGGGGCCAAGGATAAATTGAAAGCACTTACCTTTTTACAGCAGTTTGATGCTGCTTTTTCTGGTGGGAATTACACAGAATCCTCTAAGGTGAGGAAAGTTGCCACTTTTCTCAAGGGCAATGCTTTGTAGTGGTGGTCTACTCTTCTTTTGCAGGGCATAGCACCCACCACATGGGTCCAATTCAAACAGGTTTTCTCTTCCGTATGGCTCACATCTACATTTGAGGTGGATGTTATGACCGCATGGCACAAGCTGGATGCTTCAAAGTGTGATAGTTTGGAGGATTATAACAAGAAGTTTTGGGAAGCTCTACTCCCAGTGACTTCTTATCGTGCCGTGCCATTATCTGAGCAGGTAGAGAAGTATTGTTGTGGGCTGCCCAAAGAGGTACGAGATTATTGTATAAAGACAAGAGTAACGAACATGTCACAGATGATTGAAAATGCTATGACAGCTAATGCGTTACTCACAGGTGGTTCATCTGGGTTTAAAGGCAGTAAGAAATTGGGCAAGAAAGCTGAAAAATTTGGGCATGCTTCTCGTGATGCTAAAGGGTCTTCAGAGACAAAGTATAAGAAGTTGCCAATGCCCAAGAGGGCTTCTGAGGAAAGAGAGGCTTTGAGAGATGCTCAAAAGTGTTTTTACTGTACTGAAGAGGGGCATATGTCATTCAATTGTCCCAAAAGAAAGTCCCAAAAGGACCCTGACAATAAAGGAGAGCCCAAGCCAAAGAAACCAAAGCCTTCTACAGGCTTAGTTCCTGATCTTGTGGGGGAGCAGCTAGGTGGTGAAGCTACAGAGTTGTGCAGGGCATGGGGCAAAGTGAGAGATCAGAATGCTTTGATCTTCTTTGACACAGGTGCTAGAGCCAACTTCATTTTACTAGATTTGGCTGGCTGATTGGGGATTCGCGCAGAGGAGATGGGGCCGTTACATGAGGCAAATATGGCTTGTCCAGGGTATGCAGAACCCGTTACTCCTATCATTGGGAAGCTTCGGCTTCATTTGCAGGGTTATGTGGACAGCGAAGAGTTCTTCATCATGCCTTTGGATGGTTGTGATGTTTTGTTGGGGATGCCATGGTGCCACAGGGTACGTGCGGTGGTGGATACTTACAATAGGACAATTACTCTGACTCATAGAGGGAAAGAGCATGTATTGGATGTAAAACTCAAAGGGGAATCTGTTCCTATTGTATCTGCTTCGGCGATTTCATCAGTAATGAAAAAGCATCTTTCCGCGTACTTGATTTATGTAAAGGATGCACAGGATGATGAGTCTACGTCTAATTTGTCTATGTTAGATAAGGACAGGACTGATTTCTTAAGTGGGTTTCAAGACTGTTTTTTCGAGTCATTGCCAGGAGAATTACCTCCTGAGAGGCCAGAAAATCATGCCATAGATCTGATTCCTGGTAGTACTCCACCGAATAGACCGCCGTACCGTGTTAGTGCAGCCCAACAGGAAGAGATTATGAGTCAGGTGCAGGAGCTTTTGAATAAAGGGTTGATACAGCCTAGCTCATCACCCTTTTGCTCACCTGTGCTCTTGGTGCAGAAGAAGGATGGTTCTTGGCGCATGTGTATTGATTACAAGGCGCTGAACAAGAATACCATCAAGAATCGATTCCCCATACCGAGGATCGATGACATCTTGGACCGCTTACAGGGCTCCACAGTTTTTAGTCGTATTGACTTGAAAAGCGGGTATCATCAGATACGCATTAGACCCGAGGATGTGCATAAGACAGCATTCCGAACCACGTTTGGGTTGTATGAGTTCTTGGTTATGCCCTTTGGTTTGACGAATGCGCCTGCCACATTTAACAGGATGATGGACAGGATTTTCAGGCCTCATAGAGAGTTTGTGGGCACATTCTTTGATGATATGATTGTGCATTCACGAACTGAGGAAGAGCATAGAAGGCATTTGGCCATTGTGTTTGCAGAACTCAGAAACCATAGGTTGGTGGTTAATGGCAAGAAAAGTGAGTCTTTCTTGCAGGAGATACATTTCTTGGGGCATATTGTGTCTGTGCATGGAGTCCATATGGATCCAGCAAAGGTGGAAGCAATACTTAATTGGCCAGCTTTGAGGACCGTGCATGATGTACGCAGTTTTCTAGGATTGTGTTCCTATTACAGGCGTTACATACGGCACTTTGCTGAAATTTCTTCGCCTCTTCATGCTTTGACGAAGAAAGCAACTCCGTTTAGATGGGCTGATCGGGAAATTACAGCATTCAAAAAGCTCAAAGAAAAGCTTACTTCGGACCCAATATTAGTGTTACCGGACCTCCGAAAGGCTTTTGTTGTCCAGTGTGATGCATGTGGAAGTAGCATTGGTGCAGTTCTCATGCAAGAGGGACATGTGATAGCCTATGAGAGTAGAGTTTTGCAAGATGCTGAGAAGCATTTACAGGTGTATGAGAAAGAGATGTTGGCTGTAATTCACGCTCTTTCTATATGGAAACACTACTTGCTTGGGGCTGATTTTACTGTACAGACAGATCATCAGACCTTGCGCTATTTCCTCACGCAGACTAAGCTTTCAGAGAAGCATATGCGTTGGGCAAACTTTTTGTCAATGTTTCACTTCCAGATTGTGCATGTGGAAGGCAAAAAGAATGTAGTGGCAGATGCTTTGTCACGCAAGCCACAGGGCTCTACAGTTTCACTTGCTTATCATCATGAGCTTGATGAAATGAAAGAGCAGTATGCCCATGATGAGTACTTTGAAAGGTTGTATGATCAGATGTCTGAGGGTCAGCGGCATGAGCATTACACTCTCAGAGATGGGTTTTTATTAATGCATGGCAGACTGTGTGTTACCAGGCCATTGCGACTCAAGGTTATGATTGAAAGTCATGCACCACCGTATGCAGGTCATAGAGGTATTGACGCCACGGTCAAAGCAGTGGAGACTTCTTTTATTGGCCAACCTTGAGAAGAGATGTTGATGCCTTTGTGAGGCAATGCATCGTATGTCAGAAGGTAAAGTTTGACCGTCAGAAGACACCTAGGTTATTACAGCCTTTACCTATTCCGAATAGACCTTGGGAGAGCATTGCCATGGATTTTGTATTTGATCTTCCACGGACACAAACGGGAAATGATGGCATCTGGACTGTCATATGCAGGTTCAGTAAGCAGGCACATTTCATTCCCGTGCGGAAGACAATTAAAGTGGATCGTATAGTGAAGTTGTTCATGGCGAACATCTTCAAGTATCATGGCTTGCCTACGTCTATCATTAGTGACCGTGATCCACGGATGACGAGTTTGTTTTGGAGAGGGTTGTTCGACAACATGGGTACAACTCTCAAGTTTTCATCGTCATTTCATCCACAGACAGATGGTCAGTCAGAAGAGGCTAACTCTACAGTGTTGGATCTTCTCAAGTGTTATGTGTCAGAGCACAAGCAACAATGGGAAAAGTATCTTCCTTTGGTGGAGTTTGCATATAACAACACTGTACATAGCTCGACAGGCAAGGCGCCTTTTGAGATTGTAGAAGGAGGGAAGAAGGTACCACCCATTTTGCATACAAAGGATAAGATCTTTGAGGCTGATCAGTATGTGGAGAGCTTGGATGAAGCTTATCGGAGAGTTAAGTTGGCCCTCCAGAAAACTCAGCAGAAGCAAAAGAAAGCCGCAGACCGTCACAGACGTGATTTACAGTTTGCATTGGGTGATTGGTTTCTTTTGCGCTTTGAAAAGGCTAGACTCAAGAAGATGAAGGGTAAAGAGCGCTTATTCCCTAAGTTGAGTATGCGATATTATGGGCCTTTTCAGGTTTTGGAAAAGATTGGTGAGGTAACCTATCGTTTGAAGTTACCAGATCACTGGAGGATTCACAATGCTTTTCACGTGAGTCTTCTTAGACCTTTCCATGGGGATGTGCCGGAGGATGTATCAGATGAGGCTCAACCGGAAGTTGAGGAACTTGATGAGGTTCTGATTCCAGAGCAGATACTAGCACATAAAGAAAGGAAGGTACGAGGTAAAGTTTCCCGTTGCTATCTTGTGAAGTTCAAGAACTATTCACCGATGGATGCGAAGTGGATGGAGGAAGGTGACTTAACAGATTCATCTCAGGTTTTGCAGCTTTATCTCGATGCCTTTGAGTTAGAGCCGACTCTTATTGTGGCTCAGTCAGGTTCAGCAGAGCATGGGTCTGGAGCATTACCTGATGCTCAAGAGGGGGGTAGCACCTCCACTCCCTTAATACAGACAGGCTCAGATGACATCTAGAGGTCGCTTGGTGCAGATTTTCTCTCACCCGAAGGTACTGAGGCTGACAGTACATCTGTTTATGGGACTTCTATGATATATGTGTACTAGTCACATGGAGATTTTTGTGGATATGTATGGTTCACAGTGGTATACAACTTGGACTATTACTATGCCATTGGTTTGCAGTGAATGATGTTACATGTGCATGGCTTAGAGAGATTGGGACGCTGGTTTTGCCATATTGTATATTTCACTTTGGATATTTTGATGCATCACCAGAATGCAATCGAGGACGCTTGCCATTTTTCAAGAGGGGGGTATGTCATGGCCCTGTGAAAATGGAACAGCACAAGTGTGGGCATGGTGGTTGCAGAGTTAGAATATTTTATGATTCACATGGGGGGTGCCCGGACAGAGTTTAAGATGTGTGGACATCCCTAGGTGTGAAGGGGGGAACTAGAAACATTAAACTTTAATGTTTATTAAAGTTTGCCCCTAGGCCTTAGTGGCCCTAGGGAACTTTTAAAGTTTGGGGCCCTAGGGATTATTTTGGGGAAGAGGGCCACTTTTGGAGTGTTTCTCTCTCCTCTCTCTCTCTCTTCCCTTTTGGGAGTCGTGGAGCAAAAGTGAACACAAGCGTGGAAAAGCTGTGGAAGGAGGAGGCGACTGCTGGAGATTGTTTGCTGCTGTTTTCTCTGTGCAAACCAGCCGTACAGCCTTGTACGGACAGGCTGCAGGCTTTTTCTTGGTCCACGCTACACACAGGAGCTGCTGCAGGTTCTCTTCTCTGCTGGACTGGCTGCGCACAGACTCTGCACAGGCTGTACCAGCAAGTACACAGCCAGTACAATACTGTACGATTGCCGTACAGTGTACGGACAGTCAGGTACAGCAAGTACAGCTACAGGCGGCGTTGGACAGGTTGCTGGACAGGTCTGATTACGCTGATTCAGGCAGGTACAAGAGTGGACAGCAGGCTGCGTGTGCAAGTACAACTCCTGGCACGTATCCCGAGGTAGTATAGACGGGTACGGGGCTGTTTTTCAGATCTGTACTTTTAAAGACAGCATAGAGGTGAACACAAGGAGGAAGGTACAGGCAAGTACGTGCATATGTGAAGCAGGGTTGTGGATACAAGTACCTGCAAGTACAGTCTGGTACCGTTGTTTCCTCCAGTGCTGTTTCACGAGCTGAATTTGGTAAGCCCCGTTTCTGTTCATCTATCTCTCTTTCTACTGCTTGATGCAGATATGAGTTATCTGGCCCCTTGTGAGAGGAGGGGTATGGCAGATTGACAAGGGTTGAGACAGAGTTTGGACAGCATATGTATGTATGAGCTGAGATGTTGTATCATGCACTTGAGTTATGCCAGATGTATGCCCATGGCTGCCCTGCTTAGTGGTCTTGGCTGATCAGAGGGAGGCACAGTGTGTTATTGTGGAACACAGATCTGTGTGCATAGATCCTCTCAGCTCTGTGCTAAGAGGTATTGTGGGCCGTCAGATTGGACGTACAGGTGTAAACTCTTGGCTGATTTTTATTGTACTCAGCCATTCATATTATTTTAATTGAATAAAGAAATACCGCAAGGGGCGCCAAGCTTTGGGGCCAACAGGTGTCGCCTTGTTTTCAGATATGGGCACTCTAGCTCCAATCTGTTTTGTTTTCACATCTAGACTACAAGTGGACGGGTGACTGCTAGTCTACCGCACTCTGGTTTCTATCAGAGGCCGGTTTCAGCTGCTGGTTTTTAGCTGCAGTACAGTGTACGGCTGCTCTGCAGGTACAGTGTACAGCTGCTGCAGGTTTAGGCGATGGCTGTGGTGCAGGTGCAGACCTGAACAAACTGACGCAGGCGCAGATCTGTCCAGCAGATACACACGTGTGCAGCGTGTACTACTGCAGTCCTGTCCAGCAGGTACAGGTAGGGCAGTACAGTATTGTACCGCTGCTGGTGGCGCCTCATCTGGTACAGCCGGCGCATCACCAAGGTACATTGGTACGGCTGCTGTGCAGGTGTTGACCTGTACGGACAGGTGCAGGCGCATCGTACAGGCAGCAGTGTATCTCATAGGCGGCCAGGCGTGTGCTTTTAGGAGGACGGCGTGTTTTTGCAGAAAGGAGGGGCTGTTTTTCCTGGATTCTAAGGTGGCCAGGATTACAAAGGTGCACATGGTGCTGATCCTCCTTGCAACAGGGTTGTTTTGGGACAGTTTATGGGCTGTTTTTGGTTGGTTGCAAATTCAGCTATGTGCTTGGGTTTCCGGCTGCAAGTACAGGTCAATTGAAAGTGTTTCTTGGCATGGGAGTGATGCAAGCTCGCATGGCTGTGTGCTCATGGAGCAGATTGTTCTCTTCCTGCTAGAAAGGAACAGAGGGACCTATAGTCATGGGCATCTCTATGTTGCCAGATGTTTCATGAGGGAACAGGTAACTAGATGTATGCTGTTGTTGGCACTGTTGTTGAATGGTGCCATAAATGGTTCTGTATGGAAACAGGACAGAAGTTTCAAAAGGGAAACAGGCCCAAGGATTTCATGTGGAAACAGGTCGTAGGTTTCTCGAGGAAACATGTTTTTGGGTTTCTCCAGGAGATAGGTCACATGTAGGCAGAAGGTACAAGAATGGACACATGTTTGGTACAGCCTTGCTATTGATTGGGCAGGGGACAGGGAATCCATGACAGAGATGGATACAGAGATGGATAGTACCCTTGGAAAGTAGAGAGGGTTGGTACAGGTGTGTCGACTGTATGGTATGCTGTGCTGTGACATGAGATCTCTTTTGAGAGACAGTTTGGGAGTCTGTATTGTGATGCAGAAGCACTGGATGTGTCAAGGTGTGATGCTGTTCATAGTGTGAGAGGCTATGGATGGTTGTGGCAGCCCTGATCATGGGAGAAAGCTTTTGTATGCAGACTCAATGTGAGAGAGTCTTTTGATGTGAACAATGGCTGGACTTATTTGTGGATGCCGAGTGGACAAGAAGCCATGATGCAGATTCTTTGCAGGCTTCAGGAGTTCTACTATGACGGCTGAGTTCCCAGCCTTGTTGTAATCAAAGCTCTTATAATCAATTAAAGAAATGCCGCAAGGGGCGCTACTGCGTTTTGGGGCCAATCGGTGTCCGTGTACTGTTTGCAGGAGCACTCTAGCTCCCCCTGTTTGTTTTCCTTTTCTAGGTCCTCAATGACGTTGAAGTGTTTTATGTGCGAGTGTTTGTTTCACCGCCCGTCAGGCCGGTTTCACCTTCCATATCATTGGAGAATGCATAATGCCTTCCATGTGAGTTTATTGAAACCATATACGGGACCACTCCTAGAGGAAGCTGTATTGAAGGATCCACTAGAGGTAGAAGAGCAAGAAGAGATTTTGCAACGAGAATAGATTGTATTTCATTCTGTGAAAAAAAGAGGAAAGACAATGGTAAGAAAGTTCCTCTTGAAATTCAAGAATTATTCGCTATTTGATTCGAAATGGATGCCAAAGGAGTACTTCAAGGACTATCAAGAGATACTTAGAGCTTACGATGAAGCGGTTGGTCCAGATGTATTTGAAGTACAGTCATAGATGTCTTGTGAACAAAATAGATTCAAGAGGAAGGGTAGTCCTCTTCATTGTATATATATTGGCATGTAATTGATCATTATTTTGCTTATGTAATGGTTACTTGGACATGCTCTAGTTTGGGTTGGTTGCATACCAAATGACCCAAGAAGTGAGATTTGTATTTGGGTGGCAGTGATGCTAGATGACCCATTGGATGGCCTTTGTGCGAGATGCCTTGGATTTCACAATGGGACAGTCATAGTGACCAAATGGCTCAGATGATTGTGTTGGATTGGATAGTCGGGCAGTCAGTGCGACCAGATGGCCCAGATGACTATTTGACAGTTGGGCGGTCCGAGAGATGAGATGGCCTAGATGACTGTATTGATGAACACTCAGGCGATCCTAGTGACCAGATGGCCTAGATGGGTGGTTATGATTGACTAAGCGGTCTCCTTGGGGAGCAAGATAGCTCAGGAGCGGTTTTCGAAGAGACCAAATGCTCGACCTTGACCGGACAATCCATGAACAAGGGGATCTTTATATGTGCATTGCATACTGATGTATGTTTGAATATCTTTGACTGTGTGTTGTTTTTGATGCGTGGACAATGCTTGGATTTATGGCATGTGATAGTCCATTGGACTCCAGACTACCTAGCTAGTATCTGGAATACCCAGTAGACGCGAATGATGCATACCTATTTGTTGACTACTTTGTGTCTAGTTTTTACAGGAGGTAAGTATGGATTTATTTTATCCAACACATGTGACAGGTCGTAACGAAAAACCATCAAGGACAAAGCCGTTGGTCAAATAAAAGGCATTGAGATGTTGCCAGATGAGGAGATGACATCACAGATATGGGGATGTATAGATGCACAAGCTCACCAGATGGAGCTAGTACTTGGAACATATTTGTACACTTGTACTCTGTAGTTGAGGACAACTGTGATATAAGAGAAAGGGAATGTAACTATTTGGCCTTCCTAGCACTATTCACATGATGGGACCCTTGCCCGAACATTGGACTGTTGGAAGAAGGGCATGGGGACAAGGACCATAAGGTTTGCACATGGAAAAGCTCCAATTTTGGTCAAAAAGCAAAGAAAAGCAGAAAGTCAAATTGAGTTGACAACGAGCCAGGACATCATTGGCAAGAGGGGATTGAGCATAGCCAAAAAGCAAAAAGGTGCTTTTTCTAGGGCCAAAAAGCAAGGCCCTAAAGCCGGAAAAGCAAAGCACAAAGCACTTGAGAAAACCTCGCCTTATTTGAAAAGTATTTTATCATAAAAAGTGAAAAAGAGCAAAAGTAAAGTAAAAAGGTAAAGCAAAAGCTTGGCAAGCTTTTTGGCAAAAAGCAGGACCCCTCCCATAGGTATAAAATAAGCATGAACCTCTCATCATGATCATCACCGTTGAAGCGTGAGTTTTTTTCATCACTGCTGCCTCTATTGTACTGGATTGTACGGAACTCCGCCACCTGCTGGACTGTATGACCGCTGCTGTCCATAGTACTCCATACTGCCATGCCACCACCGCCTGGCTGTTGCCTCTTGCCGCCGCTTGATCTACACCGACTGAATTCTGCCGTACAACTGTTATGTGCCTGCTTCTTGTGCCGACTATTTGTTGTCTACGCTGCTGTTTTTACTGAATTGAGCGCCATCGGTGGTTGCCGTGGACCTATCGTGGTTCATACACATCTGTACAGCCTCTTGGGGCTGTTCTACTTCAGATTGGGCACCTAAATCTGTTGCTGAACTTCGATATGCCCGATATGCCTACCAGTGTTGGACCAGCCCCTCCTCATCTGTCAATGAAACTTGAAATGTAGAGGCAAAAAGAGTGGGTGATAAGAGGGCAGTCTTGTTTCATCCCAATAGTGCTGGAAATCTCCTACGATTTACCTCCTAGGGCTCTCACTCATTCGGTGATAGACTCATAGAGGGCAATGATGCTCCAAACTATGTCAGATGGGACTCCTATCTCTTGTAGATGTTGTAGGAGGCAGGCTCGGGGTATAGTATCAAAAGCTTTGCACAAAATCACAAAGCAAGAGTAAATCCTTTGATGTCGTGCTCTACCCTCCTTGATGATGACACAGAGAGTAGCTCTTCCGAAGCTTGCCTGTTCGGAAGGGCTCTGCATCCCTGTCTCTCTGCAAATGAAGTGAGCTCCACCTCTAGCACCGATCCATAGAGTTTGGCCAATGTGTGGCCAATCGTGATTGTCCTATAATTATTAGGATCCAGTGGATCTCCGGCTTTGAGGATGAGGGTAAAAGGGCTCTATTGAACATGTAGCCTAGTAGGGGCGCCAGGATATCATCGGCATGTGAGATGTATTCAACAGTGAGTACCTCGTGATTCTTGGCCCGCCCATTCCGTAGTCTACAGATGGCCTTGAGGACCATGCCCTTTGTGAATAAGGTGGAGGTGGTGAGGCTGGGCACTGGTGCTGGGGGTAGAGGTGGTTGACGGGGGATATGATAGAGAGAGTGTGCATAGGAGTGCCATGTGTCCAAGCAGGTGATAGGTGTGGGGGGGCGATATTCTCAGAGTTTCCTCCAGGCCTCTTTTCAATTCGTCCCTACGAGAAGAGTCGGTAAAATTCATCCTCTTTCCGAGCATAGAATTCCCATTTCAGTGGTCCACGCTTCACCATGCTTCCCGCCGCAGCACATGCCAGAGTGACAAAGGGATATGCAGCCTTGAACTTACTTGAGTGGCAATGCTTCCAGGCACATTTCAAGAAAACCTAGGACGAAGGGTTGGCTTTTTGACACCCTTGTCACACCAACCTTGATGTATGGAGCAGCCTTCTGGGGCTAGATTTATCCAATGAGAATTGGCAACGAGTTGAGAGGCCCTAGGTCATGATGTTCTCCTGTATCATCCGCATCAAACCATCACTCCCACACCACATTATCTAGGCAAAGTTTGTTGTAGCCGCGATGGTAGTGGATGCACTCTTCCAAACAGTCACACACCTCCATCGCATCAGTCACATGGATCCCCACAGGCACCCTAGGCTTGTCCTGGAGTCCTCCAAACAGCTAGCACTTGAGGGCCACCATGGAGTACGGTATGCCCGAGTTTCCACTTTGTTCTCAGGATATGGGCTCCGTATGGACTGCCTCCCACCTCTTCGGTACAGATTGGACTCCCCTTTTCTCCAATTTTCTCATGAGGACAGCAACTAGATTATCCGGTTAGATCTTCTCAGCCATCTACTGCACATGGATCACACCTTTGGATCTCCCACCAAAGATGCACTTCTACAGAGATCACTTCCTCATGCTCACGGATGATGGATTCATCCAGTAGCTGGGCTACCTGAGTGTTTCCATGTCCCATGCCATTCGGATTGCGATTGGCTAGATACAAGTTTCATCCCATCGCCTGAGAATGGGGACACGAAGAGCTAAGTTCGTCTTCAAAGCCGGGGAGCTCATATGGAGATCCAGGGAGGAGAGTATCTACAGATTATGCCACAGAGGTTGAGACAAAGGAGCATTACATATGTTGCTACCTATTATACTATGACATCCGTTGGACGTTTCACCCTTTGTTCCATGAGGGATTCATCCCATTCTGTAGGATCATTGACTTCCTGGACTAGCGTTGCCTAGGGCTCTTCTTGCCCGAGCTCCACAGACACAGGGACACTTTCTTGACAGAGCTTCGGCCCTAGTCACCGCAGCCCCTGCCTCGCCTGTCAACCATCACTAGCTTCTCCTAGAACTAGGAGGAGGACATGCATATAGTGGATCACCTTGCCCGAGAGGAGTTACCTCAGACGGAACCTTCTTATTCTAGCATGCCCAAAGCCCCCTAGACTTAGCCACGATCCCCTCATCAGCTATAGACCCAAGACATGCTCCATCGCAATCGAGCTACCTTTCCACGTGACGTGTTGAGGGGGACCTCTTGGCCATACTCATTAGCCCCATGCTTGATATTTTGGAGAGTGGTGTACCATCTATTGGGGGTTGATGCTCCTCTCATGTTTCATGTTCCTAGTGTTCCATGATGAGATTTCCATGAATAGTTTTGTATCACTCCAGTGAGATAGTTTTGTTTTGTTTCTATTTTATTTTTTGTTCCATGATGAGATATGTCATAGGCATTATTGTATCACTTTGGTCTCATAGGCCCATTGGGTCTTTAGTAGACTATTAATATATCATTCTTTCTTTTTTCTTCTCTTTCTCTCTCTTCTCCTTATAGAAGAAGGGAGGGAGAGCAACATGCATATCACTAGCCCTCTCTCTGTGTGTATGAAGCACCAAGAGGGGATGGACTAATGCTAAGGGCTGTTTCTCACTCTCTTGCCCTATACTCGGAAAGAGGATGAGTTATACCGACTCTTCTTAGGGCCGAACTGCAAAGAGGCCTAGAGGAAACTCGGAGAACATCCCCCCCCAACACCTCTTATCATATCCCCCATTAGCCACCTCTACCCCCACCACTAGATCCCCGCCCCACCACCCCCACCTTCTTCAAAAAGGGCATGGTCCTCAAGGCCATCCAAAGACTACGTAATGGGTGGGCCCAGGATCATGAGGGACTTACTGCCGAGGACATCTCACATGGCAATGATACCCTGGTGCCCTTACTAGCCTACAAGTATAATTACAAGACGATCATGATTGGCCACATATTGGCCAAACTATATGGATTGGTGCTAGAGGCAGAGCTGAGTTCATTTGTAGGGAGATAGGGATGCAGAGCCTCAGGATAGACAAGCTTTGGGAGGAGCTACTCTATCCTCGACCATATCTTCACGCTCTGTGCCATCATCGAGGAGGGTAGAGCACTGAAGGCTAAATACTGACGAGAACTTCGGGCTACCTTGGATCGTAGCACAATGAAATGCTTGGTTGAGATGATTTATGCACAAATCCTAGGACTTAAGCACACATTGTATGACGACTGAATTATGTTAGAATGAGATGAATTATGCTTGGGATTGAGGAACGCTATATATGCGTATCCATTTTTTGGTCGTTTATCAAAAATGGCTGTCGGCCTGCTTTAAATGCTCACAACTGCAGAAAATCAGCAATTCATGCTGTCCTTTCCTATCAGTGTGAGTCTTCTATTTTGCTGTTGGCCGATAGGAGCACATGCTAGTTAACTGGTGGTCTAAGCCCTTGTAGAGCTGTTGATTGGGTATAGGTCACTTGTATGCTCCTTTTTGGTGGCCCATATGCAAGGCACATAGGGTTGGCCTAGAGCCTTGAATATCTTCGGTGACAAAGCTTTTACATGCTTGCTATCTATGCTAGGGTAACCTACATGAATTGACTGTTCTCCAAGTGGGTTAAGTGACAGACTCGACACCTAAGGCTGGAAAAGACCTACGTAGCTTGACATGTCCTTGGGACTAGGGCTCACAAAGGAGTGAAGGCGTACAACAAATAATCCTAAAAAGGTACTAACTCTGTACAAGTATGCCACTGATGATGAGCCAGTGTGTCACATGGCACCTCAGTCCATGGGTGCTTTGTAGGTGAGAGGTTGAGCTAGAACCGATGGGTTGAGTAGTGCAACAAGAAGAAGCGTGTGGGTTGAGCGATTAATGCGGGGCAAGAGGGGACACCATGCAAGAAGATAGGTTGTAGATGTCAAAGGTTTCAAAATCGTAAGAGCATTAAGGTTTAACCTTATGTACATGGTTGTTTAAAGAAAATATGCAATATTAGATATAAGAGTGAATTGATAGAATAGAATAGAATAGATTAAAGTGAACAAGAATGCATAGTCAACGCATTGGGTGTGTAATCTTAGTTTTTGTAATATACAACCAAAGTGCATGGTGCTATCTCCTCGCTTAGGGAAGGGATAGGAACCATCCCAGACACTAGAAATTGAGGGGCTAAAGCCATATTTGTACAACGAAGAGCAAGCAATTTGTCGCCAAAATCAAAAGAATTGAAATCTCAAAAAAATATATTAAAGAAGGTATAAATAGAGAGTGCTTTTTATTCGCGAGGAGATTTTTGTAGTAGTACACGTGGCATCAACTAGCACTCAACATTGGTTTTTTTTTACTGCCTACTTAAATAGCTAGATAGAATCAGAATAGATCATGATGAAGGTAGATAAGAGTGTAATATATTAAATAGATTATATTTTGTATATGTTGATTTTTATTTTTATTTTTTAATTGTGAAAGAGAGTACTAAACCCAATATCTCATGCTAGACAAGCATGGGCACTACTACTAGGCTATAGGCCATGAGACTTCTATTGAATATCAAAAACATGATTGTGGAGAAGAGGGCAATATTGCAAATGAATTGTGCTTGCGCGTTGGAAAATTGACTATGCTTGTTGCAATATAAAAGTTGTGGACAAGAGTTCACAAATGATGCTACTAGAGTACCCTTTAGGCAAACGTGCATTATTGTATACTAAATAAAATAACATTTTTACAAGCCAAGCACATAAATAAATCATCATGCAATGCCAATGTTATATATTGAGGACGATAGAGGGGCGAATTAGCAAAATGATTTCATACATATGTACATGATGGTCAAGAGTTTGAATGTAGTTATGATATATATTTTGAATATGTACATATAGGAATAGGATGAGAAGATCTAATGAACCAATCAAATGAACATATGTAAAACAAGTCGAAGCGTCCCATACCACAAAGGTGCATTCCACATACACACATATATGTTGAAGATGCAATAGATTGGCATGAGAGTGCATGCCAAGCAACCTTCAATGAGAGGATGTTTGTATGCTATAATTCCATTTGATGTTGTGTAGTCTTAACAAGTATCGCACCAAAGCATGGTTTACATTTCCAAATTGTGTATTGAGTATCTTGATAAAATCAAGAATTCAATTTAAAGTATATATTATGTTTGAAAAAAAAACATACGAAGTTAGAAGACTTTAAATACAAAAATACCATGCAAAAAAATGACAAGCCTTAAAGGTGGCTAAAAGCATCAACTTTAGCAGATCAGGAGAAGCCTTGTACTTTGGTTCCAAGTGGCCATCGAAGTATGAACAATGTTACGCCAAATGCAATAGAGCATCTATGACAGATGCATCTTAAAGTACTGTTTTTTTTCCCCAGAAAATGAGACTTCTCTTCTAGTATAGACAAAATCACAGCCATTGCCCAAGAGAGACATTGTCATAAAATCTGTACAGTTGAAAGTACTTTGGAACCTAGTCTGTGAAATTACACAAAGGATGAAATCTCGACCGAATAACGAGTCAAAAGACCACAAGCCTTTCGATGCAATCCTCTAGTTGTATTACATTCATACCTCCAGACAAGAGGTGTGCCAAGCACTAAACCAAATCATGTGTCCCAAACCACATGGACTGTTCCTAACGATGGTCAACAATCACAGATCCTGACAACCTTTAATCCAATAGTTTCCCATTCCTCATACATGTAAATCAGTACAGTTAATTCCATTCAAATAGAAAAAACTGTACAGTATAAAAAGATCTATAAAATATGATGGGCATACCTCCAGGAGAGGACGTTTCTTTAATTTCAAGCATGCACACTTAGGGGACTTGTGGTGCAAGTTCCCCTTACAGAGATCATCTTCATGATGATTAAGTATAGCAAGCATTTTAATTTGCAAAGATGATTTTCTGCATGATGCTTCCAAGCTACACGATATATGGGTCACATCATGGAGAGGGGAGAGACATAGTCTGAGTATGATAACTGCGGCGAAACATAATCCACAGCCTGTGGTGATATCTTACCATTGATGGTCATCATCATTTTATCACAATCCCGTAAAGCTGTTTCAAGTTCTTGGCTAATGGAAGATATGGGAGGGCGCAGTTTCACATCTCTGCATGTACACCTTAGTCCAAGCCTCGCCATATGCAACATCATATTCTGATCATACCCTTGCTTGACAAGAGATGAATCAATTACATCCTCCAACTGGCCACTTTCAATGCTTGCTGATGCCTGCAAATTTCAAGTGCACACTTATCAAATAATACACTGAGGTATACTGCAAAAAAGGATAAAAAATGCTCCACCGTACCCAACTAATGATGTTGTACTGAGAGCGCTTCCGTGTATGATCTACTGCTGGCTGTGCAGTCACAAGCTGTAGCAGTATCACTCCAAAACTATAGACATCACTTGAAGTAGTAAGGTGGAAACTCAAATAATAGTGAGGATCCAAATACCCAAAAGTACCCTTCACGAGGGTACTGACATGGGATTCATCTCCCATGGGTCCATGCTTCGAAAGGCCAAAGTCTGAAACCTTGGCTTCATAATTGAAGTCAAGCAAAATGTTGCTGGGTTTTATGTCCCTGTGAATAATAGGAGGTGAACAACCTTCATGCAAATACGAGAGACCTGTATACATAAGAATACAGCTCCTATGATTCACAACTTGAACAATCCAATATGGCATATAGCGTGCATCAACAACCCTTGCTTATTTGCAACACCAATTTAAGTTCTAAGCTTACTTGATTACTATATAAGATTGGTGATATCCCATCCTTATGGTCTAAGCACCACAAGCAGCCCTTGGAATGCCATATGCACACATTACTACTCTTGGTGGATAATATGAACTATTTTTCCATAGCTTTACCTTTGGAAGCAATGTTGCCAATGGCCATAGTCCATACACTAACACTGTGTTTAAGCATAGATGAAACCAAGAAAATGGTAATCATAGAACTATAACCAATAGGGGGTATGCATAACCATCACACCTTACCTTTTGCAGCCCCTATGGCTATCTTGACTCTCTGTCTCCAAGTTAAAGGCTCTCGTCCTCCTGCTGAAATATAATGATTTACCTACTTTGATGAATGCAAGCAATTCAAAGGAAAAATTGTAGGCTTTGTTGCACCCACCTGAGAGATGCTCCAGCAATGATCCGTTTGGAATAAACTCATAGACAAGGATCTGTTCATCTGAATCAAAACCCGCACACTCTGCACATTAGACCTATATGAGATTTTTTTTTTGCCTTGTATATTGATGGGAAAGTCAATGATGTTGTGTTGAATGCAATGGAAACTACTCACAAGATTCCTCGCAAAATCCAATGAGATTGACCAGATGCTTGTGGTGTACCCTTGTGAGAAGCTTTACCTCTGCTTTAAAGTAACCGTATGATTACTTAGAGGTTGAGTAGTGAGCAAAAAATTTCCCAAATATTACTAATACATGAAGGCTTTATTACTAAGATAATGCATGTAGAATCACAAGGATGAGCCAGTTCAAACCTTGGCACCATAGCTTCATAAGAAAACTCTCAATTGAAAAATCTAACGTGTAAATAAACATAGAGATGAAAAGACATTATGATGAGAATATACAAACCATTTTGAAATTCGTCCGAAACTTGTACCAACTCTTTATTTGCTCGTTTCAAAGCTACTGTTTCCCCATTCTCAAGTATGGCTCTGTAAACTGTTCCAAATCCACCGCTGCCCAACAGGTACTCCTCGCTAAAATTTTTGGTTGCATCCTTCAATTGTTTAAGGCCAAACTTCCTAATGTGCATGGATTGGGATCCTGGCCAATATGGTGGTTCCCTCAAGAAGATTCCCACTGATTTTCAATCACAAACAAGGCTTTCACATTAGATTGATATAATTAAACCCATCTGAATTCTTCCGACAGAAAGATTAGTACGGACGAGATCAGTAACACTGGTCACAAACTCGGATATTTCTGGAGATTGGTTGATGGTTGGTGGAAGTCAAAAGAAGGGTTGTCTAGAAATTTTGGAGGGTCATCTATTAACACCCAGATCTGGGATTGGTTGATGGTTTCCGGCAATGGTCTACAGAAAGGTTGTCTAGAGAATTTGGAGTCTTACTATCACCCAGATAGGTCAGGAGATAGGTTGTTGGTTGGTGGAAGTCATAGGGAGGGTTGCCTACTAATGCCTGAACAGAACAGGAGATTGGCTGATGGTTGGTGGAGGCCTAAAGGTGGGTTGTCTAGAAAATTTGGAGGGTTGTCTACTGACTGCCGGATAGATCAGGAGATTGGTTGGACAATTGGTGGAGGTCAGGAGAGTGGCCAAGAAGATTTCTATTTTCTTTTACTAATTATTAACATCTCTGAAAATTGTTTAAAAGAAACAAGATGATGAAATACCGCTCGAAGATTTTATGGTCACTGATTTGTTTTCTGCTTTTTTGAAGCTTTTGTACCACCATTTTCTCCAATAATAACAAGAAACAGAGAATATCAGCGAGAGTGTGATTGCTGCGACAAGAATCTCCACAAAAGGTATCCAAAGTGGCTTCTTTGCATTTATACCATGCAGTACTTGAAGTTGTGGGTTGCCTGCAAACCTGACACACAAACTTAATATAAGTAATGGAAAGAAGATCATTTTTACATGCATACATAACAATGCTTTCTGCCTATTGGATTTAACACACACACACACACTCGTGCATGCATGCATACATCTACATACATGTGCTATAATAAGACAACCTATTCAGTCATTTTCTAGCTATAAAGGACATGAGGTACCAGATGCAGACAGTGCAAAGGAAATGGAAACAAGTAACAAAAATAACCTTTTTGAAAACCTGATGTTTTTTCTTTTCTTTTCTTTCCTCTCTCCTTCTTCTTCTTCTTCTTCTTCTTCTTCTTCTTTTTTTTTGGGGGGGGGGGGGGGGGGGGGGGTTCGGGGTTTCATGCATGTCCAGTATCAATGGATAGCCACAGCTTGAAAGCAACTACAGGTTTCTAATTGGCTGCTTTGCCTGAATGGAGCCCACCTAGACCTTGAACATATGGGATGTACCATGTGATACCATATAGGGGGGTAAGGACGAGTAATAAATCTGCTATGCTTTTTAAATTCTGCATACCTCGTGTTCTTTTCTTGATTTTTTTGTCTTTAAAGAAAACCTTGAGCCTAGGGGGGGGGTTTATTTGAGCTCAAACTACCTAACAGGGTTATTTACAAGTACAAACAAAAACACTCACTTGAAATCTCTAAGGCTGGGAGGTTGATCAATAATTCCATCAAAATCATTGCTACTGATGTCACTGCAAAATTGGTGGAATGATTCATTTCATCAACCAGATAAAATGACAACAATAAAAAAATGTGTAAAGAAACATGTAATAGATTCTATAAAAAGCAGCAGCAGGCATGTATTTCCAAAATTACACACAATTTCAGACATGATGAGAGCAGAAATGTCAGCTAGTCACATAAAGCCATGAATTGAAGAATCCCAAAAGCAAATAAAATGATCAGCACCACACAAAGACATGAAATGAAAAAATCCCTTTCTTTCCTTTTATTAGAAGAAAAGAGTATAATGAGGTTTGCTGCCTGCAAGAAAGACAACATGCTCACAACCATATGAAGCAAAACAGGCAGTGAATGACTCCTCTATGGTTGACTCCTTTGGAGGGAAAAGAAAGGCAAAAGAGCCGTGATATGATAAATGTTTCATCATGCTGTGGGGCTACTATCAAGTCCCACCAGGATTTCGAAGGCCCATTGTCTTAATGAACATGATAAATCTTGGAAGATTTTATCTGATGATCCTCTGATATTTATTAGCCCTCCACCATCATTGTGCATGTAAATTTCTGGGCCCAATTTCAAGGCCCATGGTATCAATCCCTACTTGATGATACAACAACTGTTCTTCCAGGCAATCCCATTAACACTGTCTCTGCAGCTCTATAGCATAGATATACTTGCACTCGCCAGGCATTTCAGATCAGGGGCCCTTGCAACAGTGACGGATCTCACAAGAACCTTCAAAAGGTGAGTTGGTGGACATGCACCTTGAATGGCCCAATGGGCTGTTACAACCTCCTGTAACCATCTGCAATCAACCTACATCCACAGCACTGAATTAAGGTGCACATTACATGTTGAAAGATTCAACAACCCAACCATAGGCCCTACTGCTCCAGACCACCCCCTAGCATGAGTTGGGAAAACCACGTAGATATGAGGTCTCCAGACCATAGACCACCTTACCCTTGGATATGTCCCATGCTATACCTGGCAGGCGTGGCATGCTCTGGTAGAGGATGAGGAATCTGCATTTGGGACTGCACTTTTTCCTCTTGGCATTTTGATTTCCACTTTTTGCCATAGAGAGGACACAGCCTCTGCACTTATCTTCATTATACATCTAGAAGGACGCCTTCAAAGGGCAATGTTTATGAGGATCTCACTTTGATTTTGGAGCATGTGGTTGAGATGGTGGTATATGTCAAAGATCAACCCATCTTTGGTCTCAATGGGAAACGATTGGCATGTGGTGTCAATACGGTTGGCAAAGGTTGCATATGGGATCTCTATAGAGATGTACAGCCTTCCATTACCACCAAGATACACTACCTCTATATAGCACACTTCGGAGGCTGTGTCAGCTTCAGAGTTAAGGCCATGTTCCTTCCTTCACCACCCATGTTACATCCGTGGCATGCATAAGCTATGGGGTATGCTTATTGTTCTATGGGTCATTTAAGGTGTACATGGGTTAGCATAATTACTAATAAAAACAGGGATATTAATAGCATGCGGTGCCTATATAAGTGAGACAGTACATTTGACTTGGGGTTTTTGTGTGGTATGGATCATAGTTGCCATGAAACGTGTTTCAAAGCATATGAAACATGTTTGAAACGTTTGCAACGTTTCAAACATTTGAAACGAGTTTCAAAGCTCTCATTTTTTTTAATGAATAAAAAATGTGCCCTACATTAAAATTGTACCTGCGACGTACAATATCTTTTCGTTTGCTGCGCCATCTTCATCAGCCTCTCTTCAGCCATGGAAGAGAGAACATGAGGCTATGCAAGGAATTGGGGGTGGTGGTGATGATTCAGAGGATGAAAGCAGAAGGGCCAAGATGGAAGAGGTTCCCGATATGCAGAGTCAGGTCAATTTGCCTAGTTCCAACACCATTGGTGCTGGGTCTAGCTCCACCCCTCGAGCCCACAGGTCTTCCTTGCCCACCAAGCCTACTTTGAAGAGGGCAAGCCTCAAAGCAGGGTTTCAGAAGTAAGCTTTCATTGAGGCTACCCGTGAGATAACAAAGTTGTTTATTCAATGTGCTTTGTCATTTCACATTTTGCGTACCCCACGCTAGAAGAAGGCCATGAGAGCTATTAGCCGCATTGGGTATGAGTGGGAGGGCCCATCTTATGAGTCTTTACACTCCCACACTTTAAAAATGAGAAAACTAGTGTGTAATTAGAGATGGAGCCTGTCAAGGAAACTTGGCAAAAGTATGGTTGTACAATTTTATGTGATGGCTGGACAGATATGCGCAAGAGGAATGTCTACAACATCTTAGTGTCCTCTTGTAAGGGCACAATGTTCTTGCGTGCCATTGATGCTTCGGTTCCAAGGACAGTTGTGACAGGCACTTTCATTTGGGGACATTTGCGCCAGGCGTTATTAGAGATTGGCCCTCAAAATGTAGTACAAGTGATCACAGACAATGGATCAAATTGTGTCTATGGGCAAAATGTTGGAGGATGAGTTCCCACAGATTGTGTGAACACCATGTGCAGTCCATAGCTTGGACCTCTTGATAGAGGATGTCGCCAAGGTGGGGTGGATTTCCAACATCTTCAACACATCTCGGAGCTTGGTAAAGTTTGTCACCAGGTGACCACGGGTCCTTGCCATGTATCGTGCCCATAGTGATTTGGAGCTGCTGAAGCCCTCAAAGACCAGGTTTGCTTACATGTTTATTCTGGTTGAGAGGCTAGTGAGAGTCCAACTGGGACTACTCCGGACAGTTGTGTCACAGGACTGGATGGCATGGGAGGATCAGGAGAAACCCAAGGCATTGGCTTTTGTGCGCAGTCATGCGAGAGAGTTGGTGGGATGAAGCCAAGGCACTTGTGAAGGCAACTCAACCCATTTATAGTGTTCTCCACATAACAGATATGGAGGGTAACACCCTTGGACTCTTATACGAGTTCATGGACCGCATTGGAGAGGCACTTGACCACAACACTGTGCTACCTGCTGTGAGGTATAGATCTGTTGCTTGCTTTGTTCAATTTATTTCGTACATGGTGCCATGTGGTGCTCATTGCTACTTATAATTGACTTTGATGGGGTCCAGGACATTAGAGAGATCTGGAACCATAGATGGGATTGGTTTCATAGACCAATCCATGCGGTTGCCCATATACTGCACCCTCTTTGGCGGAATGACGAGCAATATAACAATGAGGGGTTGGAAGAGGGTTGGCACGAGTACATCCAGAGATGGACAAGAGGTGACCTTGCACTCTTGAGGCAACGTGAGGACGAGCTTCTAGTGTTTCGCAATGGGAGTTTTACTTTTGGGAGAGAAACTGCAAAACTTCGAGAGAGACAACTTCGGCCAGTCTCTTGGTGGGAGAAATATGGGACACACACTCCTACTCTGGTAAGTACTTTACTACTTATGAACACTGAAGTGGAAGTTCCGAAGTAGGCTATCTAAAGTTTCTAAATACTACTTGGTAACTTTCAAAGTTTTATGTCCTCTTCATGACAGAAATGCCTTGCATTGTGGATTCTCTCACAGGATTGTAGCTCCGGTCCTTGTGAGAGGAATTGGAGCACATGGGCCCTCTTCCATACAAAGAAGAGGAACAGATTGTCCACTACTCAGCTAGAATGCTTGGTCTCTTGCCATTGCAACCTCCGTCTACTTGAGCAGCGAGGCAATCCCATCGAGCCATGCCACGTGAATGTCGACAAGATCGACATTGTGAAAGTGAAGGACATTCTAGACATTCCTGCAAAGGAGCGTGACATCTATGCCATGCTTTACGAGGAGTTGTTGGCACCAACTCGTGTGACACGAGCACAGTCATCGGTGGATGGAGCTTCTATGAGTGTTGCAGCTTTAGAGGCTCTTATTGAGGCATCATCTCCTTCTGATTCATGAGACATTTGTATTGGAGTCTTTTGGACTTAGTGCCATTTGAGTTTTGATTCATGGCAGGTCTTATGATATATGATCTATGTCATCTATTATCTATCCTTTTAATTGATTTTCTCTCTTCTCAAGTTTCAACAATCATTGGTCACTCAATGTTCACTTGCAGCTTGCAAGCAACCAGCAATAGTAAGTACTAAGTAGGTTGCAGGAATCAGGATACATGATGATGATACATCATACTATTTTTGTTTTAAACATTTATCCATACTTTGTTGGTTGCCTAGGTTTTTTTATGCATAAAACTTTCATATCTCCGATTTTTTGCACCCCGCGCCGCCCCCCGCCCCCCCCCCCCCCCCCCCCCCCCCCGGGCGGCGGCGGCCCGGTGTTTGAAACGTTTTTGAAGCACCTGCCAGGCTGTGAAATATTTCAAACGTGTTTCATGAAACGCCTGACGACTATGGGGCCGCGTCTCACATGTGCAACAAGGTGGACTGGATTGTGGACAACTCACGTGTGCAACAAGGTGGACTGGTCCAAGGAATTCTCCCAAGGACCTGCAATGTAATCATTGGAGATAACACAAAGGTCCCAGTCAAAGGGAAAGGAAGATTCTAGTCTACTGTGACAAAGGTGACAAGAGGTACATTACAAATGTTTTATTTGTGCTTCATCTTTGTATTTGTTAGTGCAATTGCTAAAATGGGGACCAAGTTGGAGTTTGATGAAGACTCCCTGGTCATGAAAGACAAGAATAGTGATGATATCCTTGCTCAGGAAGTTCAAGAAGGTGGACTCTATCAGCTGATTAGATGCAGATAGCCAGTTGTGGCACGAGAGGCACTTAAGTTACACAACTCTTGTGGAAGCTCATTCCCGAATCTTTGTTTGAGGAACTGCCCAAAGTTGGAATGATTGAATCAGTGTGCTAGGCTTGCATGATGGGTAAGCAACACATAGAAGCTTTTCCAAAAGAAGCCTCTTACCAAGCCAAGAAACCCCTTGAGTTGGTACATATGGACAATTTTGGTCTGATGAGAACCGAGTCCCTTAGCGGGGCTAATCGTTTTCTTTTATTCATTGATGAGTTCTCAAAAAAAAACTTGGGTGTATTTTCTCAGAAGGAAAAGTGACGTTTTTAATGTGGCTGAAGTGGAAAATCAATCTGAACAAAGGTCCGACAGAGGAAGAGCTCAATAAAATTTTGAAGTAGCATGATATTCAAAGGCAATTGACTGCTTCCTACACACGATCTCAAAATGGTGTGGCAAAACAGAAGAACATGTCTCTTGTATGGCTAAGGCTAGCAGTGCATATCCTAAACCGCTCCCCAACTTCGGCTGTGGTGAACAAGATCCCAGAGGAAGCCTATACAGGTATAAAGCCAGATGTCGCTTATTTTAGAGTCTTTAGATGTCATGCTTTTTTTCAGTGCCAGGGAAGAAGCAGACCACCCAAGTCAAAGAAATATATCTTTATTGGGTACAACCAAGGGCTACAGATTGTTTGTTCCAAAGAAGCACGGGGTAATTGCAAGCAGGGATGTAGTCTTTCAAGAACACTTGTTTCCACTCTAAAGGGGGAGATTGGCTCTTCCTGAGCCTCCAATCCAGCACAACAAAGGCAAAGAACCTACAGATCATGTTGATCTTCCGGGAGGAGGAGCCCGATGAAGCTACACATTTGTCTGAAAGAAAAATTCCTAGGTGGCTCTATCAAACCTTGAAAGAGTCGGGAGTCTTGGACCTTGTGGCTGCCTTAACCACGCTGGTCACTCCCCGTGATTGCTTCGTTCCCCTCTCCTTATCTCTTTCCCACTGTCTAGGGCTGTCCAGTGTCCACCCATTGCTATCAAAGTCGCCCCTTTGCACCAGTTCAATCAATTAGTCGTCCCCTCCATATGCCTTGGTGGCCGCCCCACCCACTCCTGGTCAACCGTCAGCCCAAACACACTCTGCTCCCTTCTGCAGCAACAAACACCGGAGTTTTCCTTGCATGACACACTTGCCTCCTCCTCAGCTATGGCGTCCAAATCTTGGGTGGCATTATTGCTGCATTGCCTTCTTGTGCAGGGAGACTAGTCAGCTCCTGACATTCTAGCTCTTTACTTGGGTTTTCTGGCCCAACTACTACTTCTGAGGCTCTTTAGCTGCTTACTTCGCGAAGAGGTTGAAGCTTGAGCTTTCTACTTATTAGCAGCCGTGGATGTTCCTTTATGGTGGCTTCCCACTTTGTTGAGCTTGTGGCAGTTTTTCTCCTTTACATAGATGCAGTCATCCATTGATGTCCTCAATGGCATCTATACAGCGAGATCTCCAAACCTGCCATGCAGTCAAAACTGCCAATAAATTCCTCGAGTAGGTGTCTACTCCAGAGTAAGCATCTTGAAGGGTGACTGTGGAGCCAAATTTAAGGGAATGACATCTACTAGACCTTTGACTGCATCCATGGCATGATCAGCTGGTGTCCCCTCCTAGAAAACACGAGGTCCAGCCGCCATAAACCAAGCAACTATGCCCCATGAGAGAGAGTTCGAAGAGAACTCCACTGTCAAACGGTCATCCCATGATTCAAATACTACATGCTTACCAATGCCTGTAGAAGAAGAGGTGTTATTACAAACATTGCATATCAGAATGAAGGGGACAAGCTTCCCTTACTACACATCACAAATCATTTAAAAAAAGAACATGAAAATATTCAAAGTAATGCTTTAGGAGCTGTAACACACCATTCCATTTGCATGAAAATTTATGATGGTACTCACAGGTGTGCAAGGTGAGGAAGGTTCACAATCGTTTGTGGAAAATGACCACTCATTCTATTGCCACTTAAGTTCCTACAATAGAAATAGACGACATTTGAGTAATTTCAAGAAAAATCACCATAAAAGTGGGAAAATTTAATAACACAATCATCATAATAACTTTTAACACTTGCATAGAAGCACTCTCATTGCAAGGGATTTAATTTTGGTGACCAAAAAAACCAGTAATTCTGCTGCTGTATTTAAGCCATCTTATCAGAAACAATGTTAGGCCTATATCCATACACCTTGGAGCAATTGCCCTGACTCTTGAATGCACTGTCAAGAATGAGGATGTCCCACCTGAAGGCAATTCATATTGGCCAATGAATCTGACTCCAAGAATGGGGATGTACCACCCGAAGGCAACTCACACTGGCCAATGTAAGTGTGAGGCCAGGGGCCAAACAGGGAAAGACAGGAAGCTTACAAATGAACCAATTTTAAACCCAAATAACACAACTGGCCAACTCTAGTGTGGCCTATAAATAGACCACTCCTCTCATTATTATGTGCATCCTGTCAAGGAGCAAGTCTCAGTCTTGCGTTCTTCAGCAACAGTGAAGCCAGCCTCAAAATTAGCCCAAACAGCAGAAAAGCAGATCAGTCACACGACAAAAGCTGTGGAATCAACCCCGACTTCGACAAATCATGTTTGCAAAGTGTTTTCATTGCATGAATGTCATTGGAAATCTAGCATGTGATGCCCATGAAGCTTGTATCTTGATGAATTCTTGGTATCACAATCATATTACAAGGGGGGTCAGCCCTGTCTGGCCCTATTGCAGTGTCATTGAAATTTCAACATTGCTATCTTGTTTGGTTTTGTGAGGTTGTGATTTGGAGGATCTGTCAAGGGATCACAATGAAGCCATGCTATCTATAAAGGCTTGGTTGACATGATCCCAACTTCAGTCTTCAACCTCACAACACAAACTTTCGGGCTCTACTTCCTCTTTGTGCACATTGCTGGTCTTCTTCAGCCTGCAGCCAAAGTCTTTCTGCTTCTTCCGGACTCAACTAACGCTCATCTTCAGCTTCTTGCAAAAGGCATGTCTACTTCTTCTAGTCGTAGCAGACAGTCTTCTTCAGCTTACATCCAAAGTTTCCCTCTCTTTCCCATCCTCGTTTACAGTTTTCTTCCTGTCCCTGTTGACAGACTTCTTCAACATTTCCCTGCCCAGCACAGTCGGCTGACTTCTTCAACTTCCAGATGAAATCTAGTTTCTTCTTCCCGACCAAAAGCCTTCCTCTTTTTCCCATCGAAGTTGACAGTCTTCTTCAGCTTCTTGCTGAAGTCTTGTCATCTCAGGCTTCCTGGAGTGCCAACTTTGCTGCACTACCTTTTCCTTCTACTTCCCTGTTCTTGACTTCTTCCAAGCACCAATTCATCTATTACATCTGCCGCATCCTGCTACATCTCGAGGGCCAGAAGTGTAATAGGATATGTACCGGCTGATGGTGCTGGAAAAATGTGTGGAATTGGTGGTAGTTGAATCACCACCTCATCCTTGGAAGACTTCTCCTCTCCAAAGTGTTCATCATCATCTTGCCCTTTCTCCATGTGTGTTGTCTTGCCCAACCATCAACTGTGTGAAAACCAACATCAAAGCTTCTTCCCGCAGGAGGAAAATATTTAATCTGAATTTTTTTTGTCAAAGACTAGCTCTGATACCAATGTGAGGTAAGTCTTGCAGAAGCAAGTTGATTAACAGGATTAAATTGCAGATTTAGTGGACTAGACAACAGGAAATCGAACATTCATCCACATGACAGTAGCACTTAATTAATATGAGAATGCAGCAAGTGCAGACTGAAAACTACAAATCTACCTCACTTGTGCTATCTATGCATATACATACCCAGAACCACACAATCAGCTTTACCTTCTCTTTCAATGCCAACTCTACTTTGCTGAAATTGCAGGTCTTCCAGAAGCCATCCTTCCTTGCTGCTATTTTGGGCTGAATCGGGCCTGCCAGAGGGTAATGTTGGGTTTTCTTTTGCTGCTTTGCCACTGGAGTGCAAGAAGATGAGAAATGAGGGACTGAGGAGGACTATTTATAGGCTGACCACCCCCACCCCCCAAAACCCTCTATTGTTTGTCTGAAGCCTGACCAACAGTTCTTGGGTACTCCAACACTGCCCACGAGCTCCTCAAACCTGTCCCAGGTCATCCGACTCCTCATCTTCCCCATCTCCAGCCTGATTTGCTCCTGTTTTGCCTGAACACACATGCCAACGGTGCCCCACATTTCTAATACTGTCCGATGCCAGTTGGGCATTGTTCTTTGGTTCTTATTCTTCTTATTCTTGTAGGCCTTTTCTCTCCGGGTGCAGGTTAACCCTGCAGTGTGCACCTAATCTAACCATATGCAAAACCTAGTCCTCACTGATCAATCAATGACTTTATCCCTTCATAATTGAGGGCTGACAATGGTCTCTCTCCCTACAGTACCTTGTACATGGCCTTGGTAGTCATGCCACATCCATATCAGAGCTGATGCATGTGACAAATCCTAGCTCATGACCTCCCCTCCAGCTTCTTAAGCAATTGTCCTTAACTGAACTGCACCTCATTATCATAGAACTCTTTCCACACTATCGGACTTGCTATATTGCCCTCTTGTGGGAACAAGCCTCTCTTGTGCTCATGTAAGATGCAAGCCTCTTCCCTGTTGTTTGTGCCTATAAATAGGAAACTAATCATCTTCACAAAATTGGTACTTAAAAAATAATCAATAGCACGTGTTAAATCATCCAAGCATGGAATATTATTTGTGTGTGCAAGTCTTAATTTACTGCACAACGTGTTAATGCACTAGTTTTGATAGCATTTCAGCGGAAGTGGTCTGTAGTAGGTCAACATCAATCAAAGTATATGAACTATAGCTTTGAAAGGAGAAATCTTGATGTGGCAAGCAAGCAGCTTGAAACAACCATCTACTAGAGCTTCTGCAAGCACAAATCAGTCAACATGCTATTAAAACACCAAGCCATCTTCTTGCAGCTCTTGCAGATTATGAAGGCTCCCTAATTCAGGTGGAAATAGACCACTGAAGGAGTTGTTCTGAAGGCTCCTGCAAGCCAAAATAGGGCTTCTAGAACTAAATTATATTTTCTAGTCCAGTTCTATGAAGAGAGCACATACTACACAATGCACAACATTATTAGGCAAAATCACAAACGGCACTTACAGATTTTCAAGGAAAATCAGTTCCTCCAAAAAACTAGTAACAGTGCCTTCAAGGAGTTTGTCCGGAAGTAATCTGAAGGGCACAAGTAACACTGTTGGAGTCGTGTGTGTGTGTGTGTGTGTGTGTGTGTAGAAATGAAATGAAATGAAATGAAATGTTAGAGAGAGAGAGAAAGAGAGAGAATATATGCTTGATATAAGTTGAAGTGTAAAAAACTCTGTAAACTTGCAAAAATACTTGTTTTCTTGCTGCTTATTGTGCATTTGTTGCTGTGCAGTCCAAAAATAAAATGCTTTGGTTTATGCATTGGTGCTCACACTCCAATAACTCGTCCATTGGTGTTGCAATCTATCCCAATCCATGTGCAGAATATGTCACTAGTGTTCCAGCTAAGAAGAGCTCCATATGGATCTTTAGTGACTTTACTTGCGAACTGTCGTAGTGCTGCAGCTGCAAGTTCAAACATACAAGTCGACACATTTTTTTAACATTGTATTTTATGAAGAATATCAACCCTCTGCGTTTATAACCATATAATAGATAGATAGTCATTAGCTCCTTGAATGCTGGTACACAGATGAAGGCTGCCCCGCTCAGCCTGCATGTCAACTATCAGCAGGCACATGAAGGTCCAGTTGTTATAGACAATACAACCAGCAGCGAAAACTGCAGGCTTTGTGAGCCCTTAATGCAAGGCGTGCAACGAGGCACAGAAAGATATATGGGCTGGCTCATGTAAGCCGTGATTAGGCGCTGCTAGCCTGTGAAATCCAAGTGCAAGAGCACCAAGGGCCTGTGCAGGCATCCTGGTCACAATTAGTGAAACCATTTTTGAAAATCTGACTCTAGGGACTGCATTTAGTGCATAAGCCTAGCTTCAGGTTTACTATTTCATTTAGGTAAACAGATTTCTCACTGCAACTTGTGAATATGTGAAAATAACGCTGACATGTGCTTGAGAAGGCCTTCACCCATGGTTGTGATGGCAAATGGAAAACAAACTCTCATTGTGCTGGTTGTTTTCGAACCTACAACGAGCCACTTTCTCGGTCTTAGGGCTAAAGTTTGAGTTGTTTTTCTTTTCACTGTTATGGGAATGCAGTGGTAGGATCCCTTTAATCATGCATGTGCATAAACAAGTCTGTTCATTAATTTCTTAAAAAAAATATTTTTAAAAAAATTGTGAGAGAGGGTACAGAAATTACAGGTAGATTCGGACCCAGTACTTCCTGTTTGAGAGGAATGGAAGCTACCACTGAACTACAGCCCAAGAGGTATTAATTTTTTAATTTTATGGTAAATGGGCTTTCTATCTTGATTTTAGACAGGAGAAAAGTCCCCCTTGAAAACATTGGTGAAATATAACAGATTCCTGCTTAACAACATCCCCTCCCTCCCTCCCTCCCTCTCTCTCTCTCTCCCCCTTCTTTCCAACCTCTCCCCTTTCTCCCACCCTTCCTTGCATGGTTTTTACTCCCCCATTTTTGTGTGTGTTTTCTTCCGCAGCATGTTTCTGAATCATGCGTAGCATGATGCTTTTCTACCCAAAAATTTTAAGGGCATGAAATGAGGCGATTAAATGGAACTATTACTTTTGTGATGTGAGCAAAATTGGGAGAGCGTACCATCGCTATATGCCGAGTTTGGTGGGCTTAATGATGCCATGCTGAACCCTAAAAAGCATGAAAAAATCAGATGAAAGGCAGCCTTGGGCACCATTGCCTCAGCTAGGGCGAAGACTCTCTGCAAACTGGGTCTTTTCTTTGGCCTTGGCCCTGCCTCTGTGTGTGTGTTTTCTTTTTTCCCCCTTTTTTTTTGGGCGGCTGGGTTATGGGTTTCAAATAAGGGAGTTACACCCAATGCCGCGTTTTCGGAGAAACCCATGAAACATTTGTTAACGTGCCCCAATCCTAAAGTATGCCTTGCACAAGGGTTTTGGATGGTCTTTTAAGGGTCACAAGGTGTGTATATTCATTCATGATAAATGACTGACCTTGTAATGAGTATAATTGTCCCATCCCATGGGCCTGGCCATGGGCAAAAGCACAACTTGACCTTGAACAAGCTCTGAATCGTGGACGATAAAAGGCCTCTTTTAGGAGTAACGTGACCAAGGACTACCGATGTATTGACTTTGATTCTAGCTCTGCTGCCCCATGGCATGAGAGCTCCAAACATTTTTAACTCAAAAATGTGTTATGTAAGGTGGATGCAAAGCCATTGCATATATACGAGAGACTTCTTGCTCATTTATGTGCAACGTTATGTTTGCCAATTGTGTTGAAGGACCTTAAAACTTCCTAATTTGAGATACTCTTTTGAATTTAGTATGCATTCAAGCATTGCTTGGAATAAGTTCAACATAAGTGATAGAATACTCTTCACATGCAAGGCTTTTTTTAGTAGGTTAAAGCAATACATTTGTGATGCAACTTAACAAAAAAGATGACAACCTTGTTCATGGAAAGGAGTAAGTGAAAAGTGGCCCAACACACCCCCACTCCACCCTCGCTCCCCCCCATTCCACTTTTTAGGGGTGTCTCAAGTCTCTCTTGTCATGCCAAATTTAGAAGATGAAAACTCACCTAAATTTTGCCTCGTCACTTTGGATAAGATTGCCAATGATGGCCTATGGGTTGTTGTGTGAACCCACCCTATGATGAAGAAGATATTTGGAGGAAGTGTGCATTGGCAGGTCACTTCTAATCCTCATGTCCATAGAATCAATAGAAGCAAAATTTGCTTCTTCTTCCTTTGTCAAAACTTCTTTTTCCTCAACCAAGTGTGCTTTATCCTTCTTTGTTGGTGTAGTTCTTTGTGCTCTTGGTCTTCTTTGTGTCTTTACATCCATGAAGAGCTTTTTCTCCACATGGCTAGATTAGCTAAAGACAAATCATATGAGCATAATGACAATGTGAATAAGGCAAAAACTAAAGTGTCCTCTTCATTAGATGAGGAGCCTTTAAATAGGTTGAAGTACAAAAAGATTAAGGAGGAGATTAGGATCTAATCCTAATCAAGATGCTTATCACTTGCCTAGAGGTGAGCAGTGCAAGAAGTAGAGATTCTCCACTAAGGCATATAAAAAAGCTGAAAATAGGACCATCCAAAAAGGAGCTACTAACCCTTAGAGAAATAATCTACTAAGGTCCACTACTAAAGCCAAGCTACTAAACCTTAGAGAAATAATCTACTAAGGTCCACTACTAAAGCCATGTAGAGGGGCCATAAATTCCAATATAATGCACCCCTTGAAATCATCATCAACTACTAGTATATTCAACAAATCTAACATGCAAATAATAGCTCACTAAGCAAGACCATGCCAAAGAATATGATTCATAATGTAGGCAATTATATCCTTACAACTACTAGTATATTCAAAAAATCTAACATGCAAATAATAGCTCACTAAGCAAGACCATGCCAATGAATATGAGTTATATATTTATCAATATAGGGAATTATATCCTTACAAGTGGGCTTCACTTTCGAGGAAAACCCCATATCACTTGTGTGCCAAGGGTGAGTTTATATGTTTTTGCAAATAGATTAACATCTCTTGTAAGTATCCATACTTTAAGAATTATATGGTGTTATAATAAGCTTGTTTACTTATATTTTTTTAACTTGTTAGAGAAGTGTGTGGTACATTAGAAGTTTTTGCGTAAAGAATATAATCCATTTTAATTCAAGGTGAGAAATATTAAAGTAGTTGCATGCAACTCACGCAATATTTTGAATTGCTAGCTCTTAAACGGTGGGTGCAGGTGCACAAATGTGATTCGTGAGGTTCATGGTCACTAGCGTCATTAGTAGCTACATTGTTGTGTGCTATCCATGTTGGTGAGTAGTCCACCCATATGTATTTGAGGGGAGGTAAGTTTTTCTGCTGATTAAGGGGAGGCATATAGCCTTCCATATGGTGTATGTTTCATTTGGTCGAATGTGTATTTAGATGGTTGTTTATAAAAGGAGAAAAGGGTAGAATAAGAGTGTAGAATAGTTAAAAAGTTGTATTTGGACATTAAGAAATGTGGAAACTTTAGGGGCTACATAGGTATCATGTTCGGTGACACATTTGGTACATTTTAGCATAATGGAGATGTAAAAAGGTGTACTTAGAAGATTATTTGTATGAGACCATGATTAGCAAATGAGATTCTAATTGTGAGTTGAGATTATTATGTCAATTAAGCCTCTCATTGTGGTTGGTGTTAATTATGAATTTAATTCTTATCGTTGGTCTTCCGTAGCTCTTGATTTCCAAGAGGTTTGAAAGCCCTTTGGGATTGATTAAGAAAGTGAGTGTGATTAGTGCTTAAGGTAGGATAAACCATTTTTCTTCTTATTTTAGGGTTTAGTTTAGCAACTCCTTTTGATTCTTCTTTTCTTGTCCTTGGTTGCTAGAAAGCAATTG